>NW_012121820.1:12872953-13161054 GCF_000951035.1 Colobus angolensis palliatus
ATCTCCTGACCTTGTGATCCGCCCGCCTTGGCCTCCCAAAGTGCTGGGATTACAGGCTTGAGCCACCGCGCCCGGTCCCCAAATCATTCTTTATGAATGTGATTCTTAATGGTTACGAAGTGATCTTACTGGATGTATATACCATATATCATTTAAACCAATTGTCTATTATTGGACACTGAAGTCATCTCCAATTTTTTATTATCATAAATGATATTGCAATAAAAATTTTGGAGTACAAATGTTAGCAACTGCCTCTGGTTGTTTTCATAAGATAAATTATTTTAAGTTAAGCTGGGCATTTTTAAATTTAAAAATTGTTTTTTTACATTCCCATCTATAGTGTGCAAGGGCCCAATTTCTCCACAATTTTGTCAACACTTGCTAGTTTTTCAATTTTTTGGATAATAGCCATTGTAACAGGTGTCAAATGATATCTCATTGTGGTTTTAGTCTGTGTTTTCCTGATGCTTAGTTATGTTGAGCACCTTTTCATATACCTGTTGGCCATTTGTATTTGTTCTTGAGAGAAATGTCTGTTCAAGTCCTTTGCCTTTTTTTTTTGATGGAGTCTCGCTCTGTCGCCAGGCTGGAGTGCAGTGGTGTGATCTTGACTCACTGAAACCTCTGCCTCTCAAGTTCAGGCAATTCTCCTGCCTCAGCCTCCTGAGTAGTGGGGACTACAGGTGTGCACCACCATGCCTGGCTAATTTTTTTTTAGTAGAGACGGGGTTTCACCATGTTGGCCAGGATGGTCTTGATCTGTTGACCTCGTGATTCACCCGCCTCAGCCTCCCAAATTACTGGGATTACAGGCGTGAGCCACCATGCCAGGCCGCTGCCCATTTTTCAATTGTACTATTTTTTTTTTTCTGTTGAGTTGTAAGAGTTCTTTATATATTTTGGAAATAAACCCCTTCTCAGATATACGACTTGAAAATATAGTCTCCTATTCCATAGGTTGCTTTTTCACTCCATTGGTTGTTTCCTTTACTCTGCAGAAGCTTTTAAATGTGATGTAGTCTCACTTTTCTATTTGTGCTTTTGTTGCCTGTGCTTTTGGTGTCATGGCCATGAAGTCATTGCCAACACCAATGTCATGAAGCTTTCTCGTCATGTTTTCTTCTAGGAGTTTGACAGTTTCAAGTCTTTATGTTTAAATCTTTAATTCGTTTTGAGTTTATTTTTTGTGATGTAAAATAGGGGTCCAATTTCATCCTTTGACACATGGATATCCTGTCTTCCCAACACCATTTATTGAAAAGATAATCTTTTCCTCATTGTGTATTCTTGGTGCTCTTGTCAAAGATCAGTTGATGTCGTTTTGAAAGGTTAATACATACACATGGTTAAAACAATCCAAACGATTAAAAAAAGTATTCATCAAAAGTAAATCTTGTTTTCATTTTTCATACCAGTTTCCTATGTTCACTTCCCAGAGGCAATCAATATAACCAGTTTCTTGTGTATTGCTTCGTAAGCACACATATATGAACAAGAAAAGCACATTTATATATCTGTCTACTTTGTCTTACTATCCTCTACACATCTTCAGCACCTTTTTTTTCTTCACAATATATCTTGGAGATCATTCCTTATTACTTCTTGTTCTATAGCCATTCTATATTGTAAAATTGCTACATAGCATTTCTTTGCATGAGTGTACCATAATTTATTTAAGAAAATTTGTAGTGGTGGATATATTCACTTTATTCACAAATTTTGCCAACAAATATTTTAATGGCTAACTTTATATATACATCTTTGCACTCATACATATCTGTGGAGTAAATATCAGAAGTGAAATTGCACAGCTAAAATTGAATACGCAATGCCAAAATGCCTTCCAAGAGTGAGCATGCATTTCCAACAACTCTGTTAGTGTCTGTTTCCCCCTATTCTTACTGATGGAATGTTATTAAACGTTTTGATCTTTGCCCATATGATTGATAAAAATAGGTTTTTAATTGTGGTTTTAATTTGTAGCTGAGTAAGGTTGACCACTCTTTTGTGCGTTTAAAAGCCATGTGCATGATTTATAATCCTTTGGGTATATACCCAGTAGTGGGATGGCTGGGTCATATGGTACATCTAGTTCTAGATCCTTGAGGAATTGCCATACTGTTTTCCATAATGGTTGAACTAGTTTACAATCCCACCAACAGTGTAAAAGTGTTCCTATTTCTCCACATCCTCTCCAACACCTGTTGTTTCCTGACTTTTTAATGATTGCCATTCTAACTGGTGTGAGATGGTATCTCACTGTGGTTTTTGATTTGCATTTCTCTGATGGCGAGTGATGATGAGCATTTTTTCATGTGTCTGTTGGCTGTATGAATGTCTTCTTTTGAGAAATGTCTGTTCATATCCTTTGCCCACTTTTTGATGGGGTTGTTTGTTTTTTTCTTGTATATTTGTTTGAGTTCTTTGTAGATTCTGGATATTAGCCCTTTGTCAGATGAGTAGATTGCAAAAATTTTCTCCCTAAATCATGCTGCTATAAAGACACATGCACACGTATGTTTATTGTGGCACTATTCACAATAGCAAAGACTTGGAATCAACCCAAATGTCCATCTGTGACAGACTGGATTAAGAAAATGTGGCACATATACACCATGGAATACTATGCAGCCATAAAAAAGGATGAGTTTGCATCCTTTGTAGGGACATGGATGCAGCTGGAAACCATCATTCTTAGCAAACTATCACAAGAACAGAAAACCAAACACCGCATGTTCTCAGTCATAGGTGGGAACTGAACAATGAGATCACTTGGACTCGGCAAGGGGAACATCACACACTGGGGCCTATCATGGGGAGGGGGGAGTGGGGAGGGATTGCATTGGGAGTTATACATGATATAAATGATGAATTGATGGGTGCTGACGAGTTGATGGGTGCAGCACACCAACATGGCACAAGTATACATATGTAACAAACCTGCACGTTATGCACATGTACCCTAGAACTTAAAGGATAATAAAAAATAAAAATAAAAATAAAAATAAAGGCCAGGCGCGGTGGCTCAAGCCTGTAATCCCAGCACTTTGGGAGGCCGAGACGGGTGGATCACGAGGTCAGGAGATCGAGACCATCCTGTCTAACACCGTGAAACCCTGTCTCTACTAAAAAAATACAAAAAACTAGCCGGGCGAGGTGGCGGGCGCCTGTAGTCCCAGCTACTCGGGAGGCTGAGGTGGGAGAATGGCGTAAACCTGGGAGGCGGAGCTTGCAGTGAGCTGAGATCCGGCCACTGCACTCCAGCCTGGGTGATAGAGTGAGACTCCGTCTCAAAAAAAAAAAAAAAAAAAAAAAGAAAAATCGGTGTTTGAAACAAAAAAGGAAGGAACACAAACAAAAATCACTATAAAGATATCAAAGAAATTCATTAAAAAATCAAAAGAAAAAAAAAGCCATTTGCATTTCTTTTTCTGGGAACTCTCTCTGTAATGGAGACATTAGTCCTCCTTTATATGGCCTGTATTTTTTCCCAAGTTTGTTAGTCTTCTTTTTTCTGTCTGCCACGCAGAGACTTACATTTAAAAAATGTGGTAAAATCTCTCAATCTTTTTTTATTCAATGGTTTCTGGATTTTGTGTCCAGAAGGTGACACAAAAGGTCCTTTCCTATCCTGGCAATTCCAAAAAGTTATCCCACATTTTCTTCTGGTACTAATCTGATTTCATTGTTTTATGCTTACAAATTTTGATACATCTGGCATTTATTTTAGTACAAAGAATGAGGAAGGGATCCAACTGCTATTTTCCAAATGCCTAGTCAGTTTTTACAATTGAGTAACCCTAGAATGGGTAATTTCTAGAGATTGCTTGAGTCTACTTTGTAATCCCTGTGGCCAAAGGGAACTAGCAGCACCAGCATGGGATCATTCGGGACCAGCAGGTGAGACTCACCTCATTGCCTTTTGCAAAGGGAATCTGGTCAGTTAGACTAGGGGGAGGTTGCAGCAAAGTGTCTCTAGGTTTTAACATTGGATCAAGTGGGATCGTCAAAAAATATTGTGGAAGGATAATATTGTTTAGAACTGTGCAGAATTGCTCTTTTAAAGTTATATTGTAGAGTTATGCCCTTGATTTCTTCTGTGGATGCTACAAGACCCAGTCTTATGGAATTCTCTGGATACATTATCATTATTACCCCAAAGGGCTGTTTTGAGGGCACTGTTTAACATAGTGGTGCTCAATTAGAGGTGTTTTTTTGTTTTTTGTTTTTTTTTTTTTAAGAGATGGGATCTTACTCTGTTGCCCAGGCTGGTCTTGAACTTCTGGGGTCAAACCATCCTCTCGTGCCTTGGCCTCCCAAAGTGCTGGGATTACAGGTGTGAGCCACTGCAAAATGCCTGGTGTTTTAAATTTTTATTTATTTATTTTTTTCAAAAGTATATCATTTATTTGCAAGATAGATCACAATTAAATTTTATAGTTAAAAAAGATACAAAACAGAAGACAAACTATTGTTATCTATAAATAAAAAAAGAAGCACTGAAGAAAAACATGTTTTCACACTGTTACACTTTAAAAAACATGGTGTGGAGAGTGAGCTCCTTGCAGTGCATCATGTTTGAAAGGTTCCTGGGAGATCTTCCCACTGAGGGTGTGGCCCATCAGGTGGGGTTACTTGACATAATGCAGGATGGTGAGTTACATCTGAATTTCAGATAAAAAAAGATAGAATTTTAGTATAAGTATATCCAAATATTGCCTGGGACATAATATTATAATAATATTAAAATATTATTCATTTTTAAAAATGTGAAATTCAAATTTAACTGAGCATTCTGAATTCTTGTTAAATCTAGCAATAGCAAACCCCAGGATACATCTGACAGTATCTGGAGGCATTTTTGGTTATTACAACTTGAAGAGGCTTTGCTATTGGTATCTGGTGAGTATAGACCAAGGATGCTGCTAAACATCTTACAGTTCTTACGGCAGTCCCCAGACAAGGAGTTTTCTAGCCCAAAATGTCAGTACTGGTTTAACATATTTATTGTAGTCTCCTATTTAGAACTTTCTAGTAGAAAATTGCCTTTAAAATAAAATTGGAAGAAACCCAAAGATCCCCCCAAAGAATTGGCGTTTCTGAAAATTTTTTTACTAATAACAGCTAGAAAAGAACTAAGTAACCAATTAACCAATTTTATTTCCCTTTTTGTATTGACTATCAGGAAACTCAGACCAACTTAAAGGCCCAAGCATAAAGACTGTGGCATCTTACATGTTGCATATATATTTAGTTTTTCCTTTTGGTGTTGATATTCTAGTATTCTAGCCTGATTTGCATTTCCCTGGTCCTAATTCTTGTTCTTTACTAATATTCCACATTTCTTGTACATCATTTGAATCCTTTGTGGGGTAAATGGGACACACACACACAAACATACACACAGACACACAAATAAATGCATTTGTGCACATATTTAAACATATATTTTGCCACACATTTGACATGGTCTTACTGTGTCATTGGGAACCAGGTAAAAAAATGAGGGCTGCCCAGTCTCTTCCCCAACAGCCTGCCGATCTCAGGAAATGCCTTCACTCTGATTTTCTCTTTTACCTTCAGGCCCAGGCCTGAGAACACCTGAAATAGTTGGTTGGGCTTCGAAAACCCAAACTGTCATGAGACTGAACTCTAGGCACTGGGAGAGTGGACATTAGCTTCTTCCACCTTGATCGTGGGAGGCAACCCAAGTCCTTCCTCCTGCCCAGAAAGTGAGGTCACTCTGCAGAGGCCAAGCCGGCAGGGCTGTGTGAGGCGCTGTGGCGGCCCACGCAGACACACACTGGGAAAGAACGAGATTGCATCTTCCCCCGGACCAGCGAGATTCTATAAACATAATCAAAATGTAATAGAAACTTTTTGGAAATGCTGTTATGAGGAGAAAGCATCAATCTTGATGGAACTCCGCTCAACAGGCTTTGCGGAGCTAATCAATCATGGTCAGGACTCGGCCTCCCCATCTGTCTGCGCCGGGGACCGAGCAGAGCTTGCTCACTCCCTGGCTGGGGCTGCGTCCCCTCACCAGGCAATCCATCATGCTGCAGGGGCATGGCGGGAGGGGAATAATAGCACGCTAATAAACTAGGGGCTTTTTTCATTCCCAACTAATTTTTAGTAAATGAGCCCAATCCAGACAGAGGAGGAAAAGAGCCCGAGGAGATGGTGCTTCTGAGATGCGCCTCGCTGGTTGGGGACAATGGCTCATGGGCCCGAGGGGAAGCAAAGAGCCAGCTACCCTTGCACAGGGACGACTTTCTCAGCGTTCAGCGGAAGAAAGAACTGGACCGGGAGCCATAGGAAAGAATCCGGAACGACGTCCGGACTGGTGTCATGGACTTCTGGGTCACTCCTAGGGCCAATGCTAAGGCCACGGCTACTGTACCTGGCCCCAGTTTGGATCTTGGGAGTGAACAGGAATGTGGTCTGCTAGAAAAGCCACAAGCCAGAGTATTAGGTCCAAGCAATGGGTAACATGAAATGAGCCAAGTCAGAAGTCAAGAAGGAGAGCAAGAGTAGTGAGCAGAGTGGGCTAGGGACAGGGGCTCTTAATTATTAGAGGTGCCCAGAGCACATTTTCTTTTCTTTTCTTTTTTTTTTTTGACGGAGTTTCGCTGTTGTCGCCCAGGCTGCAGTGCGGTGGCGTGATCTCGGCTAACTGCGACCTCTGCCTCCCTGTTCCAAGCAATTCTCCTGCCTCAGCCTCCTGAGTAGCTGGAATTACAGGTGCCCGCCACCATGCTCGGCTAATTTTTTATATTTTTAGTAGAGACAGGGTTTTGCCATGTTGGGCAGGCTGGTCTCGAACTCCTGAGCTTAGGTAATCTGTCTGCCTCAGCCTCACAAAGTGCTGGGATTAGGGGCATGGGTCACTGCACCTGGCCCAGAGCCCATTTTCATCTGGCAGTAGCTGCCCTGGGAGTGAAACTTCCAGGTTATAGAAAGGGCCCAGACCAGGGTATTCTCAGAGAGACCCGTGATTTGAGGGACCATGTTTGTTTTTGCTTACCCTTCTACCTCCAGCACTTTGCTTAACATGCAGCATAGAGTAGGAACTCAGAGATATTTGTTATTACATGAGTATATGAATGAGAATTGGCTCCGAGATAGTAGATTTTGAAGATCTGGTCTCATAACTTTCTTAAATTCTTGAACTTTAGGTTCTTACCCTGAAATCCATCACACATCCTGTCCCTGGATGTTTCCCTTCCAGGATACTGTCTTGAATATGGATGGAAGGACAGCTTTGGAGAGGGTGAATGTATTTGGCATCTACAGCTATGTAATAAATTATCCTCAGGGAGGTGCCGTGGCTCATGCCTGTAATCCAGCACTTTGGGAGGCCAAGGCGGCCTCACTTGAACCTGGGTGGTGGAGGTTGCAGTGAGCCGAGACCGCGCCACTGCACACCAGCCTGGGTGGCAGAGCAGGACTCCATTAAAAAAAAAAAACCCAAACGAAGTGGGTTTACCTAACAATAAACATAGATTATCTCTCACAGTTGCCGTGGTCAGGGGTTCAGTAGCTGTTTTGTCTGGACTATTCCCAGGGCTGGTGAATCTTTCTGGAGGTGTGGTCTTCAGTTCCACATTAGGAATTTACAGATGCCTGCAGATTTTTTGACAGTCCTGTCATTAAGAGGTGGGGTCTGTTTCCCCTCTCCTTGAATCTGGGCTGGCCTGTAAATGTTTTGACCAATAGACTGTTGAAGAAGGGATGCCATGCCAGTTCTGGGCCTTGTTTTTTTTTGAGACAGAGTCTCACTCTGTCGCCCAGGCTGGAGTGCAGTAGTGCGGTGCAATCTCGGCTCACTGCAACCTCCACCTCTTGAATTCAAGCTGTTCTCCAGCCTCAGCCTCCCGAGTAGCTGGGACAACAGTTGCGTGCCACCATGCCCAGCTGATTTTTGTATTTTTAGTAGAGATGGGGTTTCATCATGTTGGCCAGGATGGTCTCAATCTTCTGACCTTGTGATCTGCCTGCCTTGGCTTCCCAAAGTGCTGGGATTACAGGAATGAGCCACAGCGCCCAGCCGTTTTTAAAAAGACTGGCCACTTCTACTTTGGTCTCCTGGAGCCTGAGATGCTGCATGTGATGTCTGACTGTACTGCTGGACATGTTGGACAGACCAGAGTCTACATGGAGCCTAGGCTCCTGGCTCCTGCCAAAATGCACATGAGTGAATGATGCCATCTTGAACTCTTCAGCCCAGCCCAGCTGCTGGCTAAATTCTACTGAGTGAGCATAGTCAGTGCCACAGAAGAGAAAAATGGCCTAAAAATCATGAGACATGATAAATGGTTGTTGTTTTAAGTCACTAAGTATTGGGGCCATTTGCTTTGCCCCAAAAGATAATTGGAACACCCAGACTCCAAGGAAAAATTGTAGATTGTTTCTGGTGCAAGTGCATATTCTGTATTTGAACAATTTCTGCAATTATTTTTCCTAGATGTCATTCAGTCTTGCTTAAATACTTTGAGGGGCAGGGCAATTATTACCTCTGGATTTATTCCATTTAATAGTGGAATGGTTATGGCTTTCCTCCATTCTTCCTTCTCTCTCTTCATCCTTTCTTCTCCTTGCCTCTCTCCTCCCTGAATATTTGCTGGGGAGAGAATCAGAGAATGGCTCCCAGAGGAGGTGATGCCTGAGCTGGGTCTTGACTAGAGTGTAGGAGTTCAGCAGGCACATTGGAAAGAGCTCATTCTAGGCAGGACATGTGCAGAGGCAGGGCTGGTTCTGAGAGTGCATGGTGTGGGAGGTGGGCAATAGTGGGACTTGAAGTGAGAGGAGAGGGTGTTGTGACTGTATCATCATAGGCTTTAATGTCATTCAGGAGTTGAGGTTTTATGGCCAGGCTGGACAGAAAGAGATTTCCCTTTTAGAAGCCACCCTCTGGATACTGTGGGGACGATCAGTGTAGTAGCAGGAGACCAGTTAAGAGGTTGCAGTGGAAAGAAAGTGGCAGCTTGGACTGTGGTGGAGGTGGAGTTGCAAGAAAGTGGATGGTTTGGGAAGTGTAACATGTGTTTGCTGCATTACATGATAATATGTAGTTCTTTTATAAAGGAGAAAAAGCAAATAGGATAGATGAGCCTCTTAAGAAGTGTTCAGTATATATGGTTCATAAGCTAGGAGCTTATGAAATAGAGACAAAATTTAGAGGAAGGGTTAAGCATACACAACTCAGGCAGAATTCATAAGGTGTGTTAAATGTGTTGATAGATAGTAAGAATGTTAGTAACTTGCTAATCATAGATGGATTAAATGACTTCTGTGGCAAAGCAAATAAGAATGTTGTAAATAGAAATGAGTGAAAAGACCAAGTTGTGATGGTGTCACTGCTGGTTTGACAGGTAGGTCATCCCTAGATTGGCCACCCACTGGAGTCACCAATCCTAGTCTCATTCTGGCCTTACATATGTTCCATCCAAGAAATGCAGATAAAGCCCTTGGCTGTATGGCAGGCTAGTGGTCAAACTACAGCAGTGGCCAACAGTATATATTTTTCTAGGTCTCTCCCATCCAGTAGAGTTGTGTGTGATTGGCCCCAGGCATCTTTATCTGTTGGATGCCCCCTTGCTCAAACCTCAACTCTGCTCCTCCAAATCTATGCTTCAGCAGGGCAGGCTGGTGTGTGTGTGTGTGTGTGTGTGTGTGTGTGTGTGTGTGTGTGTGTGTGTATGGGGTGGGGGACAAAGAAAGAGAGGGAGAGAGAGAAACGGGACACATGAACGTTGCATACCCCAGGGATCCAGAGTCATTTGTTCCTTCTACTCACTTGTGTGTACCCATTCTAAATGAGCCAACCAACCTCATCATTTTTTCTTGATTTTTTTTTGAAACAGGGTCTTGTTCTTTCACTCAGTCTGGAGTGGAGTGGTGTGATCATAGCCCACTGCAGCCTCAATTTCCTAGGCTCAAGTAATCCTCCCACCTCAGTCTTCTGAGTAGCTGGGACTACACGTATGTGTCACCATACCTGGTTAATTTTTCTATTTTTTTTTTTTTTTGTAGAGAAAGGGTCTCCATTATGTTGCCTAGGCTGGCCTTGAACTCCTGGACTCAAGTGATCTTTCTGCCTCAGCCTCCCAAAGTGTTGACATTACAGGTTTGAGTCACCATGCCCTGCCTCCTAGATTTTTTTTGACTTTGGATTTTAATTGGTTTGATGAATGGTGTGAGTTGAGCATCTCAATTTAGTCTGTGAGGTTTTCAGTTTCATGGCCTCTGATTTAGTTGCCTGACGGTGTTCTTAGGGGCCACCATTGCGTCAAGGTAATTTTCCATGAGACAGGAAGACATTTAGAAGGAAGACTTGCCAAGACCTGCCGATGGATTGGATGTGGAGGGGGGAGTGCTGAGAGGAGGAGAAAGAGCCCCAGGTGATACCCAGGTTTTTGTCGTTTGAGTGAGTGGAATGGCAATCATCTGAAGGAGTCGGCTTGGGGAGACAATGATAGGTTCCACACTAGTTATCTGTTGCTCTGTTATAATATTACTACAAACTTAGTAGTTTAAAATAACACATTTATTATCTCAGAGTTTCTCTGGGTCAGGAGTCAGGGCATGGCTTAGCTGGGCCCTTTATACTGGGGTCTCACAAAGCTGCAATCAAGGGGTTGGTTAGGGCTGTGGTCTCATCTGAAGCTTGACTGGGGATGGATGCACTTCTGGGCTTGTGTGTTTGTTGGCAACATTCAGTTCCTTGCAGACTGCTTACCGAAGGCCCAGTTTCTTGCTGGCCTCTTTGCTGGCGGTCATCCACAGGTTACTTCAATTCCTTGCCATGTGGCCCTCTCCGTCGGCAGCACATAACATGACAGACTTGTGCTTCAAATCCCACAGGGGAGAGAGTCTCTTAGCAAGATAGGCATTACAATCTGATGCAACACAGTCATGCACATGCAGTCACACATATATCATTACCATTGCTGTATCCTGTTGGGTAGAGGCAAGACAGAGTCCTGCCCACACTCAAGGGGATAAGATCACACAAAGGCCTGAACATTAAGAGGGGGGATCATGGGGCCACCCAAGAGTCTGTGTACCACACATTCAGTTGTGAGGAAGGAGCCCGGGTCTCACTGCTCTGAGGCTAGGTCTTTGAGGGAACATGGGCCATTCTCTCTCTCCTGTGATGTGGGTGGCTACTGGCAGCTAGAGAGCTTAATCTATATTATGGACATTGACAAACATAGCCTGAAAAATGACCCATTTCCCCAAAAAGATATCCATGTAAAATCCCTGGAACCTGTGAATGTGACCTTATTTGAAAAAAGATCTTTGCAGATATTATTAAGGATCTTGAGATGAGATCATCCTGGATTATCTGGGTGGGTCCCAAATCCAACGACAAGTGTCCATATAAGGGATACCCCAAGGGGAGACACAGGGAGAAGAAGAGAATATGAAAACAGAAATTAGAGTGATTCAGCCACAAGCTTAGGAACTCCTGCAGCCACCAAGAACTGGAAGAGGCGAGGAACAGATCCTTCTCTACAGCCTCTGCAGGGAGTGGGACCCTAACCAACACCTTGGTTTCAGACTTCTGGCCTCTAAAACTGTGAGGGAAGAAATTTGTGTTTTAAGCCACCAGGTTGTGATATTTTCTTATGGTAGCCACAGGAAATGAATACAGCAAATTGCAGGAGGACAGAACTCTAGTCTGGGCATCAGCAGGCCCCAACTCTGACCCTTACCTGGCTGAAGGAACTTGGGAGAGTAACTTGCACCTCTTGGGAATCAGTTACTTCACGTATACAATACCGGGTTGGACCAGATGACTGTTAGGGGCTCACAGAGACCCCAGAACCTTGACTTCTTGGACACAGACCTGTGTGGAAGCCTTCTGCATTCAAGGTGAGATAATAAACCACACCTCATGGCCCCTCCTCAGCCGTGATGGTGACTATGGTGGCTTTTCCTGGATTGTACCCCTTAGGCAGTGTGGTATTGGGACCGCTAGAGGCTCAATGCACTGCGAGACGGAAGAGCCCCTGTTCATGTGCAGTTCAGAGTAAAAACAATAATGAACTCAAAACCTCAAAGCTCACATGCATGTGGAAACTAAAAAAGCTTTTTAATAGCCCTTTTTAATGTGCAATTAGAGATAAATTTGTCCAGGCTATTTTCCACTTTATCTGGGCACAGTAAGTATGTGCTCATTTTGCCTCGGGTAAGCCACAGGTCGCTGGGGGTGGAGGCTTCCACCCTAACCTCTGACCCTCCAGTCCATCAGAAAATCCTGTTGGCTCTATCCATGCCACTCCTGACCCGATGACAGTCACCTCCATGGTCCAAAACACCCTTGTCTCTTGCCTGGACTATTTCAATAGCTCCTCCTCATCTCCCTGCCTCAGTTTTGGCCCCTTCAGTGTACTCTCTGCATAGCAGGATCCTCCAGAGGATCCTGTTAGAGCGAAGTTCGTTGTCTGCTTCCTGGCCTCAAATGTCTCCCCATCTCACTCACAGAAAATCCAGTCCTTTAAATAAATTAATAGCTTTCATGACTTGGAGTAGTTTTAAATTTATGGAAAGATTGAGTGGAAAATAGAGTTCCCGTATACCCATTTCCACTTTCCCTCCCCGCATCTTCTATTATGTACATCTTGCATTAGTGTGGTACATTTGTTACAATTGATAAGCCAATATTGACACATTATTATTAACTAGAGTTCATAGTTTACATTAGGGTTCACTCTTTGTGTTGTGCATTGTATGGGCTTTGTCAAATGCATAATGTCATGTATCCACCGTGACAGTATCATACAGAAGAGTTTCCTAAAAATCCCCTGAGCTCCACCTATTCCTCCCTCTCTCTCTCAGCCTGAACCTCTGGCAACCACTGATCATTTTACTGTCTCTATAGTTTTACCTTTTCCAGAATGTCGTATAATTGGAATCATACAGTGTGTAGCCTGTTCAGATTAGCTTCTTTCACTTAGTAATATACATTTAAGGCTTCTCCATGTACCAAAGTCGTTTTCTTTGGCCCTAAAACTTCATAAATTGTCCCCCACCATTTTTTACCTCATTTCTTTTCATTATTTTCTTGATCACTTTGTTCCAGCCATGCAGGCGTCCTTGTTATTCCCTGAACACACTAGGCGTGTTCCTGTCTCTGGGTCTTTGCCTTTGTTTGTTCCCTCCTTCTGGAATGCTGTTCTCTCAGGACTTGCATGAATGATTCCCTCACCTCCTTCAAGTCTCTTTAAAAGCCACCTCCACAGAGAAGCCCTCCTGGAACATCGTAAGTAGCAACCTGACCATCCTAAAAGAGAAGCCCTGGCTGGGCGCAGTGGCTCACGCCTGTAATCCCAGCACTTCGGGAGGCCGAGGCAGGTGGATCACTTGAGGTCAGGAGTTTGAGACCAGTCTGGCCAACATGGTGAAACCCCATTTCTACTAAAAATTCAAAAATTACCCAGCCATGGTGGTGCACACCTGTAGTCCTAGCTACTCAGGAGGCTGAGGCAGAATCACTTGAACCCAGGAGGCCGAGCTTGCAGTGAGCTGAGATTGTGCCACTGCACTCCAGCCTAGGCAACAGGGTGAGATTCCATCTCAGGAAAAAAAAAAAAAAAAAGCAGACCCTGGGCCTGTAACTTTCCTTTATTATTCTCCACAGAATGTCTCCTTACAATATTACAGTATACCACCTAATTTAATCTTTGAATTTTCTTAATGTCTACCCTCCCACACTTGACTAGAAGATCATGAAGTGCAGAGATTTTTGCCTGTTTCCTTCACTGACACAGATCTCTAGGGCTTGGTGCAGAATAGGCACTCCACAAACATTAGTTTGAGTAAATGAATAAGTGCAAGGCAGAGTGGGTAATGGTTTGGCAGGGGAGTGCTAGAGTCAGACTTCTGGGGCTCAAATCCCAGCTTTGCTGGTCCCCAGTTGTGTGGCTGGCAAATTGCTTAATCTTTTTTTTTTCCTCCTGTTTCTTTTAATTCTGTCAAAAGGGGATGATAATAATACTAACTACTTCTTAGGATTGTGGTGAGCATTAAACCAAATAATTCACTTAAAGCACTTCAAATAATGCCTGGTACCTAGTGAGGACTCAATATGACTAGCTCTTCTTCTTGTTATTTTCGTAGTACTTACCTTCTAACTTGCCGTATATTATGTATCTGTTTGTTTTATTGCCCATGTCCTTGACAAGAAAGCAAGTGACAGGTGGGTAGGGATGGTATCTGTGTTATCCACTGCTATATCTCCGAGGCCTACAAGAACGCCTGGGATGTAGGTGTGTGACAAATGTACATTGAATGAAACAATGAATGGATTTTCATCAGCAAACCCTGGAAGGAATAAGGGGCTGTTTAATGGGTTCAGTTTTGTAAGATAAAGAGCTCTAGAGATTTGTTGCACAACAGTGTGAATATACTTAACACTACTGAACTGTACACTTAAAAATTGTGACTGGGCGTGGTGGCTTAGGCCTGTGGGAGGCAGAGGCAGGTGGATTATTTGAGGTCAGGAGTTGGAGACCAGCCTGACCAACATGGTGGAATCCCATCTCTACTAAAAATACAAAAAATTTAGCCGGATGTGGTGGCATATGCTTGTAATCTCAGCTACTTAGGAGGCTGAGGCAGGAGAATCACTTGAACAGAGGTTGCAGTGAGCTGAGATTGCACCATTACACTCCAGCCTGGGCGAAAGACAAGATTCCAGATCAAAAAAAAAAAAAAAATTTTTTTTTAAACAACTTTAATTCAAATGAAACCAAAGTTCCATTTAAACATGAAATTGTATAAAATAAATGCAAAGACAGAAGTAATATATGTCCATAGTCCCACCACACAGGGACTAAACACTGTTCATCCTTTGGATCCTGCTAGACACTGAATATCCACATAGAAGCATGTGTTAATGTTCTTTAACAAAAAGAATGCTGCTATAGGCTGGATGCCAGTGGGTCACGCCTGTAATCCCTGCACTTTGGGAGGCCAAGGTGGGTAGGTCACTTGAGGTTAGGCTGGCCAACATGGTGAAACCCCATCTCTACTAAAAACACAAAAATTAGCTTGGCGTGGTGGTGCAATGCGTGTAATCACGGCTACTCAGGAGGCTGAGGCACAAGAATCACTTTTAACTGGAGGCAGAGGTTGCAGTGAGCCGAGATTGTGCCACTGTACTCTAGCCTGGGTGAAGAGAGTGAGACTCCATCTCAAAAAAAAAAAAAAAAAATGGTGCTATAAAACTTTTCTGTGATCATTTTTTTTTTTTTTTTTTGTTCAGCAGAACTGCCTGTTGACACATTTTGTAGTCATTACCTAGGGCTCCCATGATTTTTAATGGCTGGATAGTATTTCATATTTCATGTGTTCTAATTTTGTCAGTTTATAATGCTTTGTAGCAAAACACCTCAACATTCAGTGGCTTACAACAACAACCACTGGCTGGGTGTGGTGCCTCATGCCTATAATCCCAGCACTTTGAGAGGCTGAGGTGAGTGGATCGCTTGAGTCCAGGAGTTTGAGAGCAGCCTAGGCAACATAGTGAGAACCTGTCTATACAAAATATATAAAAATTATCCGGTCATGGTGGCACATGCCTGTAGTCCCAGTTACTAGGGAGGCTGAGGTGAGAGGATCGATTGAGCCCAGAAGGTCAAGGCTGCAGTGAGCTGTGATCACGCCGCTGCATTCCAGTCTGGGCAACCCTGTCTCAAAAAACCCCAAACAAAACAAAAACAAAAAGAAGACAACAACTATTTATTACTGCTCATGAGGATTATTGTGAAATTGTTTTACTGGGCTCTGCTCTCAAGAGAAGAGGAGTTAAGAAAGCATGATCAAGCAGATGAAAGTTAAGTAAAGATGAAGCGTTAGCCTGACATAAGCTTCAGCCTGGTTCCATGGAGAGCTCTGGAGGAAAGATTGCACCCCAACATTGGTCTCACCTTAAAGTCCTTTGATACACCCCTCCCTTGCCAATCCATTACTGGCTCCAAGCTGACAGATCCTGTTTCGCCAATGGCAATTCCCCAGAAAAGGTGAACACTGTTAGCAGCCAATATTACAGCAGCCTTGTGAAGAAGAAGATGGTAAATTTTATGTTATGTGTGTTTTAGCACAGTAAAAAAAAAAATCAATGGGAAGTACTCCCACTTCCCACAATGGGATGCCCTGCAAAGTTAAAAGGCAAAAGGTGTGGATATATAACCTTGGTAAAGTGGAGTAAGATTTGGGAGCGTTCAGCCACTCAATGACATCGCTCTACCATGAATCCTGTTTTACAAATGAGGAAACTGAGGTAGTGAGAAGGGAAGTGTCTTGCTTAAGTTTGCACAGCTGGTGAGAATCAGAGCTGGCTTTCAAAGCCTCCTCTGCCTGCAAGGCCTGTCTGTAACCCCTGTGCCCACCATCTTGTGGAGGGAGACAGGCAGGAATCTGATTTGACCTCCAGGTTTGGGGACAGGTAGATGGTGGCCCCATCAGCTAAAGCTGAGCACCACAATTTTGAGATCAACTGGGGAGTTTTGACCTCCCATTGGAGTGATGTGGGAAAGAAAAGTGGTAGGAGACTGATTTTGAAAGGCAAAGGAAAACTCTTGACTCCAAAGTGGCAGCATTTTCCTCTGGCCTTGCTTCTCTACTTGTTTACCTGTAACTTCTTCCAACTTCTGCAGGGACAGAGAGAAGGGGAGGACGGGAATCCTCCAGGGGCTCAGGCTGCTGTTCGGCTCAAATGTAGCCTGACAAATCAAGTGGGTAAAACCCATTAATTAGCAGTTTTAGAAACAGTTGCAAAGTTAATTATTCCGTTTTCTGATGAAAGAAAGCTAATTTTTGGCATTTACCCTGACAGTGACATGAACTAACATTTTTCGAGTTGACATCCCTCAAGATAAATGATGCTGTGAGGCATTTGTGCAAACATCCTGACCCATAGCTTGCTGCCACTGACTGTCTGCAATGGTACCTTTGCCACAGTGTTTTGCCCAGCAAGTTTAGGGGGTGGGCGAGCCAAGGAAAGGCTTATATGAGTCAGGAGGGTGGGAGGCAGGAGTGAAGAACAGAGAGCTGGTGGCTTGTGATATACAGAGAAGTCTCAAAGCTCCAGGGGACATTTGAATATTCAGGAGGTTTTTGCTGTAACTGAGAGAGCAGGGGACTGCAGTAACATTGCTTTCCATCTGTCTGTCTGTCTGTCTGTTGTGAAATGCATAAACAGAGGAGAAACCTAGTTTTTCCAAGTGGTTGCTTCCAAATTTAGATCTTCTCCTGAGACTTTGCTTTCGAATACTAGGCCCCTGCATCCAACTGTCTGCTTTACATCTCCACTTGGCATCTTTTTTTTTGAGATGGAGTTTTGCTCTGTTGCCCAGGTTAAAGTGTAGTGGCAAGATCTCAGCTCACAGTAACCTCCACCTCCAGGATTCAAGCGATTCTCCTGTCTCAGCCTCCCGAGTACCTGGGACTACAGGTGTGTGCCACCATACCCAGCTAATTTTTATATTTTTAGTAGAGATGGGGTTTCACCATGTTGGCCAGGCTGGTTTCGAACCCCTGACCTCAGGTGATCTGCCTGCCTCAGCCTCCCAAAGTCCTGAGATTACAGGCATGAGCCATCGTGCCCAGCCCTCCACTTGGCATCTTACAGACATCTGAAACTCACTGTATCCCGTAGGAACTCTTAGTCCACACTCCTATCCCCAGATTTTCCTCCCCAAGTCTTCCTCATTCAAGGAAATGACACCATCATCCAATTAAATGTTGGAGCCAGAAACTTAGCCATCATCTCTGATACTTCCTCTTCCTTCACTCATTCCCAATATCCAATTCCAATTTATCAGCAAGATCTGCCAATGTGACCTACAAAACATATCTGAGATCTATCACTGCTGTAGTCTAAATTACCATCTTTCCTCCTAACTCAGTGCTGTCCTGTGGAAACACAAGTGCCACACATAAAAGCTTACATTTCTTGTGACAAAATTTTAAAAAAGTAAAAAGAAACAAGTGAATTTATTTTTAATAATCTATTTTATTTAACACGATATATTCAAACTATTGTCATCTTAACATGGCCAATATACACCATGACTGAAATACTTAAGATCTTTTGCTTTTTTTTGTCCTAACTCTTCAAAATCCATTGTGCATTTTACACTTACAGCGTATTTCAATGTGGATGACAAATTTCCATTGGAAATATTTGATTTGTATTTAGATTTCATAACATTTCCAGTTGGAGAAAGTAGAATTATGTACCTATTTTGTTCCAAACATACTTCAAAGTTTTAAAATAGCTGAATTAAGTATTTCACTTTAACTTTAATTAATTTAAATAAAATATAATATTCAGTTCCACCATTCAGTCATTCAAAAGAATAAAATAATGTCTTTTGCAGCAACATGGATGGAACTAGAGGTCATTTTCTTAAGTGAAACAACTCAGACCCAGAAAGTCAAATACCACATGTTTTCACTTATAAATGGGAGCTAAATGTGTACACGTGGATATAGAGAGTGGAACGATAGACAATGGCAACTCAAAGGAGTTGGGAGGTGGGAGGGGGTGGATGATGAGAAATTACTTAATTGGTATAATATACATTATTCAGGTGACAGACACCATAAAAGCCTTGACTTCACCATGATGCAATCTACGCATGTAACAAAATTACACTTGCACCCCATAACTTTACATGCATGGAAAAATAATATGAATAAAAAATGAAGCCTGTAGCAAAAAATTTCATTTCCTCGATTGCACTGGCCACCTTTCAAGTGCTCACCTGTGGCTGGTGCCTGCTGTGTTTTACAGTACAGTTTGAAGCCATCTCCTCTCCCAATCTTTCCTCTGTCCAACCCATTCTCCATGGAGCACCTGGAGACATATTTTAAATATGTAAATTAACCCTGTCACTTCTAGTCAGATCCAGGATAAAAACAGAAACTCCTTCCTATGCTCTGTAAGGTTTTGTGTGATCTGGCCCCTGCCTCCCTCACTAAGCCACTGTCCTCTCTTGTCAGTGTCTCCAGTGACCTCAGTTTGACTTTCTTTTAGTCCCTCAAACATGTCCTGGTTGGTATCGCTGAAGTGTAAATGGTGAAGGGGGAGTGAAGTAGCCCCTCAGGTGCCTGCAGGCCAGGTGGTCTTGGGGGTTCAGGGAGCCCATGGGGGTGTGGGCTGGGGGCAGTGGGTGGCTAGGATCTGCATTCACTCTCTGTGACTGCCTCTCTCTGCCCCTCCAGAACTGAGGTTGAATCGCGTGCTCCGGGCAGCATCTCTCTTAACACAGGCAGATTAATTGAAAACAGATGTCAAGCAGTGGGAGTTAAATACAGACATCTCACCAAATGTCAGCCTTTCCCCTGGGCCATGATGGAGTTCTTGTTTCTCCTCCTCACCAGGGAATTGGGAAAAAACCTCTCAGACATGCTAGTGGCATGGTTGACCCTGAGAGTCATTTTGCTCTTCTGAAAAGTGCTGGGCAAATTATGACTCTGAAATTGGAACCTATGTGACAAATTTATTTGTATCAGATGCAGACAAACAAAAGGCTGTCTCAGAACAGCTGACTCCTACATGGGTGCCCAGGTGGTTGGGGAAGGACCACAGAACCCTCAGATCATAAGAACTGGAAAAGATAGTTTCATCTTCCTACTTCAAAGTGGGTAAAACTGAGGCCCAGAAGATGGAAGAAATGTGTCTAGCATCACTCAGCAGGGTAGTGTTAGAGCTGGGGATGGGATTCAAAGTTAGAAACTGTTTTTTTTTCTTTTATTTTTCTCTCTGTCTTTGAGACAGGGCCTCACTAGCTCTCCTAGGCTGGACTTGAACACCTGGGCTCAAGTGATCTCGCCACCTTAGCATCCCAAGTAGCTGGGATTACAGGCACACACCATAGTGTACAGGGCCTTAGAAAGTATTTTCCAAAGTGTAAATCTGATGTCTCCCTCCATGCCACCCTGTTGCCTGGAGAATAAACCCGAACTTCTTGGCAGGGCTGGGAGGTTCTTTACCTCCTCCCAGTTATCTCAGCCTCATCTCTCCTAGGGTAAGGGAGTTCCTTGGATTCCTAAATATATCTCTCTGATGCTTTTGCCCATATTTCCTCTATCTCATCACCTTACTAGTAAACTCCTATTCACCCTTCACAGCCCAACTCAGATGTCTGACTTTTCAGAAATCGTCTCGACTCCTTGGTACAGTAACTTCACCCCACTTCTGGGATCCTACAGAACAGAACATGTGTCATTGGAATTATTTGTAGATTTTCTGTCCTACCCTCCCTGCCCCCAAACTGCTGTTTTATTTGATCTCCACTTCCCTGGAGCTTGGACCCTGGAGCATACAGTAAGCACTTAAATATTTGTGACATTGGCATTGCCAAAGCCAAGGGACCTCTGTGCTTTTTAAATTAGGTTTTCTGTAGCATCTGATGCTGCCAAACTCTCTCTCCTTGAAATGCTCCCCTCTTTTTAACATGGAACTATCTTTTAGCATGATTCCTGGGTTTCTGGGCTTCCCTCCCACCTCTCTGACTGTTCTGCTGAGATCTCCCTTTTGGACATCTGTTATAGGCTGTGGTTCTTCAGGGATGTGTCCTGGTCCTCTGCAGTCCTCTGCTGGAAAGCCTTCTCTGTCTGGGTTAGGTGTCACGGGACTCAGAACCTTAGCCTTTGCTGTTCTGTCTCTGGGACACTTTTCATTTCTTTTTCTTTTTGAGACAAGGTCTTTTCTCTCTTGCCCAGTCTGGAGTGCAGGCTTACTGCAGCCTCAACTTCCTGAACTCAAGTGATCCTCCCATCTCAGCCTCCCAAGTAGCTGGGACTACAGGTACACACCACCACGCCCAGCTAATTTTAAAGTATTTTTTATAGAGATGGGGGTCCCACTATGTTGCCCTACCTAGTCTCAAACTCCTGGCATCAGGTGATCCTTCTGCCGTGGTCTCCCAAAGTGCTGGGATTACAGGCATGAGCCACTGTGCCTGGCCTTTCCCCCTTCATTTCTAGCATGACCATCTTCTTTTCAACCTTCAGGTTTCAGCCCAAAGGTTACCCTCTTAGAGAGTCCTTCCCCAACCACCTGTGCCACCAGCCTGGGGCTAACATTGAGCAGCAGGAAGGACCTGGGCAGGGCAGAGCACCGGTGTCTGGAGGTGCTGGCATCTTTAGCACAAGTGCTAACATCTCCAGAATCCATGGCTGGGGATTCCACTTCTGAATCCAGAGACAGGCAGGCCCCAGAGTTTTTGGGTTATTAACTCCCCTCAGTAAACTTCCAGTGAGTGTGATAAAACACTCAGCGGAATGCAGCAAGAGCTCATAAAAGCAGGATTTAGTGCCATTTTATAGATGTCAGGCCTGACTTCTACACTCAAGCTGGTATATATTTAAAATTCATGCCTGACTTACTGCCTTTGGAGAAAAAGCCTGAGGCCTGCAGGGAGAATCTGACAGGCTCCATGCTCACCTGCAAGCTCTAGCACACCTGGAGTAGACACCAGGGTTGGGGGCCTCCTGAGCCAAGCTGAGCCTCACTGCACCTCCTTTCAGAAAGCAGCCTTCCTCATGAGCTGTGAGTATGAGCTTTGGAGCCAGACAGGCCTGTGTTTGAGTCCTGGCTGGGTAACTAGCTAGGCAACCTTGTTTGCCCAGGATGTGGGCTTTCAGTGCTAAAACCAGGCAAATGCTGGCATACCGGCATGAGATGGTCATCCTAAGCCCTGGCTCTACTTTTTCTTTGCTTTGTAAACTTGGTTGGATCCTTTCCCTCTCTGAACCTCATGTCCCACAGCTGTCAAAAAGGAACAGTTAAACTTATTTTGTTAGTCAGGTTAATCAATGAAGTTGCTATGACAAACAGTCCCCAAATCCCTGTGGTTTAACACAATACATCATTTCTTGCTTCTGTGGCAGTGTAATACGGGTTAGGCAACTTTATAGCAGTGACTCGGGCAACCAGACCCTTCCATTCTGTGGCTCTGTCTTTCCACAGGGCCCCCTCAGGGTTCCCCACTGTATCCTGTGAAGTAAGCCAGCCAGGTTTTACGGCAGGGATCAGCAAACTACACTCATGAGCCAAATTCAATCTCCAGTGTATTTTTGTAAATAAAGGTTTATTGGTACACAGTCACACCCATCTCTTTACATATTATCTATGACTGCTTTCATATGACAGTGGTAGAGTTGACTAGTTGTGACAGAGGTCATATGGACTGCAAATATTGCCCAACTGGTCCTTTACAGAAAATGTTTCCTGACCTCTAAGTCTGTGGTTAGGCCTGAGAGTGGTCAGGGAAGTGAACATCACTTCCATTGCAGCTCACAGGCTACAACTCAGTCTAATGATCCCACACTAGTTGTGAGGGAAGGTGGGAAATGTAGAGGAGCACATGGATTTTGCACTACAATCCCTGCCCTACCTACTTCTCAGGGTCACTATGTGACTCTAATAAAATAATGTCTGGAAGCTGTTTTTTAGCGGATCTGGTACATGGTAACTCTTTCATAATGAAACCCGTGGTTCTCCAAGCCTCAGGGATATGCTGAGTAGCTTGGATTTGAGATTGTGTGAGAGGACCCCTCGCCACTCTTGGAAGAAGGCCCTGGAGAAGAAAGGGAGCTGGGAGCTGGATTGGTTAAGTCTCTTGGTAACCAGGACATGAGCTGAGTGCCTGGTTCCATTCCATCTGGATTTGGGGCTCTGGCTATCTCTCTGTGGCAGCTGGGTCAGGGAACAGGAAGAACTCAGGGATGCTTATTTGGGCCCTAAACCTAACACATCCCAAAATGATTTTTTTTTCTATTAAACAGGGTAGATGCCGTGTGTTTACCAGACTCAGCGCTTGGGTTATTGCCCAGGATCTAAGTGACCTGGCTGGACCTTTGTAATCTGATGCTTGCTCACCCTACCCCACCCCTGAACCTATCCCTGATTAGCATTTAAAAACAGCAAGTTTGAAAAATTAAAAAAATACTCTTAATCATGGTATGTGTAAAATGTATAACATTGAATATATATATTATTAATTATATTTTTACTTTTGAAAGTAACTGTAATACAATTTAAAGTATCAGTTGAGGGTTAGTCAGTACTTAAGCCTGATATTTTAAGGTTAATTCACTAATGTGAGAGTGATTATTCACTAATAATAAAGAGATTTTCATTTTAGGTTCAAGTTTGCTAAGTTTTCCCTCTTTTTGCATTTGATTTTCCTAAAAGTTGATGTCTGAATGTACAAAAACATGGCATTGAAAACACACAGCAGAACTGTCAAGGCTTTTTTTTTTTTTTTTTTTTTTCCCAATGATGCAAGATAGGTTTTTGTAATAGAAATCTAGAACTACTTGGCAAGAGAGGCTGAAGGTTTCATTTTTGAGGCTGTACTCTGGAAATAGAAATTAATTCATAAAATAAAATAAAAATCAACAATAACAGCACTGCAATCATGACTTCAGTTGCAGGGGGTCTTGCAATGTCTATAAAATTACACACAATGATCAGTCTAGGCGTTGGGTCACTCTTCAGCACAAGGTCACCGTCTGAGGAGACCCATTTGCTGTCCTGATCCAGAAGGAGGAAAAGTTCTAGCCTGTCCCAGCAAGTACCCACTCTTTGTGGTGTTTGAGAGCTGAGCCCATGCTCCAACTTATGCTCTCAACTCAGCTCAAGGATTGCAGTCATGAAAGCAGATGGACTTCAACACAGCAGTGTGCATCCACAGGCTGTCTGACTGTAGCAATGATGATGCTCTGTACAGGTCATCAGTTTACTGTTTCAGTGCACATCCCCACCTGCTGTCCTGACTTGGGTATGTTCTCAGTGGCTAGCCTTTGTGTCTTTTCTTTGGAAAATTGCTTTGGTCTACTAGAGTCACTTCATTCACATAAACAGAGAGCCAGAATGTTCCTGGGAGTTTACAGTTTCCGTCCTCACCCTCATCTCCTGTTGGAGCTCTCTTGCCTTGGATCAGGGCCATGCTGCTGTGTAAACTACTCTGTAGAGCTCCCCTGCAGAATAGGCTGAAGCTACTCTCAGTGGGATTTTTGTCTGGAACCACACCTTGCTTGGCTTGTTCCTCTTTCCTATCATGTTTTTCTCTCAATCCCTTACCAGTATTTCTGGGGAGCACTTCTCTAATACATCACTTGCACCCAAATGTTTGTTGCAGATCTCAGAGTCTGCTTGTGCAGAATGTGATCTAAGACATGAATATCTACAGAAATGGTAGATGCCTCTGAAGAGTTTGTGTGACTTCAGAACCAGATATACAGCTATGGGGTAAAGAATGGGGGGACATTGAAGGAATGGACTTCCAATTATGGAGAAATTTACAAAATAGTGCCCCACTGTTACGAGTAGGGACTTTAGTGCCAGACAGACCTGTCACTGACATGTTTTCTGTGGCCGTGAGCAGTTTGCTTTACATCTCTGGGCCTGAATTTTTACCTCTGCAAAATAGTGATAATGGTAATAGCTACTCCATGAGATGGTTGTGGGAGTGAAGAAAGAATGTATGTAATGTATACATACATTTACATTCTCATGCATGTAAAGTACGTGAACACAGTACATGCTAGCTATTATTATTATTTGCCTCAAGGTATTATTATTTTTTGGCTTTGGCTTGAGCTCCATCCCAGATTTATAATCACGACACTAGCCTCATCAGCAGCCCTGAGGTGGCCAGTTTTCATTTCTAGGCGGAGAATGTGTAGTTAGGAGAGAGAAATAATTCCCTTTTTCCTTAGGAAAAGGGGAAATAGTTAAGCAATATTTAAGCCTTGTACCAATGGTGTACAGTATGATTGATTAATGCCTCAGGAATACTGGTTGTTAAATGTTTTTAACATTACTCTTGCCTGGGGGTATCCTGATGAGCCAAACTGGGCAGATTATTTGCTTTGATTTGACATATTCTTCAAGAAGGTAATCAGAAAAGACTGTAGACTGAAGACGAAAGTTAATATGTGTCTAGAAACTTCTGTGGGCCTGTCATGATCTCATTTAATTCTCCAAGTCCTACATGATTGGGAGTATTATCCCCATTTCCCAGCTGAGGAAATCAAAAGCTGGTAAAATAATTTGTGCAGCATCAAGTGACCAACTCACTGGGCCTGAGGGAGGTTACTCAATGTCAAGAGGTCACCCAGGCTATCAAGTGGTGGAGCAGAACTTCAAAATAGGTCTGTTTTCCCCAAAGCTCCTGTTTATTCTAGCACAAAGAGTTACATGAGAACACTGAAATTCCACAGTAAAATTCTACAGGAGACTGGGCATTGAGAATGGAGGAAAAAAATCACAGAAATTCTTAAGGTAATAGTTGGAGTTGAGGATCTCAAAGTCCCTAGAAGCCCAAGGAATTTGTGCTTGTAGAAAAAACCTTCTAGGCTCAATTGCGGAACTTCCAAAAGGTTCTAAGGACCTTTCCTCTTTCAGTCACAGTTGCTGATGTTATCGGAGTGAGAGCTCCTTACTAAATGACCCATTCACAGAAGTAGTGAATGTTCGTTTTGTTGTTGGTTGGCAGTATTGAGACAGCATGTAGGACCAGGGACTTCAAAATCAAACAGACTGAAATTCTGGCTCAGCCAGTTAATGGTGATGACCCCTTGGGAGGGTACATACCCTCTGTTTTCTCAGTGGCAGAATGTACCTGAAGGTCTTATATAGTAGGTGCTCAATAATATCCCCTTCTTAGTTCCTGCCTCTTTGCCTTGTTGCCTGTGAACAAACCTTCTTTGGGGATTCTGTTCAGGGATCACCTCTCTTGGTCCTCCCCAAACCAAATGAGCCAAATTTCTCTTTTTCTGCTGCTCTCAGCAGAAAACTGTGTGAATACTTCGATTATGGCACTTGCCACATTGTGTCATAACAATCTGTTTAAAAATCTGTGTTTGTCGGAAAGCCTTTGGCTGCAAGTAATAAACGATCAAATTCAAAGTGGCCTATTCAGTGGGGAAATTAATGATGTCAAGGACCAAAGAGCCTAAAGCAGCTAGACTCTGTCTCTGAGATTGAGTGGTGTCATCAAAAGGGAGAGAGGAGGTGGTGGCTTTAAAGTAAGGATAGATTGCCACGTATTGATTGGCGCAGGCTACTTGGCATCTCTTTCTGGAGCTGCGTTAGGTAGAAACCTTGAAAGCTGATTCTTGTAGTGTCTCTGAGTTTTGGCCCAACCCAACCCTCCTGTCTCCTGATGGTTGACTCTAGGTCCTTCTGATTCTGACTTCCTCATGTCTCCTCTGCTGCTGGGTGAGCGAAGCTGGTCTATGTTTGGAGGTCCTCAGATTTCATCAGGAAGTTGAATAAACCAATACATGAAATATATCACAAGTTAGGCAAATCCCTAGGCTGCAGCAACCTGGGAATATGCTCAGAAGAGGAAACTGTTGGTAGGGACAATTGCATTCAGAAATCCTTGGGGGAGATTATGATAGTATTCAGGACCCAGCAGTGGAGGTTTCCTCTGAGGGTGGCTCTTCTCTTTGAGGTAGAGGGGAGACCCTGTGCAGAATGAGTGGAGCTCTGCCTTTTCTCCCACACTCAGTGAATTCTGGGAAACAAGACTTAGCAATGGCCTTCTGTATGCTCGCCTGCATTTCCCACAATGCACAGGGGTTCCTAACATGCATATGTCTCAAGACAGCCCTGGGCATTGGGCCCCCAGCATAGGTGTGGAATTGGAAAAGGACTTGGAAGGTAGTCCTGAGGAACCCTGGCATATAGGAGGTTACCATGCTCTTCTGATACCCAGTGCTTACTGTTCCATTTGTTACCACAATGAAAACCACTTGAAAGTCATCTCTGTGATGAAATGAGCAGCAATTTACTGAATGAAATACACCTTTATTTATTTATTTATTTATTTATTTTTATTTTTTGAGGCAGAGTCTCACTCTGTCACCCAGGCTGGAGTGTAATGGCGCAATTTCGGCTCCCTGCAACCTCTACCTCTAAGGTTTAAGCGATTCTCATGCCTCAGCCTCCTGAGTAGCTTGGATTACAGGCATGTGTCATCATGCCCAGCAAATTTTTTTTTTTTTTTTGTATTTTAGCAGAGACAGTGTTTCACCATGTTGCCCAGGCTGGGTTCCAACTCCTGACCTCAAAGTGATCTGCCTGCCTCAGCCTCCCAAAATGCTGAGATTACAGGTGAGAGCTACCATGCCTGGCCAAAATACACCTTTATATTTAACATGCCAAATGAGGTAGCTTACTGGGCAGACTCTGCCAGACAGAACCATCTTTAGCTTCCTCGGCTGCCAGACTGATGGATGCTGGAGCTTTTCAGGACACTGACCCAGACGAGACTGCACTCAGCTGTTTCCCACCCCCACATTTCAGTTCCCACCGTCCCCCCCCCAAAAAAAAACCCAGCAGTTTTTCCCGGCTTCAACAATGCCACACGGTGTTTTCTTCTGTAGTGGGTTTTGTCCCCAGCCGTCTTGGGCTGTACTGGTGTGGCTCTTCTTATGGCAGCTGAACCCGTTGGTGAAGAAAAGAAGCCCCCTGGGATGAGGCATCAGACTTGTGGTGTCCCCTGTCCCAGCAGCATGGCTTTGATCCTCACGATGTGGAGTTAGTTTGGTGTTTCCAGTGCCAATAGACGTTCATCAAGCCTTTACAGGATGAGCAGAGCCTCTGAGAAGTGATTCTTGGTCCATTTTGGGGGATCTGATGAAATCTTTGTTTCCTGTTCCCGGAAAAACACAACATGGACTCACAAAGACACAATAGGCCAGTGTCTCCACACTGTATTAGGGCACCGTGAATCTGCTCTCTTACTTTTAGGGGTCCCAATGGGTGTCACTTTCCTTCCCTGTAGGATGGCATCAGTGGTGCCAGTGCCAAGGCAACTCCAGCATGGAGAGTGATGGTGAGACGCAGTGGTGGAGGGCTTGTGCGTGGAGATCGGCTGTGGGGGCAGTGATGGCATGCGTGATGGGGACAAGAGCGTGAGCTTTCCCTGTCCAGAGATGGGGATGGGCAAATCAGGGCTGAAAGAGGAGGAAATGGTGGGGTGGGGGCTCTGCAGGATGGGGAGGAGGAATGAGAAAATGGAGGCGGGGAGGCAGAAGACCAGAGAGGAAGGGGCAGGGGTGGGGCAGGTGGGAATCGAGGGGCAGAGGGAGCAGGGGTGCCGGATTGGGAAGCATTCAGGACAGGGTCAGGGTGACACATGAGTGACGCCCGGCGACTTAAGAGAGGAGAAGTTGGCGGCCTGAAAGGGAGGAAGACAGAAAGCAGGGCTTTTCAATATGAGCATTCATGTCGTGGTGACAGCAGTCATTTATCATGCCCTGAATGGGAACACAGGGCCCGGCAATGCTGCCAAAGGCCGCTGGTTAAAGTTTTACCTGAGTGTGAAAGGGGCTGGGGCCTGGCCAAACAGCGGCCCTTCCGAGGATGCGGAGGCGTCCCTGCGGGGGCCCATCTGTTTGGAGCAGAAAGACCCTGGTACCAGGGGAGGGGAGCCATGGGACAGGATGTTTCTGGGTGTGGGGACCCCTCCAGGCATCCTGGGCCAGTGGGAAAGGGTCTGACTCACACAGGGACCTGGAAAAGTCTGCTTCAGGCACTGGGTTAGTCCCCAAATCAATCTTGTGAGCCTGCTGGGATGTGGGGCAAGGGAGGGGCACATTTTGTTAAGTGGTATATTGACATTTAGCTCAAACTAAAAAAAAAAAAATTATTTAGTATTTACCATGTGTCAGGCACTGTATCTTCTCTCTCTCTCAGATCTGTCTATCTCAGGTGGCTATCCTGGGAACTGAGGGGTTTCCTGGGATTCAGGACTTTTTGTGCTAAACCTGGGACAGTGCTGGGCAAAACAGAACAGTTGGTGAACCTAATGTGAATTCATTTAATCTCACAATAACTCTGGAAAACAGGCACTGCCATGTACCTCCACTTAGCAATAAGGAAACAGGCACAAAGAGTAAAGTTATGTACCAAAGGACACAAAGTTAGTAAGTGGGACAGCCTGGATCTGAAGTCTGGTTTTGAAGTCTGAGCTCCCAGCCTTTCCACTTTGCTGCCTGGAAACCTGGAGAGAGCACTAGTGTGGTGAGATTTTCTGAACCAAGAATCAGGGCAATGAGGTCTGATGTGCTCATTGGTTTTTAGGACCCAACATTTGAGACAGGGCCTGTCTCCAAGTCCTTGGTCTTTCCGGTGCACAGAGGGGCCAGCAATGGAGTAGCTAGCCTGTCCTCAAGGTGTGCAATGTTTTCAGTGTGAGCTGGGCTCTGATGCTTGTCCAGGAATGTGGTTACTGAACCCCGAGGTCCTTGCCAGAACTCCTAGGCCAATGAGGACCAGAAGGGAAGGTCAGGGAGGACAATCGTGTTGGGACTCCACACCTCAGCAGGGTTCAGAGAGCTGGGGAGGAGGGGGAGCAGTGTGGGATGCTTTGCAAAGAGGTGCTACACCCTAGCCATGGGCAGGCACCTGGACGATGGCAGATGAGGCAGGACAGGGCTGCGGTAGTGTTCCTGGGCAGGAACCACTTGCCTGGTTTACCATCCTGGGCTGTGGTGTGATCCGGTTGTCCCTGAGCCAGGCTCTGTCCAGGGAGGGGAAGCCAATTCAGATCCTATGAGTTAAATCCCCTCTTCAGAGGTCATTTGGGAGAAAATCCAAACTTGAACTCTCTTTCCTGGGGACTGTGCTGATGGAGAACTTCAAGGCAAAGAATTTTCTGGATATCAAGTTCATACCCAGCACTTGGGCTGTGGTGTCAAAGTGGGAAAACAAGAGGAGGATGTATATGTATGTATGTGTGTGTCTATATAGGGGAGGGGGCTGGAAGGTGACAGCACATGCAAAGGCCCTAGAGCTTGCAGTCTTTGAAGAACTAAAAGACAACTTGTGAGGTGAGAGTGAGTGAGTGGCATGTGGCCTGAGATGGAAGTGCAGATGGAGACCAGATCCTTCACGGCTCCAGCACCATGATGAGCAGAGGGGTTGAGTGGATGCATTATTTTAGTAGGACAAGGCTTCTGAGTTTGTTAGAAAATCTCAGTGTTAGCATAAAACAGTAGGTGTGTTGGAGAATGAGTAGAGGCATTATGGGAAGAGCTGTGTCAGAACTGCAGAGCGGTGGGATGTCAAGATGGCTGGTCCTGCTGGGGGATCAGGGGAGTACAGAGGCAGACCCTGGACCAGCTCGGTCTCTCAGAGCTGCCCCTGCCATTTCTCTTCTACCTGGTCCCTCTAGCCTGTCATGATTGCCTTGGAGGTGCTGAACAGGGAGCCTGCTAGGGGGGCCTGCATTTGTGTCCCACACAGGGGACATTAAGTGAACAGAGTCCCTCTTGGTTTTTCATGTCATTAATTGGTGATCTTCAGACTCTGAAATAGCATTTTTCCTCTTCCATCCCTTATTTCATTATCCTCAGTTCAATACACATCAGTGCTGCACGAAGCAGCCGGCTTGGATATATTAGGAATTATTTAAATGAGATGGGGATGTATGGGTAGTTAAAAACATGGTCTTCTATTCTGCTCTAATTACCTATCAAATTACGTTACAATTATTCCCAAATATAAACTTGCTGAGAACCTCAAAAGTGGAGGTTCTAGGAGCATCAGGAGAAAAGTGAAATAGGATACAGTGGGGATGATGGTCCTAGTCCCTAAAGGTGTTCTGAAATCCAGGTTTGCATGTGTGTGTGTTATCGACTCCATTGCCATGTTGTGTCCATTATGGGTGTTACTGGCTCAGGCCTTGGCAGGCATGGGTGAGCAGAAAGAAGTCTTGTCCAGCCTCTGTGCCAAGTCATATCCTAAGACTCTACCATTCCCCATCTGCGTGATCTAAGAGAAGCCTTGTAACCTCTCTGAGCCTCAATTTCCTCCTCTGTAAAGTGAGGGTGATAACAGCAGTTGCCTCCTGTGGTGCCAGGCACATAGGGAGCTCTTGGAGAGGGGGATGAGCCATCATTGTTACTGCTGTTGCTGACCATTTGGGTCTGTCACCACCATCAGATTCTCTAAGGGACGGAGACCTCTGAGGCTGTGCTCCTCATCTGGGGCTCACTTTCTCTGCTTAGCTGTTCAGGCTGAGCTGGGCCTGGGGTGGCCATGGCTCAGGGATCGGCTGTAGTAAGGCTCCAGCCTCAGGCCTTCCCTCCAAGACTTGACCAATGCTTACAGAGCACTCACGTGGTGCAAACACCTCTTATACGATGTTCACCCAACCCTGGGGGAGGAGATGGGTGACCCAAGATGTTTCAGCCAAAAAGTGGCAAAGCAGGATTTATATGTCAGTCTGCTTTGGGGCTCACATGCTCTAGGAGGTGAGAGGGAGCCACTTGGTTCTCAGGCTGGTGAAAACTCAGGTTTTCTCCCAGTTGTTTTCATTCATTTGTTTTGTGCTATTAGCCAGCCTCCTCTGTAGCTCTTGGGAAAGGTCCTGATTAATCTTTATTAATAACTTCTTAATACTTATTAATAATCATGAGGCTAATGATGTTGCAGGGCTCTGAGTGAAGAGTTACTGCATTCCTCTTCTCACGTGACTGCTGTCCATACCACTCACATTCCAAGCCTGGGGATGGGAGATTAGGGGGTGTTTCTGTCCGAGGAGCACTTTTTCCTCCTGTCTGGTTATTAGGTAGGTAAGGTTGCCCAGGACTGTCAAGGCATCTTCAGATAAGACCCTAATACATGCTGGGGCCTTGTTGTGGATTGAATTGTACCCTTTGAAAGATACTGAAGTCCTGCCCCAGAGTATCTGTGAATGTGGCCTTATTAGGAAATAGAGATTTTGCAGATAACCAAGTTAAAATTATTGTCATTAGCCATTATGGTGGACCCTAATCCAGTATGGCTGGTGTCTTTATAAAAGAGAAAATTTAGACACAGAGACAAAGACACAGGGAGAACGCCACATGACGTTGAAGTCAGAGATCAGAGTGATGCATCTACAAGCCAAAGAACGCCAAAAATTGCTAGCAAACCACCAGAAGCTAGGGGAGAGGCACGGAACAGATTCCCCCTCACCACACTCCAGGTGTCAACCCTGCCGGCACCTGGTTCATGAACTTCTAGCCTCCAGAACTGTGAGACAGTAAGTTTCTGTTTCTTGGCCACTCAATAGGTGGTACTTTTTTACAGTAGCCCTAGTAAACAGGTACAGAACTCAGTGGTGGGATGGAAGCAGGGCGGAGGGATGGAGAGGTACTCGGTGAGGACCAGGAACCTGGCCCCGCCAAATGCCCAAGGGTGGTTGGTGGCAGGCCTGATCCGGGCCAAGTCAGAAGCCATCTTTGCCCATAGATGAATGAGGTCTTGTCACAGACAGAGATGACATGCCTCCCCAGGGATGAGTTATCTTTGGCTCTGGGCCAGGAATCCAGCCAGGAACTGAAGGGAGAGGAAGCAGGCTCCAGTCTGGGGGGAAGGAGCTAGTAAGACCTGGTTATTATGGTGGGCTTCAGAGCAGAGACATCTGGGGCTCACCTGTGTCCGTCTCATCTGCTTATATTCCATTAGCAAACAGTAATCATATGGACCTACTCAGACTCAGAGGCCTCTGGGAATGTTGTCTAGCTTTGTTCCAAGTGCCCCTTCCGTCTGACTAGGTCTTGCTGATGGATAAGGAGAAGATATTGGTGCTGCCTCTGAGCAGAGGTAGTTAAGAGAGCGTGTGCCCTTTCCACATTTTCTCTCCTTTCCTAATTGGCTGAGTAGATGGGACTCAGAGGACACAGCCTTGACATAAAGAGGACTTGGGGGCTGGGCGTGGTGGTTCACGCCTATAATCCCAGCATTGTGGGAGGCTGAAGCAGGAGGATCTCTTAAGCCCAGGAGTTCGAGACCAGACTGGGCAACATGGCGAAACCCCATCTCTACAAAAATACAAAAATTAGAGGGCGTGGTGGCATGTGCCTGTAGTCGCAGCTACTTGGAAGGCTGAGGTGGGAGGACTGCTTGAGCCCAGGAGGCAGAGGTTGCAGTAAGCTGAGATCACGCCACTGCACTCCAGCCTGGGTGACAGAGCCAGACCCTGTCTCTTTCTCTCTGTCTCTCACACACACATACACACAAAGAAAGAAAGAAAAGAAAAAGAAAAAAGAGAAAAAGAAAAAAAAAGGGGGAACCTGGGACCTGGATCCTGGAGTCCTTGCTTGGGGATAACTTCCCTGGAGAGCTGCTCAGTCAGCTATGCCTTTGGGAGTCTTTTGTTGAGGGAGAAATAAATGTCATTGTGCTAAGCCACTGATATTCTGTGGTTATCACGGCAGTTTAGAGAGGAAGGAGGGGGGAAAGCTGGGTTGCACTCTAGGCCTTGACACTTCCTGCCTTTGTAGTGTTAGGCAAACATGGCAACCTCAGAAAGCTCAGCTGCCTCACTTTTAAGGCATGAGGGTCTTTGTGAGGACCACGTAAGCCACCTGGAGTGGTCTAGACCGAGCATAGTTTTTGGCAGAAAGGGCGTGTGTGCTGATGATTTGTGTCTCTTTTCTTTCTGAGAGTCTTGCTGCCCAACACCAGCTCCCTAACACTCCAGAGACCCCCTGGAGTGACCCTCTCTTGCCTAAATAAAAAACCTCTTTCCAAGAAGATCTATCTTCTAAGAACCTCCTGGATTCCCCAAGAGATGCTGGGGTCCCCAAACCTGACCTTGGAGCCTCTTTGATTTGCAAGATTGCTTTTTTCCATTTTAAAGGAAGCATTTCTAATTAAGGTAAACCAAAACCCACGCGCTATTTTTGGATGCAACTTCCTTTTAGTTTTTGTAAGACAATTTGTGCTAATTAGATGTAAAAATCATTCCTGGGAAAATTATATAATTGATGCAATTTACAAAACAGACTTTTGCTATTATTTACACTGCTGCTTTGCTGTGAAATTAGTGAGGTGCATGAATGCTGGACCTGGGTCAGTGAATTCCAAGAGAAAGAGGCCTAGTGGTTCCAGATTTTTAGGGGGTGGCTCTCCAGGTGATGCACCAGGTTCTCACTGTGGAGAGCCATCCTCTCCAGAGGGAGCCTAGGCCATGACAGCTGACACCAGCCAGGCCCCACTCACTGTCATCGCAGTGTCAGGATGATTCACATACACAAGGCTTTCTAGAGCTCTCAGCTCTGATGTGATTCACTAGCACCCAGGTATTAGGAAAGCCTCTTGGGGGATGCTTTGGGGGAAAGTGAGGGAGTTCTTCAGTTTACAGAGGCCTCTGTCCTGGGTATTATTTTATTTTTTATTATTTTTTTTGAGACAGTCTTGCTCTGTTGCCCAGGCTGGAGTGCAGTGGCTCACTCTTGGCTCACTGCAACTCCACCTCCTGGGTTCAAGTGATTCTTCTGCCTTAGCCTCCAGAATAGCTGGGATTACAGGCACCCACCGCCATGCCTGGCTAATTTTTGTGAGATGGGGTTTCACCATGTTGGCCAGGTTGGTCTCGAACTCCTGACCTCAGGTGATCCACTCGCCTTGGTCTCCCAAAGTGCTGGGATTATAGGCATGAGCCACTGCGTCCAACCCTAGGTGGTGTTTTAATTAGTGAGGCGGATCAGGGCTCTAGCATAGGTTAATCACACTGGTAGATGACATGATACTGGAAGGGAGAGTAAAGACGTTGGAAGATAGGATTAGGATCTGACTATCTCTTGACAGGCTGAAGCTGTGTTAAAACCTACCAGGAGGAAATCTAACAGTTGCATCTAGAAAACCACCCACTAGGTATACAGTGGGGGAAGATGAGACTCAGCAGCAGTGTATCAGTCAGGGTCGAATCAGGAGACAGAAACCACGTCAGGCATCTTAACAGGAAGAATTTTGTGTAAAGACCAGTTTATCATCAGAAAACTGAAAAGGCAAAATGTTTGCACCTTGAGATATTATGAGAGAGCAACTGCAGGAAGCAGCCATTGAGGGCCGAGGGAATAAAGGGAAGAGGTTGGTATTATTAAAAGTTAGAAGCTGGGAGGAAGAGCCTCAAGGAGCTGGGACTCAGACCTCTGAGGAGGAAATGCCAGCTGGCAAGTGCCAGTGTCTTTTGGGGGAAGTAATGAGACTGGTTCTGCAAGGATTGAAAAACTGAAAACTGAAGTCAGTTGCAGTTGCTAGAACTAAATGCTGCTGCCAGGGTGAAGTAGCATGTTGAGACAAAGCTACCTGGAACAAGAGCTAAACCATGAACAGAGAGGAAACATGAAGGAGCATGTCTCTTCCTCTTCCAGCCTTCCAGTCTCCCTCTAGGGCCCCTGTTGGCCAAGCCTAACATGGAACCTTCTGGCCAAGAAAAAATGTTGTTTACAGAGTCTCAGTTCTAGCATCAGAAAGCAGAGCTTGGAAGGGTAGGTTTGAAGCTGGTAGACAGTAGCTTAATAATTGGCATAATATGAGTCAATAAAAATGTAACGTAGCTATAGGCTGTATCATTAGAAGTATAGAGCCTAGTTTGAGGGAGGTGATAGTTACTTTTTACCTTGAACTGGTCAGATCTCTTGTATTCAGGTGTATGTACTAGAATTTAAACAGGATCCAGATTTCCTAGAGCTCGCGTAGAGTAGATAAGTTAACCTCGGAAGGAGATTCAGAACCACGGCAGTATTAGCAACACATGATCAGAGGAACTAGAGTAGACAGAAGAAGCAAATGTTGTCTTCAAACCACTGAGGCTGCAGGTGAGAGACAGAGCTGATTTGGTCTGGATAGTTCCAGGAAATAACAATAGGGAGTGGCTCCAGAAAGGCAGATTCCAGCTTGGGATAAAGAAAACTTTGTTTTCCTTCAAAAAGAAAAATAAAACACTGCTTTCTTCTGATTGTAGAAGCAATGCCTGCTTATTGTAGAGAACTTGGAATATCCAGGTTACTGAGATGTCAGCTAAGGTGTAGGAAGAGAGACATTACCTTTCAGAGTTCCAGGTGAAATGAGCTAGACTGCTCCATTCTGTAAGGGGAGGGTATTCAGTGTACTTGCCAGGAATTCTGTGCATTTCCTGGTGGTTTATGTTCTCCAAGCTTTCCTCTCTTCCTAGACCCCTGCTCACATTACCCTGAGACAGAACTTGGCCTGGCATCAGTTTTCCCCATGGTCCAGGCCTCAGGGATTCAGCTTCTAGCCCATGTGCTCATCAAAGTGTTTCTCCAACTTAGTTTCTTTCTTAAGAGGAATGTTGGCACCAGCTCTTAAGATAATTACATTTTTCCACCTTATTGCATAGAGAAAAGTTTAAAGAAGCAAATAAAAATCATTTGTAATTATACCTCCCAAAGATGACCACAGTTAACATTTTGGCCTTTTAAAAAGTGCACAACTATATTCATTTTAAAGATAATTGGGATCATAGTGAATATACAATTTTGTATATTGCTTTTTTCCTCCCCACTAAACACTTGAGCATTTTCTGATATTTTAAAAATATCTTTTTATCACAGTGGCTTAATATTCAACTCTTTGTCTATACCATAACTTGTTATGGGATATTTTGTTTATAACTGATTCTTTTTGTTTTTTTTTTTTTTTTGCTTTCATGACCAGTTTTCTCATTTGTATCTATGTACATAAATCTTTGTGCACTTTTAAAAATTTTCTGCATATTTTTCACATTTTATTGTGAAATTAACATTTTATTTATTTTTTAAAATTTCAGTAGGTTCTGGGGGAACTCGTGGTGTTTGGTTACATGTATAAGTTCTTTAGTGGTGATTTCTGAGATTTTGGTGTACCTGTCACCTGAGCAGTGTACACTGTACCCAATGTGTAGTCTTTTATTGTTCACCCCCCCGGCCCTTTCTCCACAAGTCCCCAAAATTTCATTCTTATGCCTTTTCATCCTCATAGCTTAGCTCCCACTTATGAGTGAGAACATATGATGTTTGATTTTCCGTTCCTGAGTTACTTCACTTAGAGTAATAGTCTCCAGTTCCATCCAGGTTGCTACAAATGCCATTATTTCATTACTTTTTATGGCTGAGTAGTATTCCATGGTGTGTGTGTGTGTGTATATATATACACAAACATATATACCACATTTCTTTATCCACTCATGAATTGATGGGCATTTAGGCCAGTTCTATATTTTTGCAATTGCAAATTATGTGTAGATCTTTGATAATTTCTTGAGGATAGAATCTCAAAGAAGGATGGCTGCCTCAACTGACATATTCAAAATATATTTTATTATAGGAAAGCTCTGGCTATACATAGGAGAGAATAGTATAATGGGCCCTCCCACCCCATCCTGGATCACCTAGCTTCAACAATTACTAACATTCTGACAATCATGTTTTATCCATCTCTTCCCCAGTTTGTTGGAATATTTTAAAACAAGTCCCAGATGTTGTATCATTTCCCCTGCAAAAGTTGTTTTACTTCTCCATAGGTAAAATAACTTATTAAAAACATAGCCAGAATGTCATTAACATACCTACAAAAATGAACAATAATTCCTGAATATTATCTAATATCAGGCCATGTTCAATTTTCTCCAATTATCTCAAGAAATGTCTTCTTAGAGCCAACTTGTTTGGATCAGCATCCAAATGAAGTCCACATTTTGCATTTGGTTGATGCAACTTGCAAATCTCTCTTAATCTATACCACTTCTCCCTCCTTTTGAAACCATGCTCTTTGTATGTTAAAGAATCTAGTAGAAAGGATTTTACAGTCCTTGGTACATATTAGAAAGCTGATTTCTGGGAGAGTTATAACAATTTGCGCCTCTGCCAGCAATGTGAGAGAGTGTACACCTTGTCATCCCCAGCATTGAATATCATTGCAATTAAAAAAAAAATCTATTTGATAGGTGAATGATGGCATCTTATTGCTGTTTTAACTTGCATTTCTGTGATTATATGCATGATTGAACATTTTTTCCACATGTATATTGGCTGTTTGTATTTCTTCTTTTGTGAATTATCTGCTTTGACCTTTGCCCCTTTTAAGAAGTGGTATTGATTATTATGCTCAAGTTTATAAGAGAGAAATTTAAAATTTTTATGTAGTCACATTCATTATCTTTTCTTTCATGAGTTCTTCGAGTGTTTTAATGCTTAGAGAATCCTTTTTCTACTCTCAAATGTCATTCATATACACTTTCTTTTTCTAGTTTTTGCTACATTTTTACCGAGCTTCTAAATTTCTATGGGATCCCGTATGGTTAAACCATTGGTTCTAGTATCACAGATGGAATAATTCTTCATTTATTCACTAGTTTGTGATATAGCTTTATTATGTGCTGATTACATATGTGTATATTTACATATAAGATACAAACATACACACACACATCGGTCTGTTCAAGAAGAACTTGTGCGGTCACTCATTTCCAGGGGGGCCTCCTTGAGCAGTAATGAGTGCACCATTGTGGGAGGTGTGAAAGCAGGGTCTGGTCAGACACTAGATCAGGCCCTTGGCATTCTGGGGTTTCTGGTTTCTCTGTCCTGGCAGGCCTCTGCACCTCCTGTCATCTTCTCCTGCCTCCAGAATGGACGTGCAGATTTCTGTTTCTGTCAGTGCTGATGGTAGGGATATGGAGCCTGGACTTCACCAGAAAAATCTGGCTTGAGGGACCCAAGAGGTCTTTTGGCCGGGCTGCCTGCTCACACTGTGGACCCACGTGGTGACTGAGATCCAAGCTCAGCTCTAAGGAGAAGTGGAGTTTTCCCACTTTCTCAGATATCCTTTGCCCTCATAGCATTTCCCCCATTTTTTTTTTTATTGAGAGAATAAAAAGTCATGCTGTGTCTCCCAGGCTGCTGGAGTGCAGTAGCTTGATCATAGCTCAGTGCTGCCTCTACCTCCTGGGCTCAAGAAATCCTCTCACCTTGGTCTCCCAAGTAACTGGCACTATACTACTCTACTCCTGGCTAATTAAATTTTTTTTATTTTTTGTAGAGATTGGGTCTTGCTTTATTGCTCAGGTTGGTCTCAAACTCCTGGCCTCAAGTGATTCTCCTGCCTCAACTTCCCAAAGCCCCTGGGATTACAGTCATGAGCCACTGTGCCCAGCCATCCCTCAATTTATAACTTTAATTTTTTTATTTGCTCCTCCCTCCCCACAACCCACTAGACAATAAGCCCCAGGAACAGAGGCCTTGTGTTCCCCCTTCCAGCACCTGGCCGCACCTAAGAGTTAAAGAATATATGAACGGCCCTTTGGCACTGTGGGTGAGGGCTCTGGTGACCTCACAATCTGAGTAAAAACCAGAGACTGTTCTCTGACCAGAGCAAATGCTCTTTAGAGAGCAAAGGGACAGAATATCTGAAATTAAGGACCATTGTAGAAAATCCAGAAGAGCTGGTGGCCACAGGAAAGACTGAACCTCCTGGGTCTCGGGTCTGTGTGGAGCCATGAAAGTCACCCGTTTTGACTCTGAGCTGACATCTGACCTCTGGAGCCGATTATTCCTCCTCTCCATGAACATATTCCCGACAAAATGGGGTCGGGACACATTTGCATCCAAACCACCAAGCTCTTTAAATGTTGGGGCCTGGAGGCCTGATGGGTTTATTAGATTATCATTGAGGAAGTTAATAAAGAATTAATTTCTCTTCATGTGACATCCAAAGGCAGTTATTTCAGGAGCCTGTCCATTTACACAAAGCCAAGTATTTGTCAAGTGTCAGAGGCAATTCCCAGGTCCCAGCCCCCCCTCAATAATTCTGGATTAGGGACAGCCTGAAATGACATTACACAAATTTTCTTTCAAGATGCATGGAGCTCTGGGGACCACTCAGGAATTTCAGGTTCCTGAAGGTTATACTGTCAGCAAAAGGGCTGGGGGGCGGGGGTGGCTGGAGCAACTGCAGCTTCCCAGCTGGGCCAGCTCTGGATCGGGGGAAGCTCAGGAAGGGAGGGGGAGGGAGCCACTGACAGCCATTAGTCTGTGGGGGCCCATTTGCCTCCTGAAAACAACTCACTGCCATTTGTATTGCAAACCTCGCGTCCAGCTTGATGGTTTTTTCTTGTTCTTTGCTCAGGCCCAGAGGGGGGCCATGGGATGACCAGAACTGCAGGACTGGCCCACGTTACCTTGTAGCAATATATTAGGGAAGGTCAAGGCACCATTAATACCTGTCTTAGAGTTAAGTGCTAGGAAGTGGAGCCACTACAGGGACAGACACTACCAGACCCTAAAAGCAAGTCATTGAACAGCCAGGCATCCCTGAGAGCCAGGGAGCAGTCCCTGGGGCTGGGCTGGTGGGATGCGAGCCTTAATCTTGTCCAAGCTGGGCTCCTTGGAATGGTGTCAGGAGAGTGGTGTGGAGCAGCTCAGCCCTGTTGCCAGAGCTCCAGGCATGGGCATTTGGCCACCTCCTAGACATCTCTCCATGAATGTTCGGCAGTCCCCTCAGACTCTGCACATCGCAGGCTGAACTCTGCATCTCCCAGTCATCTCCCCCATGCACCTGATGCTTCAGCCGGGCGGAGCTCCTTCCTCTACCTACAAGTGAATCAGGCCCCCACAGACTTTTGTGCTATTCTCTTTCGTAGAATGGCTCTGCTTTCTTTCCACGTCTGTTCTTTCTTTTTGAGACAGAGTCTCACTGTGTCACCCAGCTGTCACCCAGGCTGAAGTGCAGTGGCATGATCTTGGCTCACTGCAACCTCTGCCTCCCAGGTTCAACTGATTCTCCTGCCTCAGCCTCCTGAGTAGCTGGGATTGCTGGTGCCTGCCACCACCCCCGGCTAATTTTTGTATTTTTAGTAGAGACAGGATTTCACCATGTTGCCCAGTCTGGTCTTGAACTCCTGAACTCAAGTGATCTGCCTGCCTCAGCCTCCCAAAGTGCTGGGATTACAGGCTCCATGTTTGTTCTTTAAGATCTAGCTCAGATGTCACTTCCTCTGTGAAGACCTCTCTGACCACCCCAGGAAGAGTCAAAGTCTCTTGCCAGGGCCATCGTTACTTGGGTAGCTCTCTTTGTGCAAATTAAGAAAGACCTCTTCCCCATAATGCCTGTGTGTACATCAGAAAAAGATGCTCCTTGTCTCAGAAACACAGTCCTCATGAGGGCTCATGGCTTGTCAAGTGGAGTGTGGGCTAAATTTCAGCCCCGTTCATCTCCTCAGCTGGCAAATTTTTGGCAGTGTGCTACCTGGATAATCATACGTGGCAACCCTGATCCTTTCCCTGAGATCCCACAGTTCCCTGTGCTTAACTGTGTGACTGTGAATATTAGTTTCCTATTGTTGCTGTAATAAATGACCACAGACTACAGTTCTGGAGTCGGACGTTTGAAGTGTGTCTCACTAGGCTAAAATCAAGGTGTTGGCAGGGATGCCTTCCTTCTGGAGGATCGAGGGGAGAATTTGTTTCCTTGCCTTTTCCAGCTTCTAGAGCCACTTGCATTCCTTGGGTCATGGCCCCTTCCTCCATCTTCAAAGCCAGCAGTGTAGCACTTTCATCTCTCTGACTTGGACGACTGCTGATTCCATCACCACATCTCCTTCTCTGACTCTGATTCTCCTGTCTCCCTCTTTCACTTATAAGGACCCTTGCGATTACATCGGGCCAACTCAGATAATCCAGGATAATTCCCCATCTCAAGGTCCTTAATTTTATCACACCTACAGAGTGCCTTTTGCTATAGGAAGTAATATATTCACAGGCTCTGGGTATGAGGACATGGACATCTTTGGGGGCCATTATCCTGCCTACCCTGCTGAGAGATCTCATTGTATCAAAATTGTTTCCTCCAATAACTGTAAAATCCCTGCAAGCAGGATCACTGTTCTATTGAGTGCCATCTTCAGGGCTCAGCACATAGGCCCAAGTCTGGCATAGAATAAGTGTTCTGAGAATGTTTGTTGATTGAATGCACGAGGGCATGGGCACATAGGACCTCCTCTGGGAGACAGAGGCAGTAGGAGACACTTGCCTACAGCTTTTGTGGTTTACACCAGTGGTTCTTAATTGGAGGCAATTTTGCTCCCTAGGGGTCAGACACTTGGCAATGACTGGAGACATTTTTGATTCCAAGGGGGACTGCTAACACCCTACAATGCATGTGGGCATTAAAGACTCATGCAGCACAAAATGTCTACAATGCAAAGGTTGGGAAATGCTGCTGATTTCCACCAGGACCGTGTGACTGGAAAACCCAAGAGGCAGCTGTGTGCTGGGACTGGCAATAATATTACAATGTGTCACATTCCTTATACCCTAGCAGGTTGAGTTTGTCCAGCTCCAGTCTTCACATGGGAAAACAGACTTCTGGAGGCACATCTACTTGCCCGGGTGTTACAGCTGGTTCTTGATGGGGCCAGATTTTGAAATTGGTTCTCCATGCCCCGTATAGTGGGCAGACAGAAGGACATGAGGAAAGGTGGGGCCTCCCTTCAAGCATGCTGGGCAGGCCTGGCTTTCCTCCCTCTTCTCTGGTCACTCCTCTGCTTTCCTGATCATGTTGCCCTTCCTGAACCCATCTTCTCTGCACTACAGTTGTCCCCAGATTCTGTACAATTTTCCCCCTCTTTCTGCTCTCCCTCAGTGACCTCAGTTGCCTTCTTTGTGGGACAGCTCTTAAACCTTTGCTTTAGCCCAAACTTCTCTCCTGATCTCCCGCCCCACATTTTGTACTTTCTTGTGGAGCTACCTGCTCTCCCCATCAGCACAGCCCAACTCTGATCATGCCACCACCTCTCAAAAACCTTCATGGCACCCTGTGACCACCACCCAAGTCCAGCATTCAAGGCCGTGCACAGTTGAGTCTTGCTCTGGCCAAACCAAATACTCACTGTTCCCCAAACCCACTTAGCATTTCCTCCCTCTCTTGTCTTTGCTCAAGCTGTTCCCTCCATCCTGAACACAATCTCTCTCATTCCATGTCTTTGTTTTCCTGGTACTGTCAGGAGTTCCGTGGACTTGCATCAAGCCTGTGGCTCAATTTGTGGTTTTGGTAGAAGTAGGAGGTTGACTAAATAATTAATTATTTTGTTTATTTACCCAGCTCACATTTACAAAACACCAGTATGTGACAGGCACAGTGTGGATTTGGGGCATATGGAGGTAGATGAGAAAGTTGTCTCAGTTCTTGTAAAGCTTACAGTCTCTAGGGGAGACAGATACATTACAGCTAATTCTGTAATCCCTTGTTTAGTTTCATTTGAGGAGGGGATGTTGAGGAGTTGTTTGGGCTTGGAGGAGTCAGGTCAGCAACGCTTCCATGAGGAGGTGACATTTGGGTCCAAGACCTACTGGTCATTATCTGAATGTGTATTCCATCCTGGAGCCCCAGGGCTGAACTGAGATGCTGCTGGAGCTGCTGCTGAAAGGACGGCTCATCCAGGATGAGTGTCAATCAGGGAGACCTCTGCCAGTGCCCTGGGCCCTGCAGAAAGATTACCTCCAGCGGTGGTTCCTGGGCAGTTTGCTCAGATGCCATTAATCTGGCTTCCAGGAAAGGCATCAGCCTGGGTAGGGGTTGGGGTACCAAGGGGCCAGATAGCCAGGAGAGGAGGAGCTGTGGTTGGGGGTCAGCTGCACTGCAGAACAGCCCAGGGAAGCTGAGGATGCTTACACTATTGTGATGCCAGCCCCAGCTCGACTTCTTACCTGGAGTGCGACCTGGTTCTGTGCTTTTGTAGCTGCTCACACCTCGGCTTCAGAGCTCCTAGCACAATTTGTAATTGTACAGTTGCTTGTATAATTGATTGTGCCTGTCTCCCCTGCCACCTGTGAACCCACAGAGCAGACACCAGCTCACCACTGTCCCCCTAGCACCTTGCACTGGGCCTGATGGGTGCTCAGTACACATTTGCTAAATGAATGAGGATCCCCAAGGCTTGCCTCTCACATGGCCCAAAGGGGGAAGAGTTAATGGGGCTCTTTGGGGCTGTATGTACCCCCAAATTCCTATGTTGAAGCCCTAACCACGGTACCCCAGAATGAGACCATATTTGGAAATAAGGTTGTTACAGATGTAGTTAGTTAAGATGAAGTTATACAGAAGTAGGTTGGACCCCTAATCCAGTATTACTGGTGTGTTTATGAAAAAGGAGAAATCTGGACTGGGTGCAGTGGCTCACACCTATAATCCTAGTACTTTGGGAGGCTGAGGTGGGCAGATCACTTGAGCCCAAGAGTTGGAGACCAGTCTGGAAACATGACAAAATCCTGTTTCTACAAAAAACAAAAACAAACCAAAAAACAAAAACAAAAACAACCAAAATTAGCCAGGCATGGTGGCATGCACCTGTAGTCCCAGCTACCCAGGAGACTGAGGCAGGAGGATTGCTTGAACCTGGGAGGCAGAGGTTGCAATGAACTGAGATTGTGCCACTGCGCTCTAGCCTGGGCGACAGAGCAAGACCTTGTTGCACACACATACATACACGCACACACCACACCACACAGGGAGAAATCTGAACACAGGTGCATACACACACATGCAGAACGCCAGGTGAAGATTGGAGTTATGCTGCTACAGGCCAGGGAACTCTCAGGAGCTGGGAGAGAGGCCTGGAGCAGAACCTTCCCTAGCTCCTTCAGAGGACCATGGTTCTGCTGGCACCTTGATCTGGGACTTCTAGCCTCCAGAGCCATGACAGAATAAATATCTGTTAAGCCCCTTAGTTTGTGGTACATCAATACAGCATCCCTAGCAAACTACTACTATGCCACTCTGAGAATCCCATGTCCAGAGCTGCAGCTCTGCCTGGCTCAGGGTGGCTTGGGCTGTGTGTGTGGGCTCACAGGTTGATGGAGGCTGAGCTTTAGTCCTGGGGAAGCTGAGAGGTCTCATTCTTTTGGTCAAGCTTCTACCAGGCCCAGTGGCCCAGGCAGGGCAGGATAGAGTGGGGCTCTCTTAGGCTCCCATTTCCAGTGTTTGGATTTGCAAATCAAAGGGCCTATTTCAGGCAGGTCTCTGCACCACAGGAGAGTGACAGTATCATTCTCCAGGCCCCTGTAGGCCTTGCTTAGATGGATTTCAGGGATTGGCTTGGGGAGGTGGCCGGAAGGGAAACTCTGTTAGCAGGCAGGAGCCAGGTGCATCTGAAAGGAGCCTGCCCTGGGCCCTTCCTTCCCTGCAAGCTGGCTGTGAGTCCTTACAGACAGACATCCTAGACCAGGTTAATCTGTAACCAGGCAGCTCCGGTTCTCAGCTCTTGGGCCTAGGGCTCCTGCCGGCCTGTGAGCAGGCCTGCTTTTCTGCTCCTGTCTCCGGCGAACCAGAGTCCCTGATGAATTGCCCACACACCCCCACCCTAAGCCCTGCCACCATGTTGAGTGCTGGTGTCCTAGCAAAGATGAATGGGCCCCACTAATGAGCTGGAGGTGGTGGCGCTGTGACCCCTGACCCCACACACTCGTAGCCAGAGGCTTGGGGAATGGCTGCCCCAAGCCTGCTTAATGTGTCGGGCTGGCCTCTGAAAGAAAAACACATTTATTGCTACTTAGAGAAAATTGATCTAATTGGGATGGAAGCATTCTGCTGATGGAACATGGAATTTTTATTAGGAGGGTGACTCGAGTTCAGCCAATGTATCCCAGCTGGAAGGAGGCAAGAGAATGTTTCTAGGGATTTTACCCAGAAAAACCTCTTTCCAGCCGATACCAAATATCTGGGGAGGTCTGGGTTTGAATTCTGGCTGCGCCGCCTACAGAGCTTACATTCTGGAAACATTTGGCGGCTTCTCTCAGCCCTGATAAATGAAAAGAAATTATGGCATTCACGCTGATTTGTTGTGAGAGGAAAGTGAGATTATGCATGCATCAGGGCTATGGCACTGCCCCTAGCAAGAGACTGGGTCCAGTGGGAACTTCTCGAGCCAAGGCTACACATGGTTTCAGTCTGTTGGGCCAAAAATCCTGCAATTGAATAACAAACCAGCCAATTCCTTGCTGGCTGCAATTGAGGTGACTCATTTGAGAGCTATTTTTAGACAGAGCTCTGGGCCCTGAAATGTGGGGGCCATACCCCCTTGATAGCCTCAGAATCATCCCTGGCCGCTGCTTCTCTGTCTCTTACTGAGCCAAGTTTGTTTAATATCTCCTAAATTTTCCTAAACTTACTGTGACCCCATCTTCCACTGCTCTAGCCTTCATATAAGCGGTCATGGTCACTGACCACTCTCGCTGAGGGACTGTGTTTATCTCCTTCCTGGCTTCTCATCTTGTTTTCCCCTGGTCAAGCCTCTGCACCCATTCTCCAAACCAGTCCACTCTCCATACCAGTTTCTCCTGCACACTGGTGCATTTTCTGCAAATGAATCTTTCTAAAACACAATTGGAATTAGATCACTCCCCAGCTTAAAACCCTTCCTTGACTCCCCACGGCCTCCCAGGTAAAGTCCAAATGTCTTAGCCTGCCTGTTGGGTTCCTCAACAGGACAATTATATAACTTACCATTGGTTAAACTAGGATAGTTTTATCCAGGACAAATGGTAAATTGCATGGAATGCACAGTCAACAGGATAAACCAGGACTGTTCTAGGCAAGCTGGGATGTATGGTCACTCTATCTGAAGGCCAGATGGGCTGGAGGGACCAATTTCAAGATGGTGCACTCATATGGGTGTCAAGATGGTACTGCTATTGGCAAGAAGCCTCAGTTTCTCTCCATGCAGCCTCCTTCATGGGACTGCTTGAGTGTCCTCATAGCAGGGAAGCTATCTGGCTTCCCCCAAAATGAGTGACCTAAGAGAGGGCAATGAGGAAGCCACAGTGTCTCTTATGCTCTGCATGGTACATCCTGGTTCTTCTCATATCTCATCTGGCTCAAGGGCTGGTCCTTTTTCTGCCCTTTCCTCTTGGAAGGCACATACCACGTACTATTTAATATCATTTCTTCTGTATTCTGTTTGTTAGAAGCAAGTTGCTAAGTTCAGCTGATTCTTAAGGGGAGGGTTCATTTTTTAGGAGGAGTGTCACAGCATTTGTAGACACAATTTAAAACCGCACTTTATTTAATAAGAGAGTTTCTTAGAGGATAGTCCTCAGGACACCTGTGTCTGAATCACCCGGGACATGTAAAAAATATGTATGTTCCTATGTCTCATCTCAGCTGATTGAACCAAAACCTAAGGGTGGAGGGGGCATGTGGGGAGGTGAATGGGGCCAAGAATCTGTGTTCTGTACAAATTCCACTACGAGATGGGAACTGCTGCCTTCAGAGAATAGTGGTTAGAAACATGAAGTCCAGTTCTCTGGGTTAGAACCCTAGCTCAGTCACTGATGAGATGTTGTGACTTTACCTAAGTTACTTAAGCTCCATGTATCTTAGTTACATCATTTGGAGAATGGGGATAGTAATAATACCTTCATCACTGTTCTAAGGTCTGAGGTCTAAACTGGTTAAATCTGTAAATTTATAAAGTACCTAGAACATTGCCTAGCAACTGGACAGTGATATAAATGTTTGTTAAATTAAAAAATTAACAAAAACAAACACTTGAAATGAGCTAATTTGAATCATCTGTTTACCTTTATATTTTCCATATTAGGTAGAAGCTTTTTCTTGGAGGGCATCTCTGTTCACCCAGTGCCTAGTCTTCAACCAATGTTCCATATGTGTTTGTGGATCAACTGTTGGTGGTTCTCAATCATGGCTGTCTTTTAGAATCACCTGGGGTACTTAGAAAATATAAAAGCCCATTCCCACAACAGGCCAATAGATTAGTGGCCTCTGGGCATGATGTCTCCAGAAGATTCTCAGGTGTAATTAAGGTTAGGAATGATGAGAATGAGTGAGTGAAACAGGGGCTCCACTGCTGAACTCAAAATACAGCTTTCGCTCAGACAAGACTCTTCTAGAACAGTGTGATTGAGTATGGGACCACTGGGCAGAATGATGGGCGCTAAGGATTTTCCCAAACCCAAACTGGGACCTGGTAACTGACAAAGCATTTTTGCCCGTGTTCCCCGAGTTAACTAGAAGCTGCCACTTGAGTGTCAGAATAGTGGAATTTCTGGGATGTTTTATGACGGTAATGGAAGTGTTTATTTCAAGAAGACCCCATTGGTGGGTTGGTGGGGGTGGTTCCGGAACCTGTAGTTTTAACTGTATTTGGAAGACCTGGGATGGAGTCCCTGTTCTGACACTGTAGGGACCCCCACTGTGACTGGGGGTATCACACTGATCCTGGGCATCATGATAGTAATGCCCCTGGCATTACTTTGTAACTTTTGTACTTTGTAAATTGCAAAGGGAGCCCAAAAGGCAAATAGTTATATTACTATCAGTGAACATGAAACTATAGGTTGAGTATCATTTATCTGACATACTTGGGAGCAGCAGTGTTTCAGATTTGGATTTTTTTTTTTTGATTTTGGAATATTAGCAGTATACTTACCAGTTCAGCACCCCTAACCTAAACATCTGAAATCTGAAATGCTCCAAAGAGCATTTTCTTTGAGTGTCGTGCTGGTGCTCAAAAAGTTTCTGATTTTGGAGCATTTTGGATTTCAGATGTTTGGATTAGGGATATTCAACCTGTCACTGGTAATCAGCAGTTAGGATGTGCTGGGCTCTGGGCAGCACCAGCTCCTGCCTCTTAGCATACAGAGAGTGTGGAGGTGGCAGGCTGTTTGCTGGACTGCTGCTTGGGTCTCTTCCTGAAGAGCCTGCATCTGGCCTTTCCCCAAAGGGTCCCTGGGGCTCTGTGCATGTGCACAGTTGCTGTTGTTTCTTCTGCCAGCAGCAGAGCCCACATTTTTAGATGAGCTCTCTGACTGTGGGTGGAGAGTGAATTGGAGGCAGCTGGAGTGGAAGCAGGAAGGAGGCCTGGCTTAGAGTGGAAGCCGTGGAATAGAAGCAGCCAGATTCAAGGTGAGTGGTAGAACAAGAACAGAGAAGACCTGCAGATGTGAGGGCTAAGGGAAAAGGAGAGATAGGAATTGAGGAAGATTCTTTGGTGTTTGGTTGGAGCAACTGGGTGGTTAGGGTGGTGCCATTTACTGAGATAGGAAACAAAGAGAAGATCAAGAGTTTTGTTTTGGCCATGTTAAGTTTGAAATGCTTTTTGGAAGTCCACATAAAGTTGGAATTCTGGTGTTCAGGGGAGAGGCTGGAGCCTGAGATGAAAAAAAAAAAAAAGTTGTCAGTATACCGATGATATTTCAACTTTGAGAATGGATGAGATAAATTTATGGAGGGAGAGTGAGAGCAAGCTGAAGGTGAAGCCCTGGGTGCTCCAACACTTAAAAGTTGCATGGTAGAAGAGAGAGCACTTGCAAAGGCGAAGAAGGAGCAGCCAGAGAAACAGGAGGAGAACGAGGCCCATGTGATGTTACACAAAGCAGGAAAAGAAGAGGCTACAAGGCCAAGCAGCAAGCTGGGCCGAATGCTGCTGAGGGGGCAGGGGAGAGAGCCAGAGTGTCTCATGGGGGAGACAGATGAGACAGGTGGGAAAAGAGCAACCTGAGCCTTAAAGTCTGTACACACTCAATGTGTCCTATCTGGAGGGCTGGGAAGGTTTCCTAGAACAGGCAGGATGGGGATGGGTGGAGCAAGATAAGGAGCAGATTGCTCCTTATCTTGCTCAGGACTTCTCTGATCCCGGGCCTCTGGGTCACATCCTCACCCAGGGGTTTCTTAGCAGTGCGCCTGCTCTGCATGCCCCTTGGGGAGCTGACCCAATCCAGCTGGAGCTGTGGCTGGAGGACGAAGAGGAAATTCCTAATTTTTAGAAACCAACTTGATTCCATTTCATATCTCAGTGGTTTGTCATGGATTTTATGGGCACCCTCCAGGGCCTCTGTATCAAAAAGTGCCTCATTAGTGATTCATTTGGAATAAATCCACTTTTAGCTGTCAGGAGTCCCAGCCAGCTCAGCCTCGTGGTTTGTGGCTCTAAGGGAGTGGCTGAGACCTTGTATGTGGGGGCTCCAGCCATCTGGGTGGGTGAGATCCCAGGCTCTGAAGGAGCCCTCGTTTGGGATTCTGGGTCCCCAGGAAACTAAAGTCAACTTTCTTAGGCATCCTCATCTCTGTTCTGTAGTGCTGTGTTATTGCTATAAAGGGAGTGGAGAACTGACTTCTTTTGGTCTGCAATTGGCTACTTTTCTTGGGTAGGGTCCCCTTTATTTTCAGTTATTGACTTAACATATGGCTAGAGGACAGAGTTAGTCCCTGCTTTTGATTCCCAGATATGAAGCATTCCTCCCTTTTCTATTCTTCCTTTTATCTGTCCATATCCATCCATCCATCCATCCATCCATTCATCCGCCCATCCTTCTACCCATCCCTCCCGCCTTCCCTCCCTCCATCCCTTCCTTCAGCCAACAAATATTTGACCTCCTCCCTTGCTATTCTCCCCTTGTCTCATTATGTTCCACCTGCCTTGACCTCTTTTCTGTTATTTGAAGTGCCATGCAGATTCCCGTAGCTGGAGAGCTTTTGCAGTGGCTGTGCCTTTTGCCTGAATGTTCTTCCTCAAGAATCTCATATGGCCAACTCCCTCATCTCCTTCAAAATCTACTTAAGTGCCACTTGTCAACAAGGCCTTCTAGACCACCTTGTTTAATTTTGCAGGTTGTTCTCTTCCACCCCAATGTCCCATCTCCCTTACCCCACCCTACTTTTCCTCTCTCTGTCCATGGAACTTCGTCATCTTCTAACGGCCTATAAGCTTAACTTACTTATTATGTTCCTTGTTGAATGTGGTATGTAAGTGCCACTCTTTATTCGTTCACTTAGAGCAGTGCTAGCACATGGTAGACATTCATTAAGTCTCTGTAAGTGAACACTTATTTAGCACCTACCATATGCCATGCACCACAGGTGCAGGGCTAGGCACTAGGAATATAGCAGAGAACAAGACAGGCAAGGCCTCTCCCCTTTTAGGGCTCCCAGTCTAGTGAGTAGGATGGACAATAAATATAACATATCTATAATGATCATTGTAGATTGTTATTACTGGGGTGAAGGAGGAAGAGAGGAAGATGTGTGATAGGAAAGATGAGAGAGACTGGCCTTAGTGAGCAGCTGTATTAGTTTCTAGGGCTGTTCTAACCAAGTAACACAAACTGCGTGAATTAAAACAACAGAAATTGATTCCCTCACAGTTCCTGGAGGCGAAAAGTCTGAAATCAAGGAGTCAGCATGCTCCCTCCAAAGGCTCTAGGGGAGACTCCTTGCCTCCTCCAGCTTCTGGTGGCCCCAGGCCTGCCTTGGCTTGTGGCAGGATCACTTGGATCTCCATCTCCATCTTCACATGGTATTCTCACTGTGTCTCTGCACCCAGATTTCCCTCCGCTAGTAGGGACACCAGTCATTGGATGAGAGTTCACTCTAACCCCAAATGACCTCATTTTAACTTGATTACATGTTCAAAGACTATTTCCAAATAAGGTCGCATTCATGGGTTCAGGAGGTGGGGGGAATGAGGACTTGAACAAACCTTCTCAGGGGACATAATTCAACCCACAACAGGGGTCAGGGAAACACTCTTTGAGGTGATAGTTAAGCTGATAATGAAACTTGGTAGTGAGCCAGCCATAGGAAAAGAGGTTAAAAGGGAGGAAGACTGCTCCAGGCAGGAGTCCCTGCAAGAGCAAAGCCCTGCAAAAGGAAGAGTGAGGTTATGCTGTCCATCCTAGTGGTGCCCCTGTAGGCCTCAGCTTCTCAACCCAGAGCCTGTCTTGACCAGGGCAGGGGTGAGGGGTGGATAGGTCTATATAGACCCCTAGCCTGGCAGCCGGGATGGGCTAAATAGATCATGATGGCTCCAAAATACAACTCTGACCTTGTCCTTTCATGGCTACCCATTGACCTCAGGACAAAATCCAAGACGGGCTTCTTTTCTTCCTCCCCCTGCTGCAGAGGTGGGAAGAAGGTATGTAATGAACTCCAAGGCATACCTAGCTGAGTAGCCTTGAATAAGTCATAATCTCTTTGGAACTCAGATTTCTCATCTGTAAAATGGGAGGAAACCAAGCCCTGCACACGGCTGCTGTGAGGATTACAGATCGTAGAGGAAAAATGCCGAGCTTCCTACCCTCCCCTGATCGCTAGGTCTTCCATCCCTCTCCTGTCAGACACTGGACCTCCTCAGCCACCCCGTGCCTAATATACAGTGAAGTCCAAAGCACAGGGCCTGACGCCCGGGAGCATGCCTTTGGTCAACATTCTGGGAATGGAAAATTCACCTCCCTGCCCCACCCTCGGGCCTTGATGCTTGTAAAATGCCCTTTCCTCTCCCCCTCTCACTGTTTCAATTACCAGCACCCACGTGCAACACAGATGGCTGGAGGTCACCCAGAAAAGAAAGAGAGGAAGAAGAAAAGCTGGAAAATTCACATGAATATGATTGACAGGATCCCTTTCAGTGTTTGGCCCATGGTGCTCAATGCACTCATTTGTAGAGGAGCTTGGTGTTTCCACTAAGGGATGAGCTGAGATGAAAACGTGACTTTATCTTCATGTGGCATCACTTGGTCTGGTTTGCAGGGCCAGGGGTGATGGTAGAAAGTGCTGATCACACTGCACTGTGGAGAGTGTCTCATAACAGTGCCCCAGTCATCCTGGGAGCATTTGGGGTCCAGGAGCCAGATTCGAGTTCTTGCTGTGTCCCCAGCCCCAGCACAGGGCCTCACCCTGAGCAGGTAGATGCTCAATGAAAGAATAAATACATGCCTGAGATGTACCCTCCTACGTTCTCTAGTGAGTCCCCAACCCGACCAAGCCATTGTCTTCATTTAGGTTCCTGCAGAAGCAGCCCCGGAGACAAGGATTTGAGTGCAGAAGTTTATCTGGGAGGTGACCCCAGGATGCACGCAGAGGAGAGAGGGGAAATGAGAGCAGAGAGGAAAAGGAACAAAGATAGGGTGTGTTAATGGGCAGTGGTCGCTGTGGGGCTCTGCCAGAGACCTCAGGAATCAGCACAGAACACACCCCTGTGTTATCCCACATGAAAGGCACGGGCGCTGGGGTGTTCATACACTATCTCGTTGCTCTGCGGGCTGAGCAGGCTTCTGTAGCCAGAAGAAACCTCTGGCAGAGGTGCCTGTGGTGAATGAGAACTGGTAGGTGGGTGGGGGAGTCAGAAGTGTGTGCAGAGGAGAGGAGGAGATGCAGGCAGGGTGCTCTGAGGCTCCTAAGCTCTGGTGACAAACGAATCGCAACTCTTTAGATGAGAAGCGCTGCTTCCCCTGACACTCCGCAGGCCCCCAGCCCAGGGTGACTGATGGAGGAGCCCTTCCCAGGGTTCATGTGGGACTCAGCTGCATGTCCCTGGGGTGGGGGCCTCATTACATTCCCATCCCAGGCTGTGTCTGGCCTTGTGCCCTAGAGAGAGGGGCAGCGGGCAGGAAGAGGGAAGGCACGAGGGGGCCAGGCTGGTGGACTTTGGCTCGCCCCCAGACTGGAGCCGACTTGAGTGCTGAAGTGGGGATGAAAAACGAGCAGCCTCGCGTGCATTAAATATTTAATATTCTCTCCCAGGGGGGTGTCAGGGAAAGGACCCTATAATAAATACCACAGGGGACAATTCCATCACAGAGCTCGTCAGTTAATAGCCTCGTTTGCTCTGACAGAAGCATTACAGGTGCTGGGTCTGGGGCGCCTTTTGGCGGTGTGCCTCTGCTGGACCTTGGACCCAAGAGGACAGGGGACAGCCTGGAGAGGAAGGATGCCCAGTTTGCCAGTTTTAATCCTACTTTGTACAGAATGAGTGAAATCATGGTTGTACAGAAGAAAGATTCATCCAACAAACTCACAACTTGGTACCTAGCAGGCGTGTTGGAAGTGTTCTGTGAATATCAATTATAGATCCTGACTGTTGCTATATTACAATGATTATTTCCATTAGGTAGGGCAACTGAGAAACTGTTGAAGAACTCATCCAAGGTCACATCTCTGGGAAATGGATAAAGGCAGGACTTGAACACAGGCAGGCTGGCTCCAAAGTCTGGGCTCTTAACCACTATGCCTGGCTGCTGGGGCTCTGCAGCCATGGGCTGTGATTGCAGCTCCAGCTGTGTGACGGGGCAATGTGGTTCGACCTCTCTGAGCTTCAGTTGCTGTGTGTACAAAACTGGACAATATTGGTCCTGCCTCATGGAAGTTGTGAGGATGGTAGGAGGAGTCTCATGGAAAGCTTTAGTCGCCGTATTGTGAAGTTAGCTCTTGTCATTACTTGAAAGCTTTTTACTGGCTCTGTGTCCTCGTGCCAAGCTACTTGACCTCTCCAAGTATCAGCTTCCTTACCTATAAATAGGGTTAAAAGTCCTATCTCCCAGGGATTCTGGGGATGCTCTTTGGCCTCCGAGCCTTGAGCTAAGCAGTCAATGTTCTGTTTGGTCTTGGGGAAGTCCCAGCGAGCTGCAGTGGGCCAGCCCTTAATGAGAGGGTCCCCGTGTGACTTGGGGGCGCAGGCCTGAGTTAGGAAGTTTTAGCATGCCCCAGTGTGACAATCCTGATTCAGGGAGCTCAGTGTGTCTCTGGGGGGTCAGTCCTGAGCCACAGGGTCCCATATGGGTAAGTGGGCCATCCTGAGACAGGAAACCCATGCCCCCCCACCCCACAGATTCTCAGCCCTCTGCCCCTTTGCTGGCATTAAATTGCCTTGTGCTACTTGATGGGAAGTTTGCATCCACTGAATGATAACTGAGCTGATGTGGTCATAGACGGTCACAGCCTGACTCGGACTACTTGCAGAGAAAGAATTCATAGTCCTGTGAGTTCAAACAAACATGGCAGAGTCCTGGACGGCCCATGAACTCAAGCAACACTCTGGTAGCTCTGGGCTGCCCAGGGCTGCTATACTCAAATACCATGTTATCAGGCATTATTCTGGTTTGTGAGCTTGACTTGGGCACCAACGTGCATGTTTGCTACCTCTCTGGCTCAGGACAAGAAGGTGGGATGGGAGATATGGGAGTCTGGCCTGTGGCTGAGCTCAGGATGCCCTCCTCCTCTTGATAATGGTGACCCTCTGGATGACAATGCTCCAAAGATTGCAGGCTCTGGGGAGCCGCCCCTCATCCCAGTGGTCCCATCACCATCCTGTCTGACACCTTGCAGCCTGGAGCTGCTGGTAATGGTGAAGAGAGGGGAGTGATCGGCGGGAGGGAAGAGTGCACGGTCAGCAGTGGCTTTATGGGTGGCCACTGGACTGTGAGGCAAAAGGAACCTCCAGGCTCCTCCCCAGCAGCCCCATGCTCTGCCTGGCTGGAAGCAGCCAAGATGGGCTCAACTAATTTATATTAATTCAAGACCATTAATGATGAACTATCATCTCCCTTTTTTCTCTTCTCTTTTGCAGCAGGAGGACAATGATCAGATTCAAGTGCTGAGTTTTGCTGGCCCCCATTTCCTTGGGTAAAATAAGCTCAGATGGGAGTCCAAATCAGGCAGCCCCAGAACCTAACTCCCACCCATCCCTCATCTCCACCCAAACAAACAAGTCCCCAGGCTTCTTTTCATCTTCAAATTCTATCAACCATTTTCCTAATTAAGAAGAGAGCTCTGAAACTGTGGTGAAATTCCAGGGCTGATGTGAGAATGCAAGGCTTCTTAGCGACTCAGGTGCACTTGCTACAATCACACAGAACAGCCTTTAAAACAACCTACTCCATTTTTCCTGCTGTGTCTGAACCTACTGGAGGGTGGGAGAGGCTCCTGTTGCCCTGCTCTGGGGACTCCCTGCTCACAGCATTTATTCCTGACCTAAGTGGAATTTCTTAGTGGTCTTACAAAGCAGAGATGGGACTGATGGAGTTGTCCTCATTTGGAAGAGGAAGGAAGTGAGGACCAGAGAGAGACCAAACTGAGCCCAGGACTCAGGGCTCCTGAATCTCTTGAAACCACAGGGGGAAATTTCCAACTCATTATTTGGTAGTAATTATTCTGTTTTTATGGGGCCTTGAACAAGGCAGGCCACAGGGATGCCTGTCCTCAGGGCTGGGTGTGACAGGCACTTCATTTCCAGAGTACCATGAGTACAAGTATAATCTGTCTCCCAGGTGCAGTCCTCAGAGAGCAGATCAAATGCTTGTTGAGCAAGAGGTATGGGGAGAAGTCGTGTGGGTCAGAGACTCGAGTCCAGCGGCCCGACCTGCAAAGCCCCTGTGACAATGCCCTTCCCCTCCCAGGCTCTGGTCTTTGCATCTGGACACTGGAAATGACCTGGGAGATCTCTCTGAACATTGGCCTTGAGACTCTGAGTGGGATCTTAAGGAAAGGGAAGCCCTTTGAGCGCTGGGTCTCCCCATCGGTTTGAGTCTCAGACCCTAGTCCCAGCTGGGTGAGGTATGCAGGGGCAAGGCCAGGGAAGTTGCAGAGCCCACCCAGCCCTCCAGCTCCTTATGCCTCCCCTGAACAGCGGCGACTTAATTCCACGGCTCTTGCCTTTTGCTCCTGGTTGGCGATGTTAAACTTGGGGGTGTCTGAAACACTCACACACAAACCCATACAAATGATTTCTCCCAACATTTACATATTTCCTTTTGAAACCCCATGAAGCTTTTCTCCAAAGTAATGGATTTCCCCCCCAACCCCCTTGTCTGGGCCAAATGTATTCAAATCTGGCCTCGGTTAAGTCAAAAGATTCCTATCGGCCCAGCAGGGCTTCCCTCCTGTTTCCTCACAAATCAGCATCCTTTTTATTCCGCCCTCAGATCTCTGTGTAAAAGGGAGGCTTTCTTTGCGAAAGTTTCACTGGGACAGACAGACAGACGCGATGTTGCTGGGGTCTTTGATAGCCAAGAACACAAGATCCGACTTCAGGGGGCTCAGAAACTTCATCAGCTGAGGAGGGGGACGAAGAGAACAGGATCCTGCTGAAACAGCCCTTTGAAATCCCCCAAATGATGTTTGATGTGCTGGTGCCTTTCAGCCTAAGCCATACCTTTGGCATCAAAAGCACCTTTAAAAAAAAAAATTAGCTATTTTTTAAGGCACAGAAGGAGTAAATTTAATATTAAGTCCTAATGGCAGAAGTCTTTGAAAAGGCATTTCTGGGCTTGGGATCATTTAATACTCCCCGTGATCTAGCAGTGCAAGTTCCCCTCCCTCTCCCCGCTTTAATTCCTAATCCTTCTCTTTCCAAATCTGGAGCCTCTGTGATGGCAGGTCAGGGCCTGGCATCCCGTAGGGGAGCAGTGACTTCTGGTGAGTGGAGCAGGAGTTTCATTCCTTCGGCCACCCAGATCCCCAGCTTTTAAAGCACCAGCCAGCCCCTGATATTTTCTTCTGGTTTTTAAAGGGATAGTTCAGGTACGGTGAGGAGATGCTGAAGGAATTGCTGGTGTTGGAGGCTGAAGCTGTATCTTGGTTCTCCATATCAGTGCACAAACCCCGCAAGGTAGCCCCAACCTAGAGGGCTGGTGTGAGAGAGGAGAAGCAGGCTCTAAGGAATTGTGGACCACTCCAGGGCCCGGGGACTTGCCCAGTATATTAGTCCATTTTCACATTGCTATAAAGAAATACCCAAGAGTGGCTAATTTATAAAGGAAAGAGGTTTAATTGTCTTACAGTTCCATGACTGGGGAGGCCTCAGGAAGCTTACAATCATGACGGAGGGTGAAGGGGAAGCAAGCGCCTTCTTCACAAGGTGGCAGGAGAGAGAGGAAAGAGAGCGAGAGAGGACGAGCCCCTTATAAAACCATCAGCTCTTGTGAGAACTCACTTGCTATTATGAGAACACCATGGGGGAAACTGCCCCCATGATCCAATCACCTCCCCTCCTCGACATGTGGGGATTACAGGTCCCTCCCTCTTCATGTGGGGATTAAAATTTGAGATGAGATTGGGGTGGGTACACAGAGCCAAACCATATCACCCAGTTCAGCCCATCTTGACCATCCCAGCTCAGAGTGGCCCAGCTTCCCTAGAAGTGACTGATTTTGGAGGTGAACGCCCCAAACTCCACATGAAGGTTTCCGACCTATCTTGAGAAGCACCTTTCCCTTCCTCTTCTGGAACCAACACAACCAGTACCACGGACAGCTCTAGGCATGCCCCTGTCTGGTTGCAAGGAACTTTGTACCCTGACCTTCCTCTGAAAGGGTGAAGGGGGCCTCGTGGGGGACTAAAGTGAGCTTAACATTTTGGGATGAGAAACCATATTTGTCCAAACAGGATCTAGCATTCAGGCAGAAGGTTTCTGAGGAAATCCTAGAAATTGCAGGGAATGGAAAAGGAAGGTGTGTAGAGGGACTCCTGGGCTTCCTGTCTGGCGGCATGTGGACAATGGTTGGGCACAGGGAATTTGGGGTGGGTGTGTTCAGCGTGGGGAGAGAGTGGTTGGGGGAATTCCTAGGGGAGTGGAGTTGTGTGGTTCCATCAACCTGGCTACATCATGTCTCACCTAAACCATTCTGACTGTCTCATCCCCACCAGCCCGTCCCTCTCAAGGTTGCCTGATTGAACTTTTCCAAGTGCTGTTCTCCTCATATCAATCCCTTGATTAACACCTTCCATGGCTCCCTATTTCTCTTAGGATAAAGGACAAGCTCCTTAGCCTAGCCGATGAGACTTTCGAAGCTCTGGCTTAGCCTGCTCTGCTCTGTTTCCTGACTCTGACTTGGGCCTTCTGTGCACCTTGAGGAAGCCTTGTCATGACTCTGGGCCTCTGCACTTGCAGTCCCCTCAGCCTATACACCTTTCCTTTCTCTTCTCCACCTGCCAAATACCTGCTCTTTGAGCTGTTCAAACTGCAATGCCTTGGTGAAGCCCTCTCTTGGGCACTGTTTCTAGTACTGGGTTCAGACATTTTTAACAGTGCTAGCTTCTTGCATTGTAGTTCTTTGCACCTGCTTCTCCCCTGGTGCCTCTGAAGTCTTTACAGATAAAGCGTGGGTCTTGTTAATCTTTGCATCTTTGTCACCGAGAAATCCAACGCAACCTCCCTCCTCGGAGCTTCAACCAAATGCTATCGTCACCATTTTACAGATGAAGAAACAAAAGCTCAGAGGCCTTAAGTAACATGCTCAAGGTCATACAGCTAGTAAGTTGAATACCCCAAGAAAAAGGGTAGGAGAAAAGAAAGTTTTGCAGTTCAAATACCATTTTTGAAGCCAGAGCTTTCAGAGATGGTAGATGGCCAAGAGGCAGACTTTCTTCCATGCAAAGCTTCCTCCCTTTGGATATTTTTCCCAATAAAGTGGGGTGCCCGAAATGCCCTGAGGGTGGTCCGAGCATCTCAGCACCTGGCTGGCTGGTGGAGTCTGGGTCCTGAGACTGTGGAAGGGAGAGGAACCTGCAGACAGAGCAGAAACAAGGAAGTACATTCAGCGTTTTCTGGGTCCTGCTAACACTGCTCATACCTAGTTCTGAGAAGGTGTGGAAGGATGATGCCCCAGCCCACAGCTCCCACTGATTCATGTCGGCATCCCCCCTCCACCCCAAGGCATTAGCCCTTTATGACTTCATATTAATCTGTAGGCACTTATTGCTCTGCAAGGCTGTTTTGACAAAAGTTCATTATCAAGACTGCTAAATGCTTTTAAAGCATTGATTGGGCAAATTATTACATCACTGGGGTAGACACTGTGTTTGAAGATGGATGGTGTTGCTCAGACCATCTGAAATTTTCCTTCTTTTAATTGGATCGATCCCCAGAATAAACGAAGTTTAATTGAATTTTGAGGAAAATTGAGCAGTTGTTTGTGAGTTTCTGTCGATAGGCATTATTTCAATTACGTGGTGATAAGTGAGCGGGGGTGGGGTGGTGGTGGTGGGATGGGGTAGGCGGGGGTTGAGCTCCACTGCACACAGGCTGGATTCAAGTTTCCCCGAAGTGAATCCCACTGCTGCCTCTGCTCATTCAGTAAATATTTATTGAAAGTCAACTTCGTGCCCCAGCCCAGCATTGAGCCAATTCACTCCTGGTTGCCAAGTTCATTGGGCTCACCCTATGGGTGGCCAGGACCACAGACTCTGGAATTTCTTGCACCTGGATCCAAATTTCAGCTCACGAGTGATACAGTTCTGGGAAAGTTACACACATTCTGAATGAGAGTACAGACTGAGACCTCAGTTTCTCCACTTGTAAAACGGGAATATGAATGGCCCCTATCACTTGGGGCTGATACAGGCATGAAATAAGATTATGCAGATGCCATCCCCCTTTCGCATCTGGAAGGCTGTACAGGTCTAGTTCCATACCAGAAGGAAAGCAGTCACGAACATACACAGATGCCAGACAATGAGGAAAAACCTTCCTGTTGCCGTTGATCTGTCTTTTAATCTGTATGGTTTTAAAATTTAAAGTGGAGTTATTGCCCTTAATCTTTCTTGGCCAGATTCTCTTAGGCTTACTTCTTTTTCTCTTTCCCCCAAATTCCCTTAACCTTTCCCCCCAGCAATAGTTATTTAATCGTGAATAGTGCAGGTGCAGTGTGTACCGTGGGTATCGAATTGTCCAGGGATTCAGGGAAAGCTTCTGTGAGGAGGTAACATTTAATCTGAGACCTGAAGAATGAGTAGAGTGAGTGAGCTAGGGGTGTGTGTGTGTGTGTGTCTAGTGCAGGGAATGGGGAGAGGGGAGTATTCTAGATAGAGGTAACAGCATGTGCAAAGGCCCTGAGGTTGCACGTGAGATGTATGAGAAGCCTACAGCCATACCACCCTGAACACACCTGATCTTGTCTGATTTTGCAAGCTAAGCATGGTCAGGCCTGATTTAGTAATTCAGATGGGAGATATATGAGGAATTTTCAGCAGACCAGTGTGGATGGAGCATGGAGAGAAAGGGAGTGTCCAGGTCAGCAAAGGACAGACCACATGTGACAAAGTGAGGAGCTTAGACTCAAACCCAGGCCTATAGAACTGTAAGTCCAGGCTCATTCCATGGCCCCATGGCATCTCAAAAGTTTTTCTTTAGTTTTTCTTGAAGTCCTGGGCAGATCAAAGCTAAGGGACTCTGTGCTCCCATGCTCCCCAGGTCCATTTTGGGAAGGCAATGGTGGGCTTTGTTGAGGTAGGCTGAGCATCTTCAGATTCCTCAGAATGAAGCATTTCTAAGCTGGACAAAACTTTCTCTTGAAAATCCTGGACTCCTCTTCCAACTCAACCAAGATTCAGAACTGGTAATTGAAGTCAAGCCAGAGTGTCTCAATGGGAGGTAATTTGTTCCTCTGGGAACATTTGCAGTGTCTGGAGACATTTTTGATTGTTAAAACTGGAGAGGAGTGCTATTAGCATCTAGTGGGTAGAGGCCAAAATGTCCTTTGATAAATATCCTTCAATGCACAGCATAGCACCCCTCACACAGAATTATCCAACTCTAAACGCCAATAGTATTGAGGCTGAGGAACTCTGCCTTGGGCAATACTGGACAGTGGCCACTGGGCTTTTTACCAGCTGGTGACTGGAGCAGTCAGAGGTCTCTCTTTTGCAAACCACAGGAAATTTCTCCCCAAAGCTGCTCCTGTGTTGCAACTGATCTGGGTTTCCTCGACTCCTGGCTTGTCCTGTCTTTGGGGGAAATTTCCTTCACTGGTTTTCTCTGCATCCCAACAGTCAGCTGTACTTCCTGCCTTTCAGTAATGCCTCTGCACTGGTTAAGAGCTTGAAGACTCCATTCAGTTTCCTCTCTGGGGGTTCAAGTTCTTCATGGCTGCATCTCCCCAGCCCCCATCCTCTCATCAGAGCGAAGTACTTGGATAACGCACACCCTGTGCGATGTGGAGTGGTTTAGATATTTCCTCACTTGTCACTAATTGCAAACAATAAAATAAAACATCATATTGCCACCAAGGCTGCATTGCTATTGAAATCAAGTCCATTTCCATTTAAACAAGTTTGTGGCACACTCTCCTTGGAAACAAATGTGTTTCCCACACATGAATTCAGATGATGACAAATGGCTTCGTTATTTTCTTCAGTGCGTCTTTCTCTTCACTGGGAACTGTGAACTTCCTGCCAGTGCCTTTGTAACCTCTGGAGTCAGCTCCACACTTGATTCCATTTCTCCTGGTCACTCCTGGGGATGGGATTCAGAAGAGGGCAGGCTGCTTCAGGGGTCCAGTGTCTCTGGCAAGAGTGTTAAATGAATGTAAAACCTCTAACACGTCACGTCCACACTCAAAACCATGACTCCTTGTGGGCTACAGAATAAAGGCCATCTGCTAATGGCATTTGAGCCCTTTCACCATACAGCTCCTGTCTACCCACAGAGCTTTCTGGTTTCTTCTTCACCCCACTAGACTTTTCACTTTCTCCTGAATACCCTGTTTCTTTGCAGATATTATTTCTTCCACCAGAAACGCCCTTGCAATTCATGCCAATAAGGTGAACATATTCCTTTGCATTCAGCTCAAACATGACTTCCTCTGGGAAACCTTCTTTTCTCTTCTGGGACTCCCTTATTCTCATATTCTCAAAGCACTATGTCCACACCTCTATCGGAGCGTGTTTCACAGAGTAGCTTAAATTCATATTTACTCATGTAACCCAAATAAAACCAAGGCCCTATGTGGTCCAGTGCCAGCATGGTGTCATATTCAAAGAATCACATACAGCAATCAAAGGAATTTAGAACAATTTAAATCTTTTATTGGTATCTCTCAAAGAATGTCAAAGAGGATCCAAATCATAATTCACAGCAACATTTCTTAAGGTTTTCTTTCCTCATTTCTCTGGGTTTTAACTTCTCCTTCCCTCCATAGCTGCCTAGAGGCTTGTCTTTTTTCTCTTATAATTAACTCCCAACGAAAATTCTCTCAAGGCCAAACCACTCATGGCTCTTGGCTTTCTAGTTACTCCCCTTTCTCTCTCAAGTCCTTCTTTTCTCTTAAGTGGTGTTTCCTTTCTTCCCAAATGTAAGTTAAAAAAAAAAAAAAATCCCAGGGAAATTACAGGCAGACTCAGAACCTCCCTCTGATGGCAAGAGAGAGAATCAGAATGGCCAAAGATAAGCTTAATTTTAGCAGTGTGGGAGGTGGAGATGTTGTAAAAATGCTTTTAATTTAATATCTCTTTTCCCCATGCTGCTTGTCTGTATCTACTGCTAGAAGGTTGGATCTGTGTGCCTCAACTAGGTCTAGAGCTCCGTGCAGAGGACTTTTTACCCGATAATCACTTACTATTCGTTCCCACAACTCCTCTCACATAGAGAAACTAAAGCATAAATTATGCAAATTGAAAAGGATACAGGTTTAGCTCACATCCCTTGGTTTCTGTAGTGGGGGTGATGGGGCATATGTATACTGAGACTTGTTTCAGCCACCATTCATTGGGGCCTGCATCCTGTTGGAGTTTTCTTTCTTTTCTTTCTTTCTTTTTTTTTTTCATGACTCACACTTATTTGTTTTTGTTTTTAATCTGTGAATGGATAAACTATTTTTACATATTCTTTGCATTTTGAAACAGATTTTTAATTATACATTTTCAACGGTTTTAATGTGAACATATGAGCAGCTATTGCAAGTGCAGATAAATGCACCATGTTTCCAATTGTTTGTCACAATATTTGCTTTTTGCAAAACATTCTGGGGATATGGTCTCCCACATCCACATTTTGTAGGCTGTTTTGGAATTTCTGCCAATGCCGTGGCCACTGTTGTGAAAGCTGAGAAAGAAAGGGTCTGGAGCTTGCATAGTCATTGTCTGGGGTGGGTGGGTTTTACAGTATGCTACAATATCTCTGCCCAAGCTCCATGTAAGCAGAAATGGAGGTCTGATAGATAGAAGACATCAAATAAACCAATGAATGATGTCCAAGGGGTGGGCTGGGCATTTGTTCATTCATTCATGCATTCATTCATTTACTCAACAAATGATTCTTACATAGCTACTATGTGTCCGGCAGTCCAGCTTAGGCCTAGACTTTTAGGTGGTAAACATCCACACCTAAATGTAAGTAAAAAAAAAATCCCAGAGAAATTACAGGCAGACTCAGAACCTCCCTCTGATGGCAACAGAGAAAGAGATTCAGAATGGCCAAAGATAAGCTTTATTTTAGCAGTCTGGGAGGTGGAGATGTTGTAAAAGTGCTTTTAATTTAATATCTCTTTTCCCCATGGTGCTTGTCTGTATCTGCTGCTGGAAGGTTGGATCTGTGTGCCTCATCTAGGTCTAGAGCTCCGTGCAGAAGACTTTTTACCTGATATTCACTTACTTGTTTCCAGGTGTGGATATTCACCATCTAAAACCAGGGGCTTTGGGATCTGGCCAATTCTGAGTCATTATATAAATGATGTGGTATGCAGAAAGGCTGATAGATACACAGAGTGGAGGTCTGAGGCCTGGAATCTCGTGCTTGAATGAGGAGTGATCCCTAGACCTTCCCCTTTATCCCAAGGAGGAAGGAGTACTCCACTATGCCCAGGCAGAATTTTAAGGCATGTGATAGATTACACAGTGGTCAGGAAAATATTTCCTTCTTCCGTCCCTCCTTTCCATGTCCATGGGAGAGGTATACTTACCTGCTCCATTGAACTAGACTGTGCCATGTGTCTTGCTTTGGACTCACGAAGGGCAGAATATACCCCTGCATTCACAGTCAGGGCCCACATACAAGGTATGAGGTGATATTTCCAGCCTCGTATTTGGAATCACATAGGGATTCAGCACCTAAGGGATAGACTCACCTTACATAGCTCAAGGCCCCACTTGGTCATGTTACCTCCATTTGACCTGCCTGTTATGGGGGTTTTTCTGCCTTCCCAAGACTCACCATGGTGGGCATCTGCAGGCGTTCTATTTGGTCTAAGCTCCTTCCAGATACCCCAGAAGCTGGAGCATGACTCCAGACATGCAGGCAGAGTCCTTCCTCCCACAGTTTAGAAGTGTCCATGCCCTTATCTTCTCAAAGCACCAATTCCACTCAAACCTTTGAGGTCAGCTTCCTCCAGGAAGCTTTCCCTGAATTCCCTGATGAGACACATCTCTCCATATGTATTTATTCAGCATCTCTCAATCTTAGCACTTGTTTGGGAGATTATTCAATATAAATATAACATATATGATTATATTTTATTCATAATATAATTATATAATAAGATCCATCCATCTCCCTTACCATATTATAAACTCCATGAGGGCAGGGGCGAGGTCCCTGTTCGTTCACTATTTTATTCCTAATGCCTGATATAATAGTTTGCATATAGAAGATGATCAATAAATACTTGATGAATAAATAAACTTTTAGTTTGGCGATGTGTATTTTCTTACTAATTTTGTCCTCACTGCCAGGTATCAGGAAGAGCAGCAAGGGGCAATAATGACAACGACAGCCACGACAGTAAGTGCTACTTACTGGGCACTTGCTAAGTGCTGGGCAATGAGCTCAGCACTTGCCAGGCATTGGCTCATTTAATATTCACAATGGCCCCACACATTAGGTTCTTCTATAATCCCCATTTTACAGATGTGGAAACTGAGGCTGAGAGAAGTTCAGTCACTTACCCAAAGTCATACAGCCAGGATGTGGTAAGGCCAGGCTGAGAACACTGGGATTCCATGTTAGTTTCCTATTGCTGCTGTGACAAATTGCTGAGTGGCTTAAAACAATGCAAATCTTACATTCTGGAGGTCAGCAGTCAGAAATAGATCTTCCTGGACTTGTTTCATGGTGTTAGTAGGGCTGCACCCATTCTGTTTTCTTGCTTTTTCCAGCTTCTGGAGCCCACCTGCACCTTCAATGCCATCTTCAATGTCAGCTGCCTAATAGCATTTTCATCTCTCTCCCTGACCCTCTTCTAAGGACATGGCAATGACGTTGCAATCACTTTACTCACTCTCCCCATCTCAATATCTTTAATCATATCTACAGAGTCCCTTTTGTCATGTATGGTTTTGGGGATTAGGATGAGGATATCTTTCAGGGGGCATTATCCTGCCTGCCATGGCTTCCTCTGCTGTGCTGCTTTCCTTTTAGATTCTTCTTTGATCGCCTCAAACTCCAAAGGGCCACCCCCCTCTTTGTGTCTAGGTCCATTAGACTTAACTCTCAGAGAAGAAACCCTCAAACCTACTGATAGGATGCGTCAGAGGTCTCAGGATATTCTCTACCCCTTCCTTGGGAGCAGGGAGGCAGGTGGTGAAACCAAAAGGCAGTGGCTCTCTCTTCTGTATCAGCAAAGTGGTGAGGCCCCAGTCCTAGGACTGCAGATACCTCTCAGGCCAAGCTGATCCCCAAGGTAACGTTTGATGTGTGCTGGCTGGCCTCCTGGGCCGTGCATCTTCACGTGTAATTTAGGACAATTAAAATAAAGCATTAGCAAGCCGTGTTTCCCCTGCAATGACAAGTCTCCAGCATTGTGTCTGAGCAGCTGGGTCCCTTGATCCATCAGAGGCAGCCGATGCCAGCCTCTGAGCTCACGGCTGATCTCCCACGTGGAATGAATTAACATGGCAGCTATAATTTACCCGGGTCAACGTGCTTCACCCAGCAGATCCATCTCGGTTCAGGCTCGGGGAAGGCTGACTGGAGCCACCTGCTTGCCTGGCCTTAGAGACCTCGTCTGGGCCTGTCTGCCCACCCCCACCCAGCCTCTGCTTCTAGCTAAGATCCCCCTCTCCTGCCTAATCACCAGGGGGAGGGGAACACAATCAACTTGGGTGTAAAATTCTAAAGTCCTCTGGAAAACGCAATTGGAACATAATCCTGCCTGTTAACATTTCCTAGTTAATTATCTTCGGCTGTATTTTTGGCATCAGGGCTGAGCTGGCTGTGGCGGGTGGGGGGGTAGGGTGGGATCTTCGTCACAATACCAGTTTTAGGAGTCGTTTATCTTGTCTTTTAGACTAATTATCCCAAACTCACCACTAGGCTGTCACACTTACACGCTCCAATAAATGTAGTTTTAAATCAGCCGCTGACTTTGCGGCAGGGGTAGCAGCATCCCTGGTTTGTGTCTAACTAGGGCCATCCATCTGTAATCATGGCACTGAGGGGAGGTGCCACTGCTCGGGCCTCCATGAATGATCATGCTTATTTATATGCAAATACGTTTGACAAATCAATAATGTATGATTTAGCTGTTCAGTGTGTGTTAGTACTTGGGCTGGCTATCCCAGTTGGGGGTTCCATGGAGGGTCTCTTGTGGCCCCTGCTCCACCCCACCAGGCCTTTGCTTGCAGCTGCCCTTCCCAGCTGCCTCTAGCTTCCAAGCTTTCCAAGTCCTTCTCTGTTCAGATCAAGGAACTTGCCCTTGGGAGGGTCATTGTCCCTGTCTGAGGCTCTGCCCCAGTTAGGACTTTGTCCCGTTCTTAGACTTAGCATATTAATTTGGCAAATATTTCTTGAACACCTACTATTTTATCTCTAGCTACATCTACCTATATCTATGTATAAAACAAACACTTATATAGCACTTCCTGTGTTCCAGCACTGGTATTGAGTGCTTTACCCATAGTATCATTTAATCCTCCTAATGAGATTTTTTTTTTTTTTTTTTTTTTTCGACAGAGTTTCACTCTTGTTGCCCAGGCTGGAGTGCAATGACGCGATCTTGGTGCAATCTTGGTTCACTGCAACCTCCACCTCGGGGGTTCTAGCGCTTCTCCTGCCTCAGCCTCCTGAGTAGCTGGGATTACAGGCACCTGCCACCACTCCCAGCTAATTTTTGTATTTTTAGTAGAGATGGGGTTTCACCATGTTGGCCAGGCTGGTCTGGAATTCCCGACCTCAAGTGATCCACTTGCCTTGGCCTCCCAAAGTGCTGGGATTACAGGCGTGAGCCACTGCACTCAGCCATGAGATTGCTACTGTTATTGGCCCCATTTACAGAGGGGAAAACTGAGATACTGTTGTCCAAATTGTCTCTCTACAGCTAGATGGCACCAGCTCTGGGATTCAGACCCAGGAAGCCTGGCCCAGACTCTCCGCTTTTATCTGCTGAGTTTTATTGTCAAGTGCTGTGCTGGTGCTGGAGCTACAGAAGTAAAGAAGGCAGGCAGTTCCTGACCTCACAGAGTGTTCATTCTGGGGGGCAAAGAGCAAGAAGAAAATATAAAGCAATACAAAACAAAACAACAAAACCTATAAAGTACACAGCTAGCTAAATAAAATATACAAGTTGTAATAATTTCTAGGAATGAAAATGACTGCATGATGGGCATGAGAATGGTGGAGTCAGAAAACTCACTGGGTTTAGCACTGGGCTGTCAGAGGGATGGTCCATCCACAAGCGGGGAATTAGTCTGGCTTTGCCCACTCCTTGGGGCTTCCAATGTGGCGGAGGATGGGCAGTAAGACTCTCAGGAGCAGAATCTCAGGTAGTGTTGAAAAGTAGGGGAGAAGGTTTGTAGTAAGAAGGGGGTGAAGGGATCTCAGGTCCCAGAGAGAAGATCTTTGACACAGATGGAGGCCCTCATTCACTGCACTAGACTTTACTGAGTGGATACATGTGTCAGATGTCTTTTCTCAGTCAACACCCCCAACAACCTTATGAGGCTGGTGCTACTATTATTCTCACTTTACAGATGAGAAAATGGAGGCCCACTGATTGTTACTCATGGAGGGTAAGTGACTTGCCCAAGATCATATAGCCAGCAAGTGAGTGGGGGACTGACCTTTGAGACAGATCTGCTGCCTCTGGTGACCTCTCTCCAGTTCTCTAGCTCTGACTCTAACATTAACTTAACTCTAACCCTAAACTGAATCCTCTCTAGAGTATGGTATATCCCAGGGCTCACTTGGGGTTCTGTCTCCATCTCTCCAGAGCATTATCTCAAACCTACCCAGACTCGCCCACTATTGAAGGGATGTCACAGACCTGAGGCCCACCAAACCCACAAGACTGTCTTCTCCTTTCAACCTCCAAAGGCTCCCCAGTGCCCTCAGGATGAAGCCTGGTTTTCAAATCCCCTTCTAGAGCTTAGAAGCTCTAGCCAAATGGAACCCTTTGTCTTAGTTGCCTGGTTTCCTATGCACCAAGCTATGGGCCATCGCACAGGTTGTTCCCTCTGCTGAACACTCTTCCCTCTTTCTCTTTGCTGAGATAGTTTTATTTTTTCAGCCTCTAATCATATATCATTTCCTCAAGGATGCCTTACTAGATTCCCTTATTCCAGACTAGCTGCCCCTCCGTATACCCCTACTTGCTGCATGTGTACCCATCCTCCGAGATGGTCCCCAATGATTGCTGCTCCTGTAGTCATGCTTTGTAGTGCCCTCCTATATTTATCAGGGTTTATCCATGTGACAAACAAAATGTGAATGGAGTGATGTATTGTGACTTCTGTGGGTAGGCCATAAAAGACATTGCTGCTTCCACTTCATTCTCTTGGATCATTTGCTTGGGAAAAGCCAGCTGCCATATTGTGAGGGAACTCAAGCAGCTGTATGGAGAGGTCAGTATGGTGAGGAACTCAGGCCTTCTGCCAACAGCCCACAGCATCTTTTCACACATGTGAGTAAGCTGCTTTGGAATGGGATCCACCAGCTCAGTCTACCCTTTGGAAGACTGCAGGCCTGGCCGATATACTGACTGCAACCTTATGAGAAGTGCCAAGCAAAAACCACGCAGTTATATAGCTTCTAAATTCCTGACTCACAGGAACTGTGTTTGAGACTGTGTCTATTGTTTTAAGCCACTAAGTTTTGGGGTAGTTTGTTAAGCAATTGTAAACACCTAGTACACCCAGTCATTATGGTTCCCCATTTTCTTTTCTGTTTTTTTTCCCCCACTCAACTGGAGGGGGCTGTGTCTTTTTCATAATTATATCCTTTATTACTTAGTTAGAAGCCTAGCACATGGCAGAGGATCAGAAGATAACTTCTTCGAGACAGGGTCTCACTGTGTCACCCAGGCTGGAGTGCAGTGGCACAATCCTAGTGCACTGCAGCCTCGAACTCCTGGGCTTAAGCTATCCTCTCTCCTGAGCCTCCCAAGTAGCTGAAACTACAGGCATGCGCCACCGTGCCAGGTCATTTAAAAATTTTTATTGTATAGATGGCCAGGTCTTGCTGTGTTGCCTAGAATAGACTTGAACTCCTGGCTTCAAGCTTTCCAAAATACTAGGATCCTCTGGCCTCAGCCTTCCAAAATGCTGGGATTACACGCATGAGCCACCTCATCCAGCCAGAAAATAATTATTAAGTGAATGACTCCTGTCAGTCCCTTTGAAGGGAGAAGGGGCTGGGCTGGGATTCCTGATTCATCTTCCAGCAAATTCTCAGAAAGGATGGGGCCCCTTCTCGATGGACTATGCTATTTTCCACCCGATGCTAACTTCTGTTCCCTCCACATGACTTGGGAAGTCAGTGTGTGATGGCTTGAACGAACTCCCTTCTCTGCAGAAGTTTCTGGGAACCAGAAGGTAGAGGCAGGAAGCAGATATTTTGCTGACTTGAAAAAGCACCAGCAGGCTGTGTCCAGATGATAGGGGGCTCATCAATTCCAGTTAGTGGCTCCCCTCCTGGCTTGGGAGATTATTCTTGCCTCGTCTCCTGGACTATTAATGCCAGTTCTCTCTTGCACACATGGCCAGACCTAGCTCTGGGCTGGGGACATTCGCTTCCTGCAGGGCTCACGGCCATGAAATATTCAGTGCCAGCCACTTCCCCTCTCATATTTCTTCATATTCAGAGTGGCCACTCAATTGATATGTAAATAAAGTGCACCAGCACCGAGCCTGTCCCACGCTGCATTATTTAAGCTGCAAAACGATGCATCATCCGTCATGGGGCCCATTGGCGGGACCCTGCTGGGCGCCGGGCAATAAAGCCCGCAAGAGCCTCATCAGAAGCAGCGGGTGGCCTAGTGGAAGTTCATTTATGCATGAAATATTCAGCCAGCAACAGTGCCAGCCTTAAACATCAGTAATTGGGGGGTTTCTATTGCTCCTAACTAGTGCCTCTAAATTATTGCAAAAGACTGGCCAATTTACAAATTACATATATTTGTCATGCTCTTGTACCTTTCCTGAACTAACTGAAATGGCCCCTGTGCTGTGGTTGTTTGCATACTCACCACGGTGAGCTGTGCCCAGCAGAGCCGGGCTCCTCTGCAGAGCAGAACAGGGTGGAAGCTGCACCAGCCCAGGAAGCCCTGTGTTGCCTATCCATCTCACTGCCCTGATTGCTGGCAGTGCCCCCTTTCTGGCCTTCTTAGTGAGGCCTCCTTGGTTCAGAGGCCAAGTGTCTAAAGCCCAGGGGTCAGATATTCCCCAGGGCTATCCTGAGAAGGGTTGGCTCCGATGTCTGCCCTTGTGGGGACTTGCCTAGTTCTGTGAGGTCAATTTCTCATTCAACAAATATTTATGGAACATCTTCTCTGTTCCAGGCTCTGTGTGAGAAGTGGGGTGCAACAATGAACTAAGAGTCTTTAAGAAGCTCACAAGTTTAGTAGCTTACAATTCCACTTAGATTACTAAATAGTCATCAAGCACTATCCTAAGTTGGATTCCCCCTAGGCAAACTTTGAGACAGGATTCTGGATTGGGATGTGATCTCATGAAACAGTACAGGAGGCCAGAGAGGTGGGATGGGGAAGGGAAAAAAATGAATATGGAAAGTGTTAGCCAGCAGGGCAACTGAGACTCAGTCCCACAAGGGCCTTCTGAGAGAGTGGAGAACACATCTCAAAGTTATTCCATCTAGGGGGTGAGGGAGCTGGGGTATTTATCCCACAACTCCTGTCAGTCCCTTTGAAGGACATTTCAGAGAGGCTTCCCTGGCTGTGGAGTGAGAGGGGCACCAATGGAAGCAGTTTTCTTGGCACCTTCCCCAGTGTCACCACTGGAAACTAACAGTATCTTGCAACCATCTGGAAAGGGAGTTTTCATTTTTCTCTCTGAATTCTGGCACAGCCCCTGTGTGTGCAGGGCCTTCAGGTGTGCTGGGACAGAAGGCAAGGACGCCCCATGAGGAGGGCCAGCCCAACCTGCCCAGGGGGCTGTGGACTTTTCAGACAAAATGGCTCTTACCTCAGTTGAGTACCTGCCCACATTGGGTGAAGGTGAGAAGGAAGGAGGAAGAAGAAGGAAGGCACTAATCATCTCATGACCATTTACAAAGCATCTCTAATGATCTCAAGAATGCCTTTCCTCTTTACCAAGCCTTCAGTCTTGGTAAAGTTTCACCTTTTCAGAGAGGTCTTCCCTGACCACCCATCCAAGTATGATCACCACCCCTTATTCTTTGTCATCTTCTGCCATTGTTTCATCTACAGCACTTACCACTTACCATAGTCTGTAATGCTCTCAGTTACTTATCTGCTGGCTTTTGTTGTCTTCTCCCACTAGGTGGTAAGTTCCAGGAGGGAGGGACCATATCTGTTTCATTCACTGCTCTCCCAGGGTGACTCACCCAGGGTGTGGCTCACAGAGGGTCCTCGTTAAATGCTGTTGGGTGAGTGAGTGAGTAAAGGAAGGCTCACAGAGGGTCCTCGTTAAATGCTGTTGGGTGAGTGAGTGAGTAAAGGAACGTTGTAAGATAGGTACTGTCACAGATGGGGACAACGAGGCCAAGAGACTCAGAAGAAGGAATTGTCCAAGTGGTAGAACCTGGGCTGGAACCCACATCTTGACCCCGATGCCCTCCAGCAATAACTTCCTCCAGCCCCTTTTCCAATCCCCTGGCATTTCACCATTCAGTTTGCAGCATTAGCCTCTTCCAAATCAAGTCTAGGGAACCTTGAGGCCAAAATCAGCCTTGAGATACACAGGAGGTGAGATTTCAAAAGTTGCATTGCCCATGTATGAGACAGCAGGAAGGGGTGGGCTGAAGGCTCCATTCTCCTGGTGGTTGTGCCTGGCAGGTCCAGGGAGAGGCTGCCATGTCGGGAAGCTCTGTTTCCTGCCACTCCAGGGACAGATGTCAGGTATTACTTCCCAAGTCTCAGCTACCAAGAGAATTCAAGCTCTTGAGGAGGAGAATACCTAGAAAACCCTTCAGGGCCAAGACCCTTTCGTGCTAAGCACCTCAGAGGCATTTCCTGTGCTAGTAGTGACTGTTTCTTTGTTGCTGTTTGCAATGGACTGGAAGTTTTTATTCCTCTTTTGAAAAATGAGACAGGTAAGTCCCAGCAAGATTAGGTAATTTTTAAAAACTTAAAAACTTGGCAATGTCAGATTTATAGGAAAGTTCTAAAAATAATTAAAATAATTGCTATTTACCCGTTACCCAGATTTCCTCGAAGTTAAGGTAGTACCACATTTATTTTATCTATGTGTATGTGCATACATATATATATATTTTCTGAACTGTTTGACAGTAAGTGTGGACATAATGCCACTTTGCCTCTAAATATGTCAGTGTGCATTCCATAAAAACAAGGATATTGTTTTATAATAACCATAATCACAGTAGAATTTTCAAAATAAAGAAATTCACATTTATACAGCACTATAATCTACAGACCTATACCAATTGTGCCAATTGTCCCACCAATGTAGATTAAGTGCCCCTTAAGGAGCAGCACTAGACTGGGGTTGAGGTTAAGGAGAACTCGTTCTAATCCTGCCTTCTTTCCTGTTTAATCTGGAGACTTTGAATAAATAATGTATTTCATCCTACCTTTGTTTTTTTCCTCTATAGCATGGAAGTGATAATAGAACCTTCCTTACAAGATTGTTTCAGAATTAAATGAGATAATCCATGCAAACGCCTGCCCCTGCACCTGGCAGCCAATAAACATGCAATAAATTATAACTTTTGCTATTAGTGGTACAGGAATGCCTAGTTGTATAATGCTACATGTTATGACAATGGGATTTAACACTGGCTCTGCCTTCTCCAGGGTTGTGACGATGAATAAGATTGACAATGAATAGGCTTGTCTCTACTTCTGGGTCCACTCCCGATTTGTCTGCTCCCTCTACCAGTGGACAGCTTCAGCAGGTGCCACTGGTGTCCTATGACACATAACTTTGTCCCATCTCTGACTTCTGCTTCAGTTGTATCTATGGTGGGGTAGGGGAGCTCCCATGTACATTGACAAGGTCCCATTTTAAATGCTTGCTGTATTTCTGAGCTCTCCTTTTTCAGGTCTTGCTCTAAAGCCTGGGGAAACTTCCTGATCCCCTGCCCAGGCGCAACCTGGAAGTGTAGGAGAGAAAACATTTCTAGTGGGCAACCTTCAGGAGTCCTGAGTAGATGCGCAGCCTCCTGTCCTTCGGAGGGACAAGTCTGAGCGCATTCTGACAATTCTCCAGAGAGTCCTCTGTGGAAATGAGCTCCAGTTGCCCACAGTGGTAACCAGCTCAATCAAACTCACCTTGCCTTGGCTCTCTATCCTTCTCTGACTGTCTCCATTCCTCACGGAAAGGATTGCCTCCCAAATAAACTACTTGCATATAAGTTCTTGTCTTAGATTCTGCTTTTGGGGACACTCAACCTAAGACAACAGCCCTTTGGAGCTTTGAAAGTATCTACTATTTCCCTTGTTCCTTCAACCATTCTTCTTAGGACCCAGCTTCCAGGCCCAGGCTCATTGATCCTGTTCCTCAGACCCTCCTTCCTTCTGTTTTTCCTTGTCCTCTGGATGCCTCATGGTGACAGAGGAGTGCTGCACCCAGGTGGGGCCCTGCGCTCGTATCTCCCTCCAGAATACCACTGGACGTCACACCTGCTCTCTAACCTTGAGACCACCACCCTAGCTCAGGCCTCATCACCTCCCAGAAGGACTGTTGAAACAGTGTCCTAACTGCCTCCCCTCCTTTCCTGAATCTCTCCACTTCCATCTACTTCGTACAAGGCTTCTCAACATGCAATTCTATTTTTATGTTTCTAATCTGCTTAAAATACTTTTTGACCTGCAGGATGAAGCCTCATTCGGCAGCCTGGCACACAATGTTCTGGCCGTCTTCTTTAGTCTCTCCTACTTCTTTGCTGGTTCTGTGTCCTCCAGGACTTCCAGGTTCTTTCAGGCTATCTCATGCTCCATGCCTTTCCACGTGCTGTTCCCTCTGCCAGGAAAATGCATCTACCCAGTGGGCTTGGGAAATTCCTATTTATCTTCAAGTTTCACCTCAACCATTCCTGCCTTTTGAAAGCCCCAGACCATGTCTCTCTCTCCTGTTTATTTATAACACAACATTTGCTGTCCTGAGTTGAAATTGCTGTTTGTTTTTCTAGACTAGAACTCCTTGAGGGCAGGCCTGGGTCTCATTCACACTGCATTCATCAAGCTTAACACAGCACTTGGCTCAGATGTACACCTGGGAAATGTTTGTAGAGTGAATTAGAATGGCAGACTTTTTGACTCAGCTCAAAGATCTAGGATCCTTTTATTCAAGCTCACATGCCTAAGTTTTGTACTAATTGGTTTACCAAGAGGTCTGGGGCCTGGGAAGCCCTTTAACATGAAGGGGAATCTCGGTAACATTGGTCTGATTTGAACAGAACCATTGGTTGTCATTTTCCGCCTCTCATATTTCCCCAATCTCCAAGTTTGTTCCATTTAGACTGCCCTGGCCAACAACCAAGGTGCCTGCTTCTCCTCAATTCCTAAGCTTTCCAAACAAACTTCCCATTAATGCTTGTCTGATGCAAATGTCAAGTGGCCTTATGTGGATGCTATTAAAATAATGAATGCAGAAGGGGATAGATGAACATGGCTGGGAATCGATCTTGGACCCCTGATGAGATCATTAAGAACTGGGGGAATGGAGGGAGGCATCACTCTCACAGGTTGAAATTTCACTAGTGGCTCTTTCTCCCCTCCATCAACTCCTTTCCCCCTTCCCATCCCCCTGTTGATTTATGAGCTAGACGCCTCCCCCTCCCCCATCCATTACCCTCAATGCAGGGCTAACTCACCAAGGAAAATCTATTTGTGTCAAATGGAATTTTTATCTTTGTCTAGGAATTAATGCATTTTGTAAAAAGATGTTTTAATCATGCTTTCCTTATGGCAAACATTATTGCATGAAAAAAAATACCTGCCCCAAAGACTCACAGTGGTGTCACGTAGAAAATGTGCCTTGGGGTTGGGCACAGTGGCTTGTGCCTGTAATCCTAGCACTTTGGGAGGCCAAGGCGGGTGGATCACTTGAGCTCAAGAGTTCAAGACCAGCCTGGGCAACATGGTGAAATCCCGTCTCTACAAAAAAACCCAAAACTAAAACCAAACAAACAAAACAAAACAAAACAAAACAAAAAATTATCCAGGCTTGGTCGTGCTTGCCTGTAGTCCCAGCTACTTGGAGGGCTGAGGTGGGAGGATCGCTTGAGCCTGGGAGGCAGAGGTTACAGCGAGCTGAGATGATGCCACTGTACTCCGGCCTGGGTGACAGAGCGAGACCCTGTCTTGAAAAAACAAAAAAACAAAACACAAAAATGTGCCTTGGCTCCTTGATGGGGGCCACTTGGCAAGGCATCTAGACTTGGCCATACCGGAGGACTATATATTGTAGGGGAAGGAAGCTGCATGGAGGAGGTTTTGGCTGGGTGATGGAGAGGGGCATGGAGGGTTCCTTGTACTCAAGAGCAATTGCCTCTATTATTATTATCAATCATTCATCTTAGAATTAAGTTCTCATATCCCAGTAAAATAAAAAAGATTTTAATTCGGATGATTTGATTCAGTTTGTAAAAGGTTGAGGAAGGAGTGTGACATGGGGATAAGAGCCACACCTGCACAGGTCCCAATTCCAGCTGCATTACTTCCTGAATGTGTGGTGATGACTCCCTGGGCTGCAGTAAAAATGGGAATTACTCTAGTTACTAGCTCCCTGTAGTACTATGAGGATTGAGTGAACAAACATGCATGGAATTGTGCAGCTCATATCTGGCACATAGCAAGCCTTCAAAAATGCTAATTTTCCTATATTCCCTTTCCTCCTTCTTCACTTGAAGCCAGTAGACATTAGGTTAAGTTTTAACATTGCCACTTTAGAGCAGTCAGGCACACAGTAGGTGCTCTCTAAATATATGTTGAATGAAAAATCAACTATCCCTTTGGCTTATGGAGATAAAAATTCTGCCAAATAGACCTTCTAAAGTGAGTTGTAGATTTGCCATTCTCTCTGCAGCCTACCTGGATTTTTTTTTCCTACTCAATCACTGCTTTTTTTTTTTCTTTTTGAAAATCTTGCTTAAATTTATTTCTTTTGTTATCTGATATTTTTGTTTATATTTCCTTGTTTGCTCATTGCCTGCCTTTTCCACTATGTTATAAGCTTCATGGTGTCCCATTTCTTTCCCACATACCATTGTAACCCAGGAACCTGGCACCTAGTAGATACTCAATAAAATATTTGTTGAGCATATTTATACATACATGAATAAGTGGAATAAATGGAATTGCTTTCTTCTTTGTTGATCCCTGCCTGATTTTATAGGTGCCAGAAAAGCAATACTGGGTTATTCCATTTCCAGAATGGTTTGTACCAAGGACTTCAAACTGTAGCCAAAGGAGTGGGTGTGGTTGTGGGGGACACTAGTGAGAAGAGGTGCATTTTGATCCAATGTAAGATCTCTGAACACTGCAAAAAAATGCTCCCCTTCACTCTCCTTTGATCTGGGTGAAGGGGTGATTTGGATTACAAAGATCAGCTTGCAATAGGGAAATAGACTCTATCTCTTTCGTGAGAGGAACTGCAAAGTCATAAGGCAAAGGGATGGGAGGGCATGGGGAAGCCCAGGGACGTCGATGTGATTCATCTATTACAACATATCCTGATCTTGTATAATAGGGCAGGTGATTCAAAAAGGGTGGTCGTGGGAGGCATTTCTGAGGATGTGACATTTCAGTTGAGCTATGCAGGGTAAGTAGGAATCAGCCAAGTAAAGAGAGAGGAAGAACATTCCAGGCTGAGAGCATGCGCCCTCTGAGCTCTGAGGTGGGAATGAACTGGATAGAATCAAGAAACTAAACAGGTCAGCATGACTGGAACATGGAGGGAAAGGCTTTATGTTGAGATAATGCGGAGGGCAGGGTAGAGGCCAGCCTGAGCTTGCTCCAGAGCAAACCCTGCTGCAGCAGAAGCTTTATTTGAAACAATAATTATAGCTCTAATTCATAAGGACTCTAGTTAATTGAGCATCTACTATGAGATAAGCCTGGGTGGGTGGGACTCACAGAAAAATGGGGAAGTGGCGGGTGACATGGGTAAGTGACCTCACACACTGAGGAGTGTGATGAACCTAAGTGCAGAGTGACCTGTGGGTCTTACATAGGGAGAAGGGATGGGGGCCAGGAGCCAGCGGGGACAAGGGTGAGCAGAGGAGCCAGATGATGAGGAAAGAGGGTCTTCCCCATGGAGGGAAGGCTCTGAGTGGCCCAGGTTTGTGCAATGAACTGCCCAAGGGTCTGCATGGCTGGAATGCAGGGGGTTGTCAGGGCAGGAGCTGGGGCACACCTGAGGGGTCTGGGCTTTATGTTGAGGGCCGGGAGAGCCCCTGTAGCATCTGAGGTGTGGGCAGGATGGAGTTTGGATTTTACAGAAGGACTATTCCCATCGTGTGTGGAGTTTAGGGTGGGGACTTGGAGCTGCTGCAGGAGTGGAGACAAGTGTGAAAAAGACCCAGGCAACAGCAATGGTGAGAGCGGTACAGGCTGGGGAGGGGAGGTGTGAGTTCTCTCAGGCCCTGAGGGAGCCCAAAGGAGATTTTGTCTAGGGCGATGGAGGGATGGAAGGAGTTGTGGAGGCTGGAGGGGCTCTCTGGGAACTTGTGGGAGTGGGCAGAACCTTCCTCTCTCGTTCTTGGTCTCAGCCTCAGATAACTGATGGAAGAGTTTCCTAGTTCGGTCCATGACAGTACAGAAGTGGAAAGGGGGTGATGGGAGGACCAGAGTGTAGAGGAGGATAAGGGAGTCATGGAAGCCACCCTAGGCAGGGTCCTTTCTGCATGGCATCTAGGACAGGGAGGGGGCTTGAGGAGTTGAGGGGACCCTCAACTCCTGCTCTGTTAGGTTGGGGCCAGTCAATCCACCTCTCTGAGCCTGTTTCCTCTTCTACAAAATGGGTATTCATGATTTTATTTACCTTTTTCCAAGATTTTGGGGAGAGGATGATGGAATAGTGCATGTGGAATACATAGCACAGCACAGAGTTTGGCTGGCAGATGTCATCTAGAAATGCCAGTAGGGCTGCTGCACTCTGCAGCCCCAGGGAACATCTTCCATATGGAATACAAGGTGAATGCTGCCTTCTGAACTACACAATCCAGACAGTGAGGATGGGAGGCATGATCTTTTGGGCTAGGTGGCTTGGTGGTAGTCAGTCTTATGGGGTAGGGTCTGGAAGGAGGCATGGCATTTGGAGGGCTACTGTCCCGTCCCCACACTGCCCTCCCATTCTCATAGGAGCTGCCCATCTGTCAAGGACTCAGACTGTCAGGCAGGCTGGTGAGGGGGCCTGCAGGCAAGGAATGCTTCCTGTGACAGGGGAGTCCTTCACTGTCAGCGGCTTCGCCTCGGTGGGTTAATAAAGCCATCCATCACCCTTCTCCATGCCAGGTATCTAAATGCCTGCTTAATACCACCCTGGGGGGTGGGAGACTGCATTAGGGATGCTCAGCACCTGGGGGCCAGGGTGCTTGTACATCAGGAACAGCCTCATGGTTTGGGGCCTTGATGCAATCCAGATGCAAACTCAGCTCAGGGTCTCCCTCTGCCTGCCTGGCTTGGGTATGGGATCACGCAGCTTGGGACGCTGTGGTCTGACAAACAGTACCGAAGCACACTTGGAGTAGACACACTGAAATTCCTGTTTGCCATTTTACTGCTTGCAGAAGACAGATGTCAGAGTAGAAACAGGTATTTGCTACCCAGAGCTTCCACGCTGCTGTCCCATGCATCTGCCTCTGACACAGGGTCAGGAACGTGCAGGCTTGATGAGAGCACCACTAAGCACACATGTCTGGCTGTTCAGAGAAAGGCGTTTGAAAACCACTGGTAGCTGCTTTGGTGCTTGTGGGAGTTTAATGAGTTTGGGCTCCTGGAGAAGAAGTGAACATCAATCAAACTACAGGTTCTTGTTTGCTGAGCACTCACTATGTGCACTTTGCCTTTACTATGCTAGGAACTGGGTGCGGTTATTATTGCCATTGCACAGATGGCAAGACTGAGGTCCAAAAAAGTGAGTTGTGTGTGATAACAGAGCCAGAAAACACAGAGCTGGAATTTGAACCCAGGTTCATCAGACTCTGGAGCCTCACTCTTATTTGGGCACACTTTGCTGGCTTCACAGGCTAAGTAAGCACCTTCACAGTGCACCTAAAATCCTCCCAACAACTCCATCAGTGTTATTGCCTCTATTTTATCTATAAAGAGAAGGAAGTTCAGAGAGGTGATAGGAGCAGTGCAAGGTCACAGGGCCAGGAAGCTCAGACCTGGATTTCAACACAGTTCTATGTGACTCCCAACCTGTATTATTACTTTTTCCCTACCAGAATAGTGTGTTTTCAAACCTTTTAAGCCACAAACCCCTCCTTCCTCCAGAAAAAGAAATCTGATGTGGGATTCTGATATAAAGGGCAGATGAAAGATGGCACCACTCTGGTTAAGTGGGGACCCTGTTCTGGTTATATATTGCTACATAAAAAAATCATCCCAAAGTGTAGGGGCCTAAAACACAATACTCATTTATAATCTGTCAAAGTTTTGTGAATCAGAAACTTGGGTGGGGCACAATGGAGATAGGTTGCCTCTGCTCCATGATGTCTGTTGAAAGACTGGAATACGGGCTGGAATCACTCACAGGTCTGGCAGAGGGTGCTGGCTGTCAGTTCTCCTTCATAGGGTCTCGCTGTGTGAGCTAGTTGGGCTTCCTCACAGCATGGTGGTCAGGTTCTAATGGCACAGGCAGAAGCATTGCCTTTCACAACCTGGCCCTGGAAATCATGTGATATTACTTCCCATCTAGGTTTAAGGGTAGTGGAAAAAGACTGGATGAGTGCGTGGGGCTGAAAATATTGCTGGGCTAGGAATGAACATATCTGGCGGAGTGTGGGGAGGTGCTCAGAAGTGCTGAGGAGCTTCTCCTTCAGTTAGTCCTCACATTCTGGCCCTCCTGGTTTACCTCTCTGCAACTCCTAGCACCTTTCAGCTGTTTCCTGCTTTGTGGTGGGGGTTGAAGCTTCTGCTTGATTGGGCTCCTTTCTTCTCCTGGTGGCACCCCCTCCTGGCCAACTCAAAATTAGCTCCCATCTCCAGCTCCTTCAGGGACCTCCCAGGCCCAATCCATCCACCTCCCTCTTACTCAGTTTTTGACCAGCAGCTGTATTAGTTGAGATAATTCTGTCAATGCATGCCTTTTGTACCCAGAACGTGCCTGGTAAATTTGTTAAAGAATACTCCAGGCTAACACATCATTACACTTCCAAACTCATCTATCTTTTACTTCGGATTAATTCTTTTTTTCCCTCTCTCTTCACCTCCTCCATAAATCCTGGTGCACTTAATTAATTTCAGTTCCACTGTAAGGTCCATAATACAGAATTGTTCAAGCAAACACAAAATTAATTATTCTATTTACAGCCTTCTCATTGAGAGGAGCATTTCATCTTTCATAATTACATTTTGGAACGTCCAATTATGAATTCAGGCGCCTGCTGTTTTGCATACGGGGACAGTCCCCGAGTGTCCTCGAGGTAGAGGAGTCAGACTGGTAGCCTCTTGTGCCTTCTGCCACTGACTCAGGCACTGCTCAGCCCCTGAAAGGCCTCTTAAGGAGACATTGAGGGAGGGGCAGGATGGAAAGGTCTGGAAGGGAGTGGAGCCCAGAGATGGGGTGAAGAGAAAGAGGAGGAGGTAAGAAGGGAAAAGGAAGGGTGGGGGATGTGCCAATTTAATTGAGAACCTATCATATGATTAAGAGCTTTCAAAGGGGAGGAAACAGACTTCTTCATCTTGCCAGGTTGCAGGGAAGATTCCTGCTTTTCTGCACATCAGTGGTCCAGACACATGGGCCCCATCTTATGCCTGGACTTTGCTCTGATCTCAGATGTAAGCCCTGGAAGTCTAGGTTCTCTTCTTCCACTCTGACTTCGGGCCATAAAGGACCACTTTGGTGGCATGAGTCTCACCAAGCCATTGAGATTTCAGCCAGAACACTTTCAACTTAGTGGGAAAGCCACTCTCGCTGCTCCCTAAGGGATGGTCTCCACCTCTCAAAGCTTATGCGCCAGCAACACCTTTTAGATGGGAATGGAACAGACACCAGCTCTCTGTTCAGCTCTCCAGATGCCCTGGGGCAGCCTCCAGAAGGCAACTACTTGGCTGCACCATGGTGCTTGACCCACTGGAGTTCCAAGATAGTACAAGAACCCCTGTTTAAAGTTTTTTTTTTTTTAAATTAGTTTTCATCTGACCCACTTTTAGATAAAATTAACATATTTGTTTAAAAATAAGTCAAAATAATTTCTTTAAAAATTTTATTAAAATAAAGTCTATTTTGTAAAGTTCTGCTGTGTTCTGCTGATCCCCAGAGGGGAATGGCTCCCTTCTTCTTTACCATCCCCTGCACACCTCACTTCAGAGCCAATGGAGTTTCACTTTAACATAAATAGAAGTGTTTATTTTCTTAAAAAAAAATCTATTGAGTTCCTGCTAAGTGCTAGACATCACACTGGGCGCTGCGTGCTGGGGATTTTGTATATGTTGCTTACTTAGCTCTATAACAGCCACCTGGTGACCTTCAGCGAGGACTTCCTGACACTTGGAAACCTCATCTCAAACAGGTGTGTGCAAGTGACCATAGGAGAGTTGAGTTCCAGGCCTGAGTGGGCTGTGAAATCTCAGGGAAAAAACTTACAATGTGGAGGCTATAAGGTGTAGTGGCAAGAGCTTGACTCTGGATTCAGACTGCTTATGTGTGAATCCCCACTCTGGTACTTGCCAATTGTGGGATCTTAGGCAAATCACTTAACTTCCCTGTTCTTCAGTTGCCGCATGTGTTAAATTGGGATACTACTACCGCCTCAGTGGATTGTTGTGAGGTTTCTACAAGATTATGTGTGTAAAACCCTGGCTCATACTGGATGGGTACTCACTTAGTGGTCATGTCTCAGTTTCTCCATCTGTTGAATCTGTAAAGTTTGAGTCACTAAGTGAGAGTGATGCATTTTGGAAATAAGTGCTCTGCCATCATTCACAAAGGCTGGTACCTGAGGCATGCAAGGACTTCCAGGGTGGGGCAGGGGTTCACATGGAGGGATGCAAAGGGCCCCGAGCACCCACTGCCCCTCTACTTAAATTTGTATCCTGTCACTCTTGATTAACCCCCTCCAACAGTTTCCCAGTTCACTTAGAATAAAAACAATATTTACGGTGGCCTATAAGGCCAACCAGATCCCATTTCTGTCTGCTCCCCAAGTTTCCTACTTCATACTTTCCTCTTCATTGTCTATGCTCCAGTCACACTGGTCTCTCTGTTCCCTGGATTGTTGGCATCTTTCCCACCTTAGGGTCTTTACACCAGCCATTTCCCCTGCCATGCACATTCTTTCCCCAGTTCTTAGCATGACTGGCTCAGCTTAAATGTCATCTCTTCAGAGAACCTTCCCTGATCATCCTACCTGTAAAGCAGCCCTTAGTCCAATCCTCCTTCTCACATCACCCTGTTTGTTGTCTTCATAGACCTAATCATGATCTGAAATATCTTGTTTGTTTTCTTGTGTATTGTCTATCTTCAAACCCCTAGAATATAAAGACCCAAGAAAGCAGGAGTCATGACTCTCTTGCCCAATTCTCTATCCCTTGATTTGTGGTGGGTGCACAATAAATATTTTTTAAGTGAGCAATTTACCTCCATCTCCAATGCGACCACAGCAAGCCTGGAAAAATGAAGACTTAGGAATGTCTTTGTTTGTGATTAGCTGTAGGGGAAATGGACCAGGCTTCATTTTTCCTTTAAATCAATTTTCTGATCTTGAGGAGCCTTCCTTCATCCTAACAAACCCTCAAGATGGGGGAGAGCCAGTGATTTATCTCATAAGTGATTTTTTTCCGGACCTGCCCACACCAAATAATTACTTGCTTTTGTGGGCCGAGAATGTCTTTCTGCTGTTCCACCTGGTAGGTTTGTTTTGTTTGTTAATTAGCTATTAATTGCAAAGGCTCCTGGGATATAGAGGTGAAGGGGAGGCCCCAGAGGTGGGTCAGGGGGTCTTGGGCAAGCTAGGACCCCAGACTGGAATGAGGGTGACCTCACTGGGCACCGAGCTAATTTATTTCAAATGGTGTCATGTCTGGGTAGTCAGTGAGCTCCCGAGATGATGAGTGATTTTGTTAATTAAGTCCCGTAAACACTACAGCTTAATTTTCAGCAGTGGGGCTGCAGCTGGTGGATGGGAGCCGCCGGCAGCTGCGACAGAGGCTGTCCTTGAAGGAATAGGCCACGGACGGATGGTGGGAAGTCTGAGAGGGAAGAAGGGGTGTTCAAAGGCAGGGACCTCACCCTGGGTACATTCTTTTCTTCCTCATCCCTTTGTCCCTTTGCTGTCTCTCTAGGCCAGGCCCTGCCCATGGGAATATCCCAGGCTGAGTTTCTGGAACATAATCCCCAAGCTCCCATAGGCCCAATCTGGAAACTTCCATCATTGTTTTTCATCTTCCTCGACTTCACCTCCTCTAGACCTCACTTCCATCATCTCTTCTATCTCTAAAGCCTAGATAATTTGTCTCCCAAGCCTTCTACCTCTTGACTTTGTCCACATTGCTCCATTTCCTCCAGCAGCCCTGCTCCACCCCCACCTACTCTCCCCTGGAAGAATTCAAAAACCACGCGGCAGGTCTCCTTGCTACCATTCTTGGCCCTACAATTCTTTCTCCACACAGCACCTCACATGACCTTTCTATAGTGTACATCTGACCATGTCACTCCTCTGCTTAAAATTCTCTGGGGGCTTTTACTTTCCTTTAGATATAGGCAAACATCCTTTCCAAAGTCTGTAAGACCCTACTGACTCCTGTGGCCCCATCTCTTACCACTCTCAGTTGCACACTTTGGGACCTGTTTTTTTCTTCTTCATTTAAATTTTTTAGAACCAACCACATTCTGTTTTTAAACCTTCAGGTCTTTGAACAAGATGTCCCTTCTACTAGGATCACGTTCTATGCTCCCCATCATCTATCTTCCAATGCCTTTACTTGGCTGACTCCCCATGTGTAGATTGCAGAAGTCCCTTTGTCAGGCAGCGGAGGACCCCCAGGCCCTTGCAGATCTGTGTTGGGCTGCATTAGGTTGCATTAGGCTGACTGCATGGAGGACCTACCTGTGTCCGAGTGCCCACATTACTGTGTGTAATAATGTGTTTATTGTCAGACTCCCTACAGGGATAGGGATCATGACTGTCTGACTCATTTCTGTGTTCCCAGTGCCCAGCACTGTGCCTGCCATGTAGTTGATTCTTAATACATGTTTGTTGAATTGCATTAACGAGGTGCTATGATGGACAGAGTACAGTGGAGTGCAAAATGCAAAGTGGTTGTTTCCCAGGGCAATGGTGAGGAGGGCTGTCAGGAACAACTTCAGAGAAGAGGAGATTTGGAGAGGTGTCTCCAGAGAAATGGGCATGGGGATGACTGGGTGCAAATGATAAGGGCACCTCTAGAACACCAATTCCTCAGCAGAGTGAGGGGAGTCAGGTGGAGGCATGAGACACCACAATCAGCACTGATGAGTCAGGGACAGGCTAGGATGGGGGGCAGGAGTGGGGAGGAACCATGTGAGGGTTATCCTAGACCTAGGAACCAGGGATGGCATGCCGTGGTGAGCTGCTGTGCTTCCCCACCTTCTCCCCATAGCTTGTTTTCGGAATGCCTGCTGCCCTCAGCTGGGCCACCCCTTGAGAGATGCTCTAGGGTTGTTTACAGCAAAGGGAGCCTGAATTCACTTCTTTGAGCCAGTTTCCAGAAGAGTACTGGCTTCTCTTGAGGCAGCTTGCTTCCCTCTGTTGAGGACAGAAGTATAGCCCAGGATGCCATAGCCTGTCACATTTCTGTGGCCGTGATGTTGCAGTTTATAAAATGATTTCAAATAGCAGACTGATGATATCCCTGTAGCTAGGTAGATCTGGAAGAATCTGGCACACTTCCTCTTGGTCTGGGCTGACCCCTTTTCCTGAGATGCTGTTCCAGCTGCTATTGCTGTGTCCTACCCAAATACTTATTGGTGTAAAACAACAACTATTTTATTCTGCACGCAGATTTTGTGGGTTAGAAATTAGGAAAAGGCATAGCAAGGATGGCTTTTCTCTGCTCTGTGCTGTCTGGGGCCTTAGCTGGGATGACTAGAATGGCAGGAGCTATTAATACTCCCAAGATGGCTTCTGCACTCCGCGGTTCAGTTCCTGGGCTGGGATGGCTGATGGCTGGGCTCTCATGGAACTGTCATTGAGAGCACCTACATATGGCCTGTAGTATTGAGGTCTTAATTTCTTACTTTGGCGCCCTTATATTGTGATTTTAATTAATTTCTTCCTTTCCACTAACTCATTATATGGCCCTAGTCAAGTTACTTAATCTCTTCTGGGGCCTCAGTTCCTCATCTATGAAATGGGGATAATGATAGTGGCTATCTCATATGGTCTTGGTGAGCATTAAGTGAGAAATTGTATGTGAAGTGTACAGAAGGCACTCTCAGTGCATGTTAACATTACTGCTGCTTGCTCGTATTTGACATGTGGAAGTAGATGACTCCAGGTTTCTTTAATCTCTAGGATTTCCTTTTTCATAGAGGTAATGATGGTCCAGACATACCAGGAGATTTTTATCAGACCACACGACTTGTAAGTCTCAAAACCAGTATTAGAACCTGAATATTTCCCCATGGGGTTTGTTATTCTTTCCATTGTACCACACTGCCCCTTTGGTGGCTATTTGCTTTGAATCAGCTCAATAAGACTGTTGGCTGTGTATTAGTCAGTTTGGGCTGCCATAACAAAATACCATAGGCTGGGTGGTTTAAACAACAAAAATTTATTTTCTCACAGTCCTGGAGTCTGGAAGTCTGAGATTGGAGTCACCGGGTTCTGGTGAGGGCTCTCTTCCTGGCTTGCAGACTTCTTGCCATGTGCTCACCTGACCTTTTCTTGGTGTGCACACTCAGAGAGAGACAGAACCAGCTCTCTGGTATTTCTTCTTATAAGGACAATAATCCTGTCAGGTCAGGGCTCTATTCTTATGACCTCATTTAACCTTAATTACCTTCCAAAGGCCCTATCTCCAATACAGCTACTTTGGAGGTTAGGGATTCGACATACGAATTCTGGGGGGAAGAGGGGTGCACAGTTTAGTCCATAGAGGGTTGGTTGCTGGGATGCACCATAACTAGAGTGGAACACTGTCTCTACTGATCTGTTTACTTGTTTCACCAGTTTATTGCCCATCCAGTCATTTAATTATTGCCCTGGTGGCCATTTGTCTTCTGGAGCTGCCAACATCAACAGCAAAATATACCTAAGATATTGTACTACAGCAAAGCTAGCAGTATTTAAAAGTGATTATATCCTTGAGTCTGAAGTTTGTTTGGGTTCAATCTCAGTTCTATGACGGACTTTGTGTCCTTAGATGGCTTACTTAACTTCCTTATGCCTCTGTGTCTTCATCTATAAAATGGGCGTAATACTAGCATCTGCTTCACAGGGTTTCTGTAGGATTAAATGCCATAATATGGCAAAAATTTTAGCTTAGTATCATTATCATCCTGACCCCATCTCCAACCCCATCATCATTACCATCATCATCCTCATCAACGTCATTTCTCTCAACTACATTAAAAAAAAGAAAGGAAGCTAGTATTTACTGAGAACATGTTGTATGCTAGGCACTTTCATAAATGTTACCTCGTTTGATTCTTTCTAGATAGACATTTGCAGTCCCTCTCTCTCTTTCTCTCTCCTTATATTATTATATAAAGTAACTAAAGCTAAGGAAGTAGAATTGTCCAAACCCATGAATACACAGCTAGTCAGCAGCTAAGACATACTGTGAATCTCAGTCTATCTTACTCCAAAGCCTGGTTGATGGAGGAGAAAATGAGAAAATGAAGAAGTACTGGGGAGGGCGTTATAAGGAGAGAACATGCCTATAAACAAATTTTATTTTTGTCAATTTTTTGTAATACAGTTTATTGTCATTTTCTGAAGGAAATTTCAGTTTTCTCTTCAATTTTGCTTTTTTCTTTTTTGTTCAAGTTTTATAGGCACTTAAAGGATCAGAAGTTCTACAGGATTTGTTACAAACCCCTTTAGCAATTTCTCCCGCATTTCACCTTCCCTAGAGGCAACCACCTTCCCCACCTTGGGCAGATTTTGATGTTTACCTCTGTGTTTCGACAAAACATGTTTGCAATAGTACTTGTTGTTTTTTCAAGTCTAGGTATTACATCTTGATTTCCCACCATGGAAGATGAGGGTTTAGCTTTCTTTCCTTTACCTGTCCTACCACACTTCTACATCCTTCTTGCTTACCCCATCCTCCCAGTATAGTTATATTATGATTTTATATTGTAATTTGCTAAGACCAGTTCTTAACACTTATATTGTTATTGCTGGGTAAACACTCTTCACAGCTAAGCAAGGCAGTAAACTGTTATTACTTTTCTTTTCCCATGCAACTTTTAATTTCCCTAAAGCTAGTATTTGTCTGTTTGGTTTTTGAAGCTTGCTTTGCTATTGTTAATCATTAGTTTAACCCCAAACTCCTTGCTAGTTACCTAATTCACCCATCCAGGCATGCAGACACATCAGATATTCTGTCAATCTCTTCTTCTGGATAAATCTCTCCCAGTGGCTGTGGCTTGCTCCAATCTGGCCTGGTTGCCTTCTAAGCCGAATGCACAGCTGTTGACCTGGGGCCTCCTTCCCCTATCCTACCGGAAATTCTCTGTACTTCACTCCTGAGTTATATTTCTTATTTTCTGAATCTCATCTTCCTCTTTCTTGTTTTACAAATTCATTTTGGTGGAGCACCTTCTGTAATTGTGTCTTATGAGGAGGTACTTGAGAGGTAAAATATTTAAAGACTTCTCATGTCTGAACTATCCCTATCTTATTCTTACACTTGATGAATATTTGGCTGGCAGTAGATTTTTTTTGTTTAGAATTCATTTTTCTTCATAAGTTCAAAGCTATTATTCGGTAACCAGCTTCCAAAATAGCCCCCAATACTTCTCTTCTCTGATATTCATGCCCTATAGAGTTCATTCCTGCATTTAATAGTCATGACCTGTGTTATCAATAGAATAGTGTAGAAATAATGGCCACAAAAGACATTGTGGCTTCTGACGCCGTGGCTTGTTCTCCTAGGATTACTGTTTCTGGGAGAAGCCTGCTGCCATGTCATGAGGACACTGGGCAGCCTTTTGGATAGGTTCACATGGTGAGAAACTGAGGCATCCAGCCACAGCCAATATCAACTTGCTGGCTATGTGAGTGAGGCAACTTGGAAATGGATTCATCAGCCCCAGTCAAGCCTTGGATGGCCGCAATTCTGGCTGACATTTCAATTATAACCTCAAGGAAGACTCTGAGCCAGAACCAAATAAACTGTATGACATACATTTAAAAAAATTACTTTAAGCTGCTAAGTTTCGGGTTAATTTGTTATGTGGCAATAGATAACCAATACCTCCTATGCCATTGTCTTCTAGTTGAGAAGTCTGAAGCATTTCTGATTCTCAATTCTTTATTTGATTTCTTTTGTTTTGCTTTGTATTTTTTTTTTCTCTAGAAGCTTGTAGGATCTTCCCTTTGTATCCAGAGTTTGCACATTTTCCTGACATTTCATTTTAATATGCCTAGTATGAGACTATGTTCATCCTCTCTATCAAACCCTTTCATTGGAAATTTATATTCTTCAGTTTTGGGAAGTTGTCTTGAGTAATTTTGGTGACTTTCTCTTTCCGTTGTCTCTGCTTTCTCTTTCTAGAACTCCCGTCATTTGGATGCTGGTCATCTTTGACTGATTCTCTAATTTTCTCATCTTTCCTATTTCCACATCTTTGTCTTTTTTCTCAGTCTTCTGGAGAATATATTTATATTTGGATCCTTCTTTTGAATTTTTATTTAAACTTTGCTGCATTCAGAATTTCTAAGACATCTTTTTATGTGTGCTGAATGTTCTTTTTTATATTATTTTACATTTATTTCATGAAATCGCTTTTGTTATCTCTCTGAAGATATATGTGTATGCATATATATAATATGTATGTGCATATATGTGCGTGTGTGTATATATATATACACACGCGCACATATACGCATATATATATATAAAACAGCTTTATTGAGATATGCTTCATGTAACATGGAATTTATCCATGTAAGTATGCAGTTCAATGGTTTTTAGTATAATCACAGAGTTGTGCAATCTCGCCACAATCAATTTGGAATATTTTTGTCACCCCAAAAGGGAACTCTGTACCCTTTAGCTCTCACTCTTCAATTCCCTCCTCTCTACTTCTGCCTAAGTAACCACCAATCTACTTCCTATCTCTATATCTTTGCCTGTGCTAGACATTTCACATGCATGGAATGGCATTTCTTCATTTCTTAAATAGCATAGTTCTGTTTTTTCCTAGTTGCTCCCTGCCCTGCGGTTATTTGCTTTGATTTCTGTCTTCCAGGTCAGGGGCCTTCCTCAGATGTCTGTTAATCCTTGGAAGTTTGTTCTGATTGAAAAAGGAGGAATAAACCAGCTGACCGGCATGGGTGGGGCTTGCTGACTCTGAGCTTCCCCATAGGGTGACCTGTTGCTTATTTGGTAGAGCATTGTCTGAGGTCATCATTTTTAAATTTCTTTAGGATGGTTGGATTCCTAGATAAAATTATTGTAGTCTCCTGCTTGGAGGCAAAGTTCTGGCTGTCAATGCTTTGAGAACTGAGTGAGAGAAGATCACGGGGAGATGTCAACATCTAATGTGTGAATGTTCACTTGATTCCATGTTCCATAAGGAACCCTGCTTTCAACAGTGCCTGGTCCTTTGCCTTAAACTCCCTGGAGAAAAATTCTCCACTCATCTACTGAGAGGAGGGAGGGGCAATTGCTTCCCTGTGAAAGAGTAGAGGAGAAGATCTAGTGATCTGATTGCTTTTAAACATATTTTACACCAATTTTGTTTATATTTATGCATCAAACACTTATATAACCACTACTGTGTGCCAGGTACTTTTCTAAACTGTTGATAGATTCTCCTTCTTTGATATTGTTCCCACTCTCCACTTGCGGCGCTCCCTGATGCCTTTAATTCCTAAGCCTTTCAGAAATTCCAGTGAATCAGGTTTTTCTCAGCTCTCCCACTGCTGGGTTAAGATCCGGTTATTTCATATGTGTCAGTTTGGGCCCTTCAAGAAGTAGACACCAACATAGGATTAAATGCACAAAAGCTTTATTGGGAAAAACACTTGTGAAGAAAGCACGGGGAGAAAGCTGGGGGAGGCTGGGAGAGCTATCAGACTATGATGCATGTCTAACATTTTGGATGAGAGAGGGAAGGGAGGAAGATTGGGTAGAAAAGACTATTAGAATGCTGCGTAGTTCCAAGAAAGTTTCAGCAAAGCTGATGAGGCATTCTCCAGCTGGAATCATGTGTCAAAGGATTCTCATGTCTCCCGTCAATGGCTGGGAGTCAATGTGGTGGTGGGGTCAGAGCATAGCACCTGGGGCAGTTGATCAATTACATTGAAGTTGGCGATCTGAAAGGCATATTCTTGTGTTTCCACATAGCCATGTCAGGTGTGCTAATTCCTCCCCAAACTTCCAGTGAAACAACAGCAAAGGGATTTTCTTAAAGGGTATAAGCCACAAAGATGAGGAGAATAGGAAAGGCAATAGCAACAAAATTTTGGAAGCTGGATATATATTTTCAATCTATCATGATTACCCAGAAATCCTTTGAGATATTTATTTTTAGTCCTTCTTGTTCTTTAATGGATGCTTTCGAGAATACAAATTTTCCTCTGAGTACTGCTTTGGTTTCACCATCACAATAAGCATGGCTAATGTATAATCCTTTCATTTCATGACATGTATATCTACTCAGTGACAGTGGTATGGAATAACCTACATAATGTGAAGCTTTTTTATCTGGTTATGGTGTTGTATAAATTTAATATTCATGAGAAGGGCTATAGTACATCTGCTCAGAATGGCTGACCAGAACAAATGGTCATTTCATTTCAGTTCAACAAATATTCACCAGGCCTTACTAAGTGCCTGTCTCATGTTAGGAGCTGGAAAAATAGAATGAATCAGAGAGATGTACCTTGACTTTAATCACATAATACACTAAGTGCTATGATGGAGGTAGTACAGGGTACTGTAGCAGAATACATGGTGGGCCCCTGGGGTTCATGGAAGACTTAGAGGAGATAGTGGAGTCTTAATGGACAACTAGGAATAGGCTAGGAGATGTGGGGAAAAGTGTTTCAAATAGAGGAAAGAGTGAATGAAGAGGCATGATGTGAAACGTCAGATTGTATTCTGGAAGCTCTGAGTTGTTCAGTATTATTAGGGCATAGAGTCAAGAAATAGAGTGGTGAGAGATGTGGCAGGCTTGACTGTAAGGCCCACAGATGAATTAAGGAGCTGGGACTTATTCTGAAGACAATGACTTAGATATCCATTTCTGGTAGTTTGGGTAGTTCCCCAAGGCTGCCATTAGTCCTCTTCCCAGTACCCCAGGTCCTTCTGGAGATTTTGCAGGTGTTGGGGGTGCAGGGCTTGGGTGACCATGGACACCTTCCTACGAGGGTACTCTCTTAACCTTTCACCCTGCTAGATGAAGCTTGTGCCATCTTGCCCTGATTCCCCTTCCCAATTGTATAGCCCAGCAATACCATCCTCTGACTGGTATCACTTCTTTCTGTAGTCCCACATCTGCGGCTGCTTAATTTCGCTCCACACTCTACTTTGCAGGAAACAGGAAGCTGGGGACCCCCTGCAGATCCCAGATTCTGTCATCTGGTTTTGAAGGGAAAACGTTTGCTCTCATTTTCCCAACTACCCCAGGAATCACCTGCTTAGGAGAAGTGTGTTGGGGAGGGAGGTATGATGAAAGTCAGATGGATCTGGTGCTAATGCTGGTTGAGGTGCTTACCTGCGGGGTGACCTTAGGCAAATGCTTTATTTAACAGGCAAGCACTGGATGATGCCTTCTCTGTGCACAGCCATATGCTGGGCTCTGAAGGGACAAGACACTCTAGGGCAGAAAGACAGAAAAAAGGAGGACTTAGGAGCTGTGTAAACCCCGGGAGACTTAAGCCCTCCTGACACATTATTAGTAAGTGTACCTTATTGTGGCTCTTCAGTTGAAGAAGTTGGGGCTTAAAGAGATTACATGACTTGCCCAAAGTCACTGTAGCCCTATTCCCCTGTACTGTAACCACTGTTCCCAAGGTCTGCCCAATAATGTGATAGCAGCCACAGCAGATAGACCCACTCTCTGTGGTCACTGCCAGATTCCTCCTGCCTATAGAAGGACCAGAAGTACTGGTGAGTCTGTGGAGATGAAGAATGCCCCAGGCTTTCAGATGGATCCACCTGGAGTGGGCAGGGAGGCTGGCTTGGTAGACTGAGATCTTCCAACCCCTTTTCTTTCTTCACCTGCAGGACAGGAATGCCCATGTAGGTTCCTGGGCTCTAGGCAGGGTGGTACCCACAGTCAAGGTCTTTGGGAGGGCCATTGGAGCTTCTCTTCTCAGCGTATCTGAACAGTGGGACTGGGCATGTGTGCTAGGCTGTCAGGAAGAGTTATCTCCAGACAGCCCCTCGGCCTGCCTGCTTTCTCCTCCGCAGTCCCCTCCTAATTCATTTTCCGCCTTTAATGTACTGTTGTGGAGCTTCCTCTCCCATTAGGGCCTGTAATGTGCACCGATTCCCTTCAGCTTGACTGCCCTTAATAGGCAGCGTAAATAGAATTTAGTGTGGCGTGCACTAACATCTCTATCCATTGTCCAGAGATTAAATACTTGCCACCGATGGTTCATGCATCATCAGCCTCAAGCCCAGCTTCATAGCTCCCAACCAAAGGAGGATATTAAATTAATTTGCAGGTTGCTTTAGCAAAACCTAACAAAAAAAAACTCCACAGGAGGAGAGGGGAGGGGGCAGGATGCATCTGCTCACCATCAATCATGGGGTGGGAGTGGGAGTTGTTAGGAACCAGGAATGGGGCTCTTGTCCATCTCAGGCTGGGTCCCTCTTGGGGACCACATTGCTTGGCCATCTACTTCCACTTTAGTCCCCAGGCTTTGGCCCATGGGCAGCTCTTCTTTCAGCTTTGGAATCAGCTTTCTGTTCTGACAAGTAGAGTGAGTGATGGAGAAGGAGGTGTGGGGACTGTGGAGCTTGAGTCCAGACCACAGGGGTGACTTCTTCCTTTTTAGGGGTGTAGCCAAAGGACAACAGGTAAAATGCCCCTGTGGTCCCAGTTAGGGAGACCTCTGAAACCTCCCTTTGAACCATTAGGGTCCCTTTGGTGTCCCTTCTTGTTGGGCCCCCACCTGGGTGGGTGTGGGAGACAGGGGGTGAGGTCAGTGTAGGCCTTGCCTCTGGGATCCAGTGGGGGAATTTACTGCCCTTTTTGTATCAGACGGTGTGGTCTGTGTCATTCATCACAGTCATGTGGGGGAAGATCTGCAAATGGACAATGAGGATCCAGGCACAAGGGGTTTTGGAAACCCAGATAGCAGCTTGTGCCAACTTAGGGGATCATAGTGGTCACAGGGGAGCTGGTTATCTCTTGAGTTGGACCTTCAAGGATAAGCAGGAGTTAGCTGTCAGGGTGGAGGGGACAGGGATGTTCCAAGCAAAGGGCTTGGAGGTGTCTCCACGCACGGCTTTGTCAGAGAATGCAGGGAGTGCAGAGTGACTGGAAGTCATGGTGAGCATGGGGAGAGACTAGAGGTGAGGCTGGGAGGGGACTTTATGTGGAGATACTGGGGATCCATGGGAGATCTTCAGCAGGAGCAAGAGAGGCTCAGGGCCAGGGCTGTGCTCTGTGGAGATCATTCTGAGACAGGGAAACATGGAGAGTCCTTGCCTGAGTCAGGGAAGACAGGGCTGAGACTGTGATACCAGTGGAGACCAGAGAAAGTTAGTACCAATCCTGGCCTGAAAGTCTCTGGGACAAAGGATAAAAAGATCCCATCCCTTATCTTAGTTCTGGCATAGCTGGGAACAATAAAACTGAGTCTTTGTACTCAGGTGTGTGCTGAGAAGAAATGCTGAGTCCAAGTCCCTGTCCCGCAAGCCCTGTCTGCCCAGAAGCAAGGCTCTAGACAAAAGGAGGCAGGTAGGAAGAGTTTAGCTCACTTGAGCATAGTTGGAATCTGGCCTCTCCTTTCCATTGAGTGGGTGGTTTGGGGGCTGGCCTTTGGACAGCAAATGGACCAAAGGGAATCCATTTGTCCATTTGTTGGGAGTTCCTCTCCCAACAGGGTTAGGCAGGCATGGTGGATACAGGACAAGCATGCCACCACCTTCTAAGTCATTGCCCTGACAGACATCACTAATCATTCAAGCCACATTTCCCCATGAGGGTCAAAACCCCTAGGATCCTTTTCAGCACAGACAATGTAGGACCACCAAGGATGACCTCAGCCTGATAAAACTGATAGAATCAGTCAATTATTTAACCTCCAACCAGGGTCTTGTGTCTTTTCTGGCCTGAGCAGACATGGTTCTCAGATCTTAGCAGATTTTTCCAGTCTGTGGTTCTGCCCTTCCCTACATTGTGGGAATGTAGTGGGTCTCATGGCAGAGACTTTGGAGGTAAAGTGGGCGAGGAGAGGGAGGAGAGACCTCAACAGTGCATAAGACTCCATCATGGGCTGCCAATTCCTCCCTGATGAACTCCTCCACCAGTGACCTCCACTTGCGGTGGTTTATTAATAGCTTTTAACATGATCATTTGGACTAATTGAAAATGGGAGCAGCGCTAATATGCCCCTTACATTTCATTTCTTTTTTATTTAAAAAAGATGCTAAAAGCATTTATCGAGTAGTTTCTGGGGAAACGAAATAAAAAGGTCTCCCCTTTGGCCATTCCAATGGCATGGTCTCCTGCCAGCACCCCATGCAGGGGGTTCTCATGGTTCATTAGTGTGATTTAAGGTGTCCAAGTGACCCTGTTATAAAGCCATCACCGGGAGCTGCTCCAAGACATCTCTCACTCATGGCAAGCTCTACCTGATAGTGAAGGCAGAGAATGGATAGGACAGGATGAGAGTTTTTGGCTGGCATCCTTTCACCGTACTCACTCTGTGGATTGTAGTGTGGGCACTGCTATGGGAATAAATGGATTCTCTCCTACCTCCCACCCCACTGTTCTTCTGTCTTGCTGGTTGGGATTAAAAATCATGGAGGAGCAAGGTCTCATTAGCCTCATTTAGGATTAGTGCCATTCTCTCAGTCAAAGAGGACAGATGTGCTACTTATTCTTCATTTTTCCTCCCCTTCTTCTCAGTTTGTTTCTTTGCCATTCTCTGTACCCCAGAAGACTAACCCCTGAACTTGCCCTCTGGCTTCCCATTGGGTTTGGCCAATGGGAGGTATTGACAGGAGATCAGAGGGTGGAAGAAGAGAGAGGATGGGGTCTTTCATCCCTACTCCCTTCCTGCTTGGTGTTGCACTAGTTCTAGAATCATTGTCCCCATCTGACTCTGTATCCCGCTGGACAGACTGTCTCCATAGTCGCATTTCTTCCTTCAGTCCTAAGGGTGATGCTATGGTTTGGCTGTGTCCCATTCAAATCTCATCTTGAATTGTAGCTCCTGTAATTTCCATGTGTCATGGGAGGTACCTGGTGGGAGGTAATTGAATCATGGGAGTGGGTTTTTCCTTTGCTGTTCTCTTGATAGTGAATAAGTCTCATGAGATCTGATGGTTTTATAAAAGGGGTGGTTCCCCTGTACATGCTCTCTTACCTGCCACCATGTAAGATGTGCCTTTGCTCCTCTTTTGCCTTCTGCCATGATTGTCTTGGATATTTCTTCATAGCAGTATGAAAATGGACTAATACAGATGGTAACTGCTTGCCACTAGGGCTAGTTTTGGGCCAGTGTTTGCTTCCTTAACACTGTCTGCACCTCTGCAAATAGTCCCTTCATTAAAGACTTGGCCTTTGACTCCACTTCTTACACACTTCCCTGAAAGGCAATCCTTTGATGTCATTATTCAAAGAAAGGAGAATGGATGCTGAATGGCCCCCAAAGGTTCAACTGTCCTTTAGATTCTGGACTCACTCTTGCCCACAGGCTGAGCCATGGACATTTGGCTTCTCCTTTCCATTGAGTGGGTGGTTTTGGGGGTGGTCTTTGGCACACTCTGCTTCTGGCCAATGAGAAATGGCGCGCTTATCTGAGTCCCCCAATCCACTCTTGGTTCTCTGGCCCTATCCCTAGCATGGGATCTTGTGCCTGTGGTCCCAGCCAGGGGTGACCCTAGGTCCCTATCCGCACCTCCAGAACCATTTCACAAAACCTTCACCTCCATATATGACTCCTTCTTAGAACTTTCCTGAGAAGGACTGATCTAGTCTGTACTCCATTGAGCTCACCATACTAGACACCAGAAGCTGTTTCCAGAGGCACGTCACCTCTCAAAGGAACAATGTTTGCCCTTGACAAGGCCTCCTGCAAAACTCCAAAGGCCACCGGCAGCACTGTCAGAATAAATTCAGGGCTTTGCAAGGGGATCCCTTTGAGGCCAATACTGGGCTATGGATAAGCTTGTGGCTATTAACCAAGTAACCACAGCTAAGGCTGTGTCTGAAAGTGTGTGTACTCTTGATAAGAGCTCTTGAAGGGAGGGGAGAGGTTACTGAAGGAAAGCTCTCTGGATTCATTCAGATCTTCCAGGGGAAGAAAGTCCCTAGGACCCACCATCCAGATCTCACCTTGTCCTGGTTTGGGGAGGCAGCTGATGACAAGTTGAGGACCTTCTAGAAGCAGCCAGATGCTGGGTCAAGCCAAGCACCTGCTCTGTGCTGTACTGGACTCTGGAGGTAAATATGGACTTGGACTTGGATCCTGGCTATTTCTATCCTGGCAGTGACTTTGAGGCCTTCTTGAGTCCTCAGTATCTTCATCTGTAATAGATGTAATAGAACAAATGTTCTCTATGAGAAAACTAAGTTTCTCAGCCTTGGCACTGTTGGCATTTCAGGCAGGGTAATTCCTTGTGGAGGACCGTCCTGTGCATGGTAGGATGTTTAGCAGCATCCCTGGTTTCTATCCATTAGATGCCAGTAGCATCTTCTCTCCCCAGTTTTGATAATAAAAAATGTCTCTAGACCTTGCCAAATGTCTTCCCAGGAGCAAAACCACCCTAGTTGAGAACTACTGATTTAAAATAATGGTTAAGAATCACCATGTGGCTGGCCAGGCCTTTCACAGGACTCTCTTAGACTCCAACTTGGTTATAGGCACTATGATCCTCATTCTGAGGCTGGAGGCCTGGGCCTGCACTATCCTAGCTCCATAAGGTAGTGGCATCTTATCTTCCAAGCCTTTCCTGCTCCAGGGATTGGGCTGTCATTTATTCAATGATCTGATACAGTCTGAACCTGACAGCTGGAAGCCCAGCCCTTTGGAGTGAGAGAGGGATCCTAGGAGTCTAAGGACAAAGTCTGTGTGTGGAGGGTTCCAAGGCAGTGTGGGGAGAAGAAACCAGGCTTTAGGTGACCAGGAGTCGTCACCTCTTGGTGTGCCCTTGGGCGAGTTACTGAACTCTGTGTCTGAGTTTCTCATCTTCTCAATGGGGGTGATAATGGTAACCTCTCTTACAGGATTCTTAGATCAGTCAGGATTTTGGCAGGAAACAAATGGCACATTCAAAAGGATTTCTCTAAAAAGGACATTATGAAGGGATTATTTTCAAATTAAGGCAAATTAAGGAAATAGGGATAGTGAGGCATACCTTGGTTAGCAAGAGCAGAAACTGATGACCCCCGCCTCCTGCCAGACTGAAGGGGCAAGGGAAGGAACGGTTGTTTCAGGAGGCCTATGAGAGTGGAGTCTTGGAGCCCCTCCTCCGTGCCCCATCCAGATAGCAGCCACAGAGAAATGCAGTCATGGCTAGCGTCACAACTGGTGGGCTCCCAGAACCCAACCTACAGCTGGGGGTGAGGGAGTGAGGGGTGATGCAGCAGGTAGAGGTCAGCTTTCCCTGCACAGAACATGGAACATGTCAGAGAAGGTCAGAGACTAGAGCTGGGTGCGGGGTGGGAGTGGGGCAAGCAGAGAGCCACCAGCAGTTGTTAGGAAAACGAATGAGTGGGTATTTGTCAAATCCTTAAAACAGTGCTCAGCATATAATAAGTGCTTGCGAAATGAAACCCTGTGCTAGACTCTACGGGGTACAAGACATAGTAAATAAACTTCAGCAGCCCCTCCTGGGCCCAGGACAGGGCTCTCCTCTGGGGAAGTCCCGGGCTTTTCAGTTTGTGTCTGTGGAGGACTAGTTTGGGCTGACTGTGGTGTGGCCCCCCTTGGGGGACTTTTGCCTAGGCAGCCCCTGCCCACCACCCCATAGACACATCCAGGAGAAGCCCACCCTGAGCCTCCCTGCCCTGGGCCTCCCTACTCTGGCCTGACATCACCATCTGGCTTCAGCCATGGCACTCCCTTGCCTCCCCTGGCTTCACGTCTCATGCCCTTTGGCTATGACTCTAATCTGGAGCCAGAGGCTGGGAGGCCTGGAAAGCCCTCCCTTGGGGGAAGTAGGGGGCAGCGTTTGTCTTCCCGAGGCCCCTCAGGACTGAGGTTTTCATAGTTCATGGAAGGGATCTTCCTTCGCTTTCGTGGGTCCCTTCTGTGTAGGCCTGCAGATACTAGGATGGTGAGTCCCAAAGTGGCTCTGTGTGGCCTGTGCTCCTAGCTGCCTTTAGGGATGCCCCATTAAGGGACTCAAGGCCAGAAGGGTTTGCCATAGAGGTGGGGAGAGGCAGAGAGGGACAAGGAGGCAACATTTCATGAACTTCCATGCTTCCTCTGTCATGGCTGTGATTGCCACGCTGGCCTGCAGGTGGAAGCTGGGCTCCTCCCAGTCCCAGGACCCAACCAGCCGAAGGGATCTGGGGGTGCAGTGAGCTGGGCCAGAGTCCTTTTCCACTTGGCTCTGATGGAGGATTTGGGGGGTAGGGAGTGGGCCTGGGCTGAGCTCCTAGAGCCCGCACGAGGAGGGAGAGATTACGAGTCCTCTCCCCAACCCATCCGTGGCTGGTTGCCCATGTCCAGGGGGCTCAAGAGAGCCCTGGTTACTCTCCCAGCTCCAGCGTGTCCTGACACTCCACTTAGGTTTGCTAGATAAAATATACAATGTCCAGTTAATTTGCATTTCAGATGAATCATTGTTTAGCATAAGTATGTCTCAAAGGTTGCATGGAACATACACTAAACAGTAATTTGTTATTTATCTGAAATACAAATTTAACTGGACACCCTGTGTTTTTTTTCCTTTATCTGGCAACCCTGTCCAGTGCCATCTCCAGCCTCCACCTCCTGCCTCCATGGGCCCCCAGAAGTAGGGGTTTCACTGCATCTTGTTGTTCCTTCGTGGTTCCCCCATAAGTGAAATCCAGGATCCAAGCTTGAAGAGCTCTGAGATGGGGCCGTTTCAGACCCACGCAGCCCCCAGGGGATGAGGGGTTGAGCCATGGCTCCTATTGGCTTTTGTTAGGGTTAAGGTGGTGAGGTTCATGAGTGGGGGCTGGGCAATGACTGTGATAGCACGGCTGGCCCCCCAGCCTGCAACTGGCCTCAGGGACCCATGACTTGAATTGGGCATGCGCAAACCCTGTGCTCAGCAAGAATTGGGTATGCGCGAACTCTGTACTCAGCACGTGACTTGCTTTGTTCCATTTCATCCTCCCACACTGCAGCCGCATGAGGCTGGGGACCCTAGTATCATTTTGTAAGTGAGGGCACCAAGGCACAGAGAGGTTAAGGGCTGGGCCAAGTCACACAGCTAATCTATGCTAGAGTCAGCGTTTGACCCCAGGGCTGAGCTCTCAGCCGCTGTCCCACACGCTTTCTCTCCTGGGGTCCTGGCCTTTCCTAAGGGTGTCATCAGGCCTGGGTCGCTGGGTGGAGGGGGCTACAGCTTGGGAATGCTGCTGGCTTGGGAACATTTTCCACACAACACCCCCACCCTGTCGCCCCCACCCCTGCCCCGTGCAGCTGTGTAATGAGCCCACATCTGTTACCACCACATGTTGCTCAGCGCTACGCAGATGTAAAGTCTCAATTTTTCTAATTAGCAGCAACACGAAGTCTATCTTAATTTTCTCCTCCCCTCCCTCTAATAAACGTGATATTAACAAGGTTACACGTCTGCATTTTTGCTGGGTGTAATTGAATCACGTCGCAGATTTGATTAGTGGGTGTGGGGCGCCTGGGTCTGGTCAGGCTGAAGGGCTGGGGGAAGGAAGAGGCTGTGTCACAGCCCTGGATCAGCCTTGGGATGGAGAGAAAGAAAGAAAAAGAGGAAAGTGGGAGGAGAGAAAAGGGAGGGAGACAGCGGGAAAGAGACAAGTAGGGAATGTGAGGGAGACAAAGAAAGAAAGGCAAAGATAGGTAACAGAGAGACAGAGAATGAGAGAGAGAGAGAGATACATTGATAGAGAGAGGAAAGGGAAAGAGAGAGACAGAAAAAAGAGAGTGAGAAAGAGAGAGACAGAAAGTAGGAGAGAGACGAAGACACAGTAAGATGGGAGAAGTGGAGACAGAGAGAGAAAGAGAGAAAGTCAACCCCCACCCCCCAACACACAGAGAGAGAGAGAGAGAGAGAGAGAGCGAGCGAGCAAGTAAATGAGCAAGGGACAAAGAGACAGGAAAAGACAGAGAAGAAGAGGGGCAAAGGGACAGACAGAGTGGGCGTGGGCAACACCTTACCCTGCTCAGACCTTTCTGCAGAGGTACCTACGCTGGGCCTCCTTCTGAGGGCTCAGGGAGGGCCTGGATTGAGGTGGGGCTGGCAGCCACAGACCCTCCCAGCCTGCATTGTACTGCTAAGCCTGGGGGCTGCAGGCCTGAGTCCTGGTCCTGGCCCTGGGTGACCGAGGGTCAGCCCATTCCTCTCTCTGGACCTCAGTTTCTCCATCTGTAAAATGTGGTCAGTAAGTCTCACTCCTTGGTTGGGGCAACGCCAGCCCGCCTTCCCCTTGGACTCCAAGGGAAACCTTGGAGGGAAAAATGGCGAAGCCCCTGCCACTTACAAAAGCCTCATGGTTTATGAGCCTGCTGAGATGGTCCCTGGCCTCTTGCCAAGGGGCGCCCTGGACAGAACCAGGTGAGGAGGTTGTAAACCAGTCTCTGGAATGGGACCCCCTTTCCCCCAGTGGGCTCCCAGGCCCGCCAAGCCCATTTCAGCCATGGTGTCCCATAGGGGCATTCCCACATTCTCACTGGCTCCCCACTGGGTAAGCCCAAGGCTCTCAGTCAACCAGTCTCTGCTCACTGCCACATCCCTCTCTGCCGCCCTCTCCCATCCCAGTGTCTTCGGGGGCCTCATGCTTTCACGCCTCCGCACCTTTGCTCCTGCAGTTCCCTATGCTTGGACTGCCCTTCCCCACTTTCTCTATCTTTTCCTCTCACAAGTTGTAACTCAAATGTCATTTTTACTGGGGACTTCCTTGATGGACTGAGGGACTGGCTCTTCCCCTGTGTGATCCCACACTTCTTCCCTTTTATGTATCTGAGTGCTCAGTGTGTGTGTGAAAGTGTGAGCGGGTGTGTGGATGCACAAGTGACGGCGTGTGCAGGAGGAGGCCCGTGGTGGTTGCAGCAGCCACACCAGTGCCGCATTCCTGCTGTGACAATTTCTCCTGCTGATGACTCCGTCCCCAGGGCCTTGGGAGGCGCTGAGAAGCTTCTTTCAAGGGGCAGTGGCTTTTCCCCCCTTGCTTAAATGAGATATGAATAATTGATTCAGCTCCTGAATAATTAATCAGATATTCAATAAGGAAAGTAATTGTTTGGCACATCCCCCAAGGATGTCCTGGCTCAGCCGCTGCCCCACTCAGGAGGGGAGGCTGGTGGGGGTTCTGGGCCCATAAGGAGACCAGTGCCAGGTGGGGGAGGTCACCTTGTCTGACACTTCCGGCACTCCCCTGCAGCTTACTCTCCCCTGGGAGGCACTCCTCGGCTTCATATGTCGGCCAAACTTTGGGTTCTACCGTCATCTCCCATGTTATCCACAGGTCCAGCAGAAGAACAGGGCGGGTAGTCAGGCAGGCCTGGTGGATGCTGAGGTTGGGTCCTATGGAAGATGTGACTGACGTCTTCCCCTCAGATAGCCGTGGTCCCCTCCATCCCCGCATCCACTTGCTGCTGCAGACTGTTCCCTTTATCTCTTAAGCCTCTGTGTCTCTTTTTTCCCATGCCTGGGGGCTCTCCCTGGTTCCAGAGAAACTTGCTCAGCCTCCAACAGGCTCCACTTTGAAGGGTGTGTCAGAGAATAATGCTCGGGGCATGACCATCGACCTGCCCTTAGCTGGCTTTTCTCTCTCCCTTTTGCTTTCTGGGCTCACCTGCCAGACAAGAGACCTCCTTCCAAGGCCTCATCTTAGGGACTCTATTTGGGAGGAACTCAAGCTAAGACCAGCCTTGTCTGCTCCAACTCTGAGTTGAGGAGAGAGAGGGTCTCTTTGTTGGGACTGTTGCATGTGCCTGTGAAGTTGTCATACTTCACAGCTCCAGAGAGTACCATTCCCATAGGTTATGTTGTGAATGACATCCCCTAGACTTGTGCAGTGTACAGCCTGAACAACTGTACACAGTGGCCCTGCTTTTGAAAACAGTAGGCTACCTTACTGTGCTCTCTGGCTACTGTCTCTACCTGCTTCTGGATTCTCATTCTGCCATGACTCCTGTAATGAGGGTAGGATAGCAGCCTGAATTCTGATGAATGAACTTGTTGAAAGCCCTCCCACCAGGATCTGTTGTTAGTAAGCATAGCAGGTGAGAGGCTTAGAGGAAGAGGCTCCAGAGGCTCACTGGAGAGGTCAGGAGCAACCTCAAGAAGGCATCCCTAGTCCCTAGATGCTGAGCTCAGGGAATACCTCCTTTAGGACTGACCTTTCAGTGGCATCTCACCTGCTGCAGCGAAGCCTCAGACTCCTGGCTGGCTGCCTTTCTTGGGTCTGGGCTGTTTCCTGGCTCGCTGATTTCTCGGGATCCCAGAGGCTCCTGGTGCAGACTTGCTGCTTGACCTTTCTCAGATTTGCCGAGGGCCAGAAGATGAGGCCCCTGGAAAGATTTAGGGTAAACCTGGCTGTTTGAACTTTCCGGAAGTGAAGAATACAGAGAAAGGCGAGTAGCAGCATTTAAATCAGAGGGAGGAAATGCCACCCAGGACCTAAGCTCTAGGTTATTTATGCATGTTCAGAAATGGCTTCACGCATCCAGGTGCAATCCAATGATTTGTCAGTGAAGGCCTCCTCAAACCCCCTGCCCCCGCCCTTGCCTTTGATAACATTTACAGTAAATCTATTGCACTGACCATTAAATCCGAGGCCGCCTCAAGCGATCGCTTCAATGGGGTGCTGACAGACTGAGAGTTAATAATGACGCAGACGCTAACCTGTTTATTGATTTGCTTTTTGTACCCTTCATCCTTGCTCACTCCTTTTCCCTCTTGGAGGAGAAATCTTGGAATTAGTAATCAGGTGACAGCCTCACCCCCCTTCTGTTCCCAGCCATGTCATCCTGCTTAAACTCTTGGAGATAAATTACCGCTACCTCCCCAGCCCCTGCCAGCCATTCACTCTCCAGTTACTCAGCGCAAGATGCTGCATCTGTCACTGGAGCCAGCGGACAGAAAAAAAACATTAACACAGACATGAAAAGCTTTTAACTTTGACAAGAGGAGCGCAGGAAAGTTTTATACTTAGCCCCTCCAGCAGAGGCCACGGTCAATCCATTAGGGTGGCTTGTCAGACTCAGGGCGAGGTGGGAGAGGGCTGGGACCAGGGGCTGGGAGGGTGTGGGCATCATTGGCTCTGGCTTGAGGAGAAGGGACATGCGCCCAGGACGCCCACTGCCCCTCCTCTCCCTCAGCTCAGGAAGGAGGGAGGCAGGACAATTGGATGGTGAAGTCATTAGGAACTTGGGGAAGATCATCCTCTGTTTCTGGTGAAAATAGAGATTATAACCTCCATTTAAAGATTTCAAGATGTGGGGTCACATAAAGCTGACCCGTTTTGTGACCGTGGCATTGCCAACGTCCACAAATAAAGAGGATCTTTTTATGGAAGCCTCAAAAAGTAACAAAGAGAGGCTGGCTTCACAGGAGGCAAAACTTAAAAAAAAAATTATTTTCTCCCCAAGAGTCAATCATTTCAGGCTGAGAATGATCCCTGACTCCTCTTCCTCCACCTCATCTCCCATTCACCCACACACCACCTCCCAAGCCCTTACTGGCTCTGGCCCTTCTCTCCCTCTCCTAAATCTATCCTTTTCTCTTCCTCGAGAAAGGGTTTTAGAAGTAAGGAAATCACATGTTTCTCAGCATTTTCACCCCCACCCCCACCCCACAGCTATCCCTGCATCTTCAATCTGTGCAGCAAGGGTTAGCATTCTCAGCATGCTGGGATGCAAGAGAGATGATAAGTGTACACCTGCAGATATACACACATATACATGTGCATTACGGCTCCAGGACAGGAGTGGCTGGAATGACTCTGTGGAAGCAACAGAACTTGAACTTGCCTTAGAGGAAATACAGGATTTTTTTTTTTTTTTTTTTTTTGAGACGGAGTCTCACTCTGTCACCCAGGCTGGAGTGCAGTGCCGTGGCGATCTTGGTTTACTGCAACCTCTGCCTCTCGGGTTCAAGTAATTTTCTTGCCTCAGCTTCCTGAGTAGCTGGGATTGCAGGCATCACCACCATGCCGGCTAATTTTTTATTTATTTTTATTATTATTATTTTTTGAGATGGAGTCTTGCTCTGCCGCCCAGGCTAGAGTGCAGTGGTGACATCTCAGCTCATTGCAAGCTCTGCCTCCTGGGTTCATGCTATTCTTCTGCCTCAGCCTCCCGAGTAGCTGGGACTACAGGCACTCACCACCACTCCTGGCTGATACTTTGTAATTCTATTAGAGACGGGGTTTCACTGTGTTAGCCAGGATGGTCTTGATCTCCTGACCTCATGATCCGCCCTCCTCGGCCTCCCAAAGTGCTGGGATTACTGGCTAATTTTTTATTTTTTAGTAGAGACGAGGTTTCACCATGTTGGGCAGTCTGGTCTCGAGCTCCTGACCTCAAGTGGTCCACCCACCTTGACCTCCCAAAGTGCTGGGATTACAGGTGTGAGCCACCGCTCCCAGCCTACAGGATTCTTTGAGTAGTGTTTGTAAGTGGTGTATGGAGGGGCTGGGGTGGAGACTCCAGGTTGGCTCCACCACAGCTCAGTCCAAGCGCAGGCAATGCCCTTGGTGTCCTGAAGTAGGAGAATGTAGCCAGCTGGGGCAAAGGACCATATGAGTGGAGATCAGGATGTGGAGACGTCTTCAGCATCTAGGCTGGGCTCCTGCCACAGCAGCCCTTGACAGAAGGATTCAGGTGCAAGGGAGTTATTTGGAAGGTGATCCCAGGAAGCATGGGTTGGGAGTTGTGAGTAAGACAGGGAAGGAATAGAAGCCAATATAAGGTGAATTAATGAGCGGGTTGTTGCTTTGGGCAACTGGGACACGATCTTGCTGGGGACTGCAAGGTGGAACACACTGCAGAGTTGCCCCAGCTGTCTGCCACTGGGAGGGATTAAGCTGGAACACTTCGTTGCTAACTTCCTCCCATCACTAGTTGAGGGCTGGTTTGGGATGGGAGGGACATAAATTCTCTGGTAGTTCTGGTCTAACTTACCTAGGACCAGGGAAGATGCGCAGGAGAGCATCTCAGGTACTTGCAGTAAGAGACCTTTGATGTTTACAGACACAAGTGAGGCACCAATAGCACTGCTAGAAAACTCCCAACCATCAGAAAATGTGTCTTCCATCCTTCAGACAACCCCCTGGAAGGTTTTGGAGCAGGGGTGGTTCTTTACTCTCCATAGTTTCTTGGGGTGAACTTGCAGCAGAGTGAGAGATATTGATGTTTCTTCTCCACAGACTGAGTCTTATTCATCTTTATATTGTGGTGCATATTTTACAGTTTATGGCTCATAGTAGGTGCTCAAAAAATATTGAACGCGACTTCATTATTGTCACTCTTTTTGCATTTATCTCCTTTCTTTGAGTTTAAGAGCTTGTGGAGGGCAGAGAGTGGGTGGGTACTGGTAGGTTTTTACCTTCAGAACTGAGCATGGGGCTGTGTACAAATTAGGGGTTCAGGTAGGGTTTGTCAAAGGAATGAAGAAAGAAAAAACATTTAGGACTTTCCAGGGGACTCAGTAAGTGGGTTTGAACAGACAGGCCCTATGGATCTTTGCCTGCAGCTATAAGAAGGAGGATGTCTCAGACCAGGTAAGCTGAGGGTCCTTTCCCAGGCTGTAGGGAAAGAACAGGGTGGTGGGGGAGAGGATGGATTTGGATTACGGGAGTGAGGAGGGGCTGGGGCAAAGGTAAGCTGCACACAATATATGGACTGTTCAGGGAGCCCTGACAGTAGGAACCAGAAGCTCAGCCCCAGATTGAGATGGAGTCCTGGAGGCAGGACATCAGCTGTGCACAGGTGGTGCTGGAAGTACCATCCTTCCTCCCTGTCTCCCTGATTCCCCTCACCTTCCTTCACCCAGCCTCAGGGTCCCAACCAAGGCTGGCAGGATCTGGTAGGCTCTGACTAGAGTCTTGCATTTTTAATACGGACGCAGGATTGCCGAGTATGGAGACTAAAATCCCCCTCTGGAAGGCAGTCATTCCTTCTCAGCAGCAGCTCAAACTATCCCAGGAGCTCCTGGAGAGGCTTTTCCCCCAACTTCTCAGGGCTCAGGCAAGTGTGGGGATGGGGGCTTCAGTCTCTAGAACACGTTAGCCCTGCTACAGTCTTCTCTATGGGCCCCAAACCTGGCTCAGTTTCTGGAAGAGACTTGGTTCTCCAAGAGCCCCAGATGGCAAGAATGGTGTCTATCCTGCATGGGAACAGCTTCCCCTGGGCAGGTGAGTGTTCCAGCCACAATCATTTTGGAGGAAGAAGCTGTCTGGGCCCCTGCAGGCTGAGATATCATTTCCCCAAAGCCAGATGAGGTGAGTCCTTGGCCGCCGGACAGGGCATAATAGCTCTTGCTTTGTGTATGGTGATAAAGGCTGAGAGAAATTAAGCTGGTGCAGATCTGTGTCTCCTGTAGCAGCCACAGTTGCTGAATCTGCTGTTTCTGAGAAAGTGAAATTTCAGTCCCTCCACTCCCTCTTATCGGCGGGGCTGTCAGGGCATGGGGGGAAGGTGTCAGTCAACCTCTCATGCCTCTTGGTAGAAAGTAGACATTCTTGTGCAAAACATATCTACGCTGATGTGGCCAGTCTGGCTGGTGATGTGGTCTAGACACATCTAGACTTTGGTGTGGGGGAAGCTGCAAAGAACTCCTCTGTGTGTCCACCTGACACTTGGCTGCTGCTATGGCCTGAATGTTTGTGTCCCTCCACTCCTCACATTCATGTTTAGAAATCCTAACACCCAAGGTGATGGCATTAGGAGGTGGGGCCTTTGGGAAGTGATTAGGTCACAAGGGTGGAGACTTCATGAATGGGATTATCACCCTTATAGGAGGGGTCCCAGAGAGCTGCCTTTCCCCTTCCACCATGTCAGGACACAGGGAGAAGGCACTGTCAGTGAGGAAGTAGGCCCTCACCAGACACCCAATCTGCTGGCACCTTGTCTTTGCACTTCCCAGCCTCTAGAACGGTGAGAAATAAATTTCTGTTGTTTATAAGCCACCGAGTTGATGGTATTTTGTTAACAGCAGCTTGAGTGGACTAAGACAGCTGTGTTGGGAGTGGGCAGGGGGAGGGTGTGGAGGGAGATAGTTCATGCCTTGCCCTCCAAGGAAATGATGTTGCTGCTCTCTGCCTTACCTCCCACCTCTTATGACACACAGATAAGAACAGTTTTGCATTGGGAAAGGTCAAGATGCAGAGAAAATGGACTAGAGGGCTGTGGACACAGGACCAGGGGAGAGAAGAAGAGTCTACTCTGGTGAAGTGCTGAGGAGGCTTTTATGGAGTTTGGAGAGTTAGGTGTGGATAGAAAACTCTGAGACCTTGCCAGAGCCTGCCATGTGTCTACCCAGTCCCAATTCCTCTATCTCCTAGGCTCGCAGCTTTCCTTGTAGCTAGATGGGGCCATGGTCTGATTCTGGCTGATGGACAATGGGTGGCAGTGATGTACACTGCTTCCGGACCCTACAACTCCCCATGCAAAGCTCCATCCTCTCTTTCTTCATGTGCTGGCTGGGTGGAGAGGACTTTAAGGATCTCCGGAAGGCCGGAGATACAGGTGGAAGGGCTCTCAGCCCTGAGCCATGACCTGGAGGAGAACGATTAAGCCAGAAATACCCACATTGCTCTCTTGCAGTTCATGTATTTTTCCCCCTCATTCACTTGTTTTCCAGTTCCTGCTGAGTGCCTTCTCTCTTCTAGGAACTGGCAGGGGAGGGCATGGTCCCTGCCCTCAGATATAACTGGAGTGTGTGTTCATTAAAAGAGATGCAGAGAGAGATAAGGCAGGGGCTGGGTCTAGGTCAAATAGAAAGGGGCCTTGGTGAGCATGGTGAAAAATTTGCATTTTCTTCGGAATGACAGTGCAATGCTACTGAAAAATTCAGGCAGAAGAATGAGCTGCTCAGAGCTGCCTTTTTGAAAGACCCTTTGGCTGCTCTGGGAAGAAACACCAGAGTGAGCAAGAGAAGGGGACCATTTATAGGGGCTGTTGTCACAGTTTTGTTTTCTCCTGCAGCATTTTTCTCTCTTCCATTCAAAGAATGACTCCAATCTTTGAGATTCCTTATCTGAGGGGAGACTAGGAACTGGGTTGGGTTGAGATAGAGAAGCTGCTGGAAAACAGAGAACATCTCAGTGAATTTTCTGAAACCTCCAATTGCCAAACTTTCATGTCTACAGTTTTCAGAATCTATACTTATACTGAGGGCAGTGATTTTCATGCTCCAGACTTCTGGAATCTCTCTCATTCACCTACATTTCTTGAAGATTAGGGATAGCAATTCTTCAAGGAAAGTGGAGTCAATAAATAACATGTACTTTGAAGGTAGATAGACTTGGATTTGAGTCCTGCTCCATCAACTTTCCAGCCTTGTGACGCAGTGTAAATTGCTTGGCCTCTCTGATTCTGTCTTTATAAATGGGGTTATATAAATGATCACACAAGGTAAGGCACGGGAAAGCCACCAGCTCACAGTAAAGTGCTAACACAGAGTGGTCTACTCTCTCCTTCCTTTCCTTCAGCTTGGGTTGGAGGCATGAGATTTGGCAATGAGGCCACTGTATACAGAGCCTGGACTTCGATACTTTATACTGTAGTCTAAAAGCTCTAGAGGGTTCCTTTGTTGCATCAATTGGGCAAGGAAGGTAGGGAGAGTGAAAACAGACAGTCAGATGCAAGATAGAAGACCACATCACTCACCAGAAAGACCAACCATTCCTGAAAACTAGCAGCAGAAGGTCTGTGCAGAGTGTACCTTTGTTATGGGCTGAAATGTGTCCTCAACCTAGCCAAATTTATATGCTAGAGTCCTAACCCCCAACCCAGTGCCTACAAATAGGACCATGCTTGGAGTTGTTGCATGTTTCCCCACAGATGCGGACTCTTCTCTATGAAGGAAAGGGAGGAGAAGAGCTTGTGCACAGAAAACCACAGCCAGCCAGAGGAGAAAAAAATCAGAGCACTGTGGGGTTCCCACCTGATGGGAATAGCAAAGGAGCCTTCAGTCCTGGAATCCCAAAATAGCCCTGTTTCTTGACCTCAAAGATTTTAGAGAAAACCTCTCCTTCCATGGGCTCTGGGTAGAGCACTTGTCTGGGAAAGAGAGGATGTAAAAGGCATATCATCAGATTCCTTGTTAATATTAATCTCTTAATTCCCACCATCTTGTCTTAACGAGGAATGGAATTTAAAAAACAATCTTTGGGGCTGGGCACGGTGGCTCACACCTGTAATCCCAGCACTTTGGGAGGCCGAGGCGGGAGGAAAATGAGGTCGAGATCGAGACCATCCTGGCCAACATGGTGAAACCCCGTCTCTACTAAGAATACAAAAAAATTAGCTGAGCATGGTGGCATGTGCCTGTAGTCCTAGCTACTCAGGAGGCTGAGGCAGTAGAATCACTTGAACCCAGGAAGTGGAGGTCGCAGTGAGCTGAGATCACGCCACTGCACTCCAGCCTGGGAGACAGAGTGAGACTCTGTCTCAAAAAAAAAAAAAAAAAAAAAAAATCTTTGGAGGATAAGCTTTTTTTCAACCTCAGGGGTTCACAGCAAGCTGCTGGTGCATATAAAGGCTTTTGCCAATTCATTCTTGGTTTGAGCCCTGGAATGGCAGGCGTGAAGTGGCCCTTACTAAAACAGCAAGAATCCCATGTGTCTCTGCTACCCCCATGTGCTGTCACAATGATGGGCTGGATTATCCTGCTTTTTCAAATGTCAAGGTTTCAGCAAGAGGTCCTACAGTAGTTTCCAACATTTTGGACTTCATGGACCAGGGAATATTAAAAGAATATTTTGAGGACCAACACAAGGCTGCCAACGTTTTTTCCTTTTTCTTTTTTTAAATTTTGAGCTGGAGTCTCGCTCTGTCGCCAGGCTGGAGTGCAGTGGCACTATCTCAGCTCACTGCAACCTCTGACTCCCTGGTTCAAGTGATTCTCCTATCTCAGCCTCCTGAGGAGCTGGGACTATAGGCGAGTGCCACCACTCCCAGCTAATTTTTATATTTTTAGTAGAGACAGGGTTTCACCATGTTGGCCAGGATGGTCTCGATCTCTTGACTTTGTGATCTACCTGCCTCAGCTTCCCAAAGTGCTGGGATTACAGGCATGAGCCACTGTGCTCGGTTGGCTGCCAGCTTTTTATTTTGCCAAGTAAGGACATGAAGCAAAAAGAAATCAAATAACCGTATTGCAGCAGAATTGTTTTAATGCTTCCTGCCCATAGGAAGTACATGATTTCAAAGAAAAGTCCATCTCAAGAAAAGGTGGTTAACAGTCATGCAAGAGTATGAGACATTTGGCTCATTTTATTGTAGACTAGCAGTACTTTGTGGCAGACATTTGGGAGTCATGATGTCATGGCTAAGGCCTTGGGATGAGGTCGATCTGGCTTCAAAACATACCTGAGCAACCCATTTGCTTTGTGGCCTTAAGGAAGCCAAGAGACCTCTTTGAGCCTTAAACTTCTCATCTACAAAATGGGGAAAATAAGACTGCATGACTGTTGTAAGGACTGCTTGAGTTAACTCATGGAAAGTGCCCATGCACAGGATGGTCCCTTGCATAGATAAATGCTAAATCCATGTTCATTCCCCTTGATTTATTTTTTTTCTAACTAAAAAATTATTACAAACGTGTGAAGATGCAAGGAAATGAAGGTACCACAGTTATGGCCTCTAGAATTCTGGAGGAATTTCTTCAAAGTTTTAAGTAAGACTTTGGGGCTTAAGTGACTGTACTCCACTCTCCGTTGGGCATCTGGAAGGATAAGAAAAATGTGGTGATGGGAGAAGGTTCTTGGGGTCTTGATTGTTATTTCATGATGGGGCACTTTAAAGTGGGACATGAGAGTGCACCACTCAGATGTTCCCAAGAATCTTATCCTAGGTAGGTGATTTCAGTTCTACCCTATCTCCTGAGCTTTTACTCTATATCCAACTGCTTATTAGATATCTCCATTTGGATATCTCACAGACACCTCAAACCAGTGCCACGTTTCTCTCTAAGCTTGCTTCTCCTCTGTTCATCTCACATCAAATAACACTACCATTCACTTATTCTCCTAGGCTAGGAGTTCTCTTATTCTCCATATCCTGCCTTTCCACCTTTCCTACCTTCATTCCCCAAGGCCAATCAGGCACAAGGCCCAGCCTTATTAAATCTCTCTTGAATCTGTTAACTCTCATTAATCCCACTGGCCCTTCCTTAGCTAATTGTTTCAGCTTCCAGATTCCCCACCCCAAATCCATCACTGCCACAGTGACTTTTCTTTTCTTTTTTTTTTTTTTGAGACAGAGTCTCGCTCTGTCGCCCGGAATGGAGTGCAGTGGCCGGATCTCAGCTCACTGCAAGCTCCGCCTCCTGGGTTTACGCCATTCTCCTGCCTCAGCCTCCCGAGTAGCTGGGACTACAGGCGCCCGCCACCTCGCCCGGCTAGTTTTTGTATTTTTAGTAGAGACGGGGTTTCACCGTGTTAGCCAGGATGGTCTCGATCTCCTGACCTCGTGATCCGCCCGTCTCGGCCTTCCAAAGTGCTGGGATTACAGGCATGAGCCACCGCGCCCGGCCCACAGTGACTTTTCTAAAGCCAATCATATGGCTCTCCTGCATAAAACCTTCCATGGCTCCCCATCACTTCTGGGGTTAGAAGAAAGCACCCTAGCAAGAAAGCACTCAAGATCTGACTTCTGGCTGGGTGCAGTGGCTCACGCCTGTAATCCCAGCACTTTGGGAGGCCGAGACGGGCAGATCACGAGGGCAGAAGATCGAGACCATCCTGGCTAACACGGGGAAACCCCGTTTCTACTAAAAAATACAAAAAACTAGCCGGGCGAGGTTGCGGGCGCCTGTAGTCCCAACTACTTGGAAGGCTGAGGCAGGAGAATGGCGTAAACCCGGGAGGCGGAGCTTGCAGTGAGCTGAGATCCGGCCACTGCACTCCAGCCTGGGCGACAGAGCGAGACTCCGTCTCAAAAAAAAAAAAAGATCTGACTTCTGTCCGTCACCCCTGGCCCTTTGACACAGCTCTCCCCATATGCATCCGTAGCTAAAATCATTGTGCTAGAAAATCACTTTTTCTCTATTAGGAGCTCTCTCGTGAGCCAATGCCCTTTGTCTCCCACTCTTGTCCACCTGGTGAACTTCCTATCCTTAAAGATATAACTCAAAAGTCACTTCTGTGGCGCCTTCCTGAATGCTCTTCTACCAGCTAGAGAGAGCATTCTCCCTCTGTTGAGTCTTCCCAACATTTTGTTTGGATTGCATCCTAGTAGAAGACAGTGGTTAACAGAATGAGTTTTGTGGTTAGCTGAGGTTCGAATCCAGCTCCAGCGCTTGCTAGCACTGTGAGCAAATGATTTAACTGGCCTAAGCCTCAGCTTTCTCAGGTAGAAAATGAGGAATAATAATATTAGTCCACCTATCTCCTAGGGCTACTGTGAGGATTAAAAGAAATAATGCATTTAAAGCACATAGCACGGTGTCTGCTACAACAGTATGCTCTCAATAAATATTAGCTATTATAATATTTTATTATAATTGCTTATATGCCATCCATCTTCCTCCCCTCCCTCATACTTCTAGCCCTGAACTCCTTAAGGGTTGGGCTATGTTTTATTTATCTTTGTGCCCTGTATCTAAGCAGCCAGCTCAGGAACTGTTACAAAACAGGCACTCTGTTTTAAAATTTTTATTCATTTATTTTTCTCTTTTGCTTTGTTAAAAAGTGTATGGAGGAGGAGGTGAATAGAATCATGAGAGGAAAGGCTGGTAGAAACGACGAGAACCTGGCTGATTTTTGGAGGCTGAAAAGAGCTGTATTCATTGGTTGATGGGGGAAAGCACTCTAGACTTGGGAGGAGCAGGAGAGCTTCCATGGCTCAAAACATGCCTGAGGGAGGGAGGACAGGGAGGGAGGGCAGGAGCAGCAGCAGAGTGAGGGTGTGGTGTGAAGTCCCTTCTGGGATCCTGTAGGAAAGAAGGGAATCTAGGTTTGGACAGTGATAAAAACCAACGCCCTCCGGGATCCTAATTTTTCCAGGACTTGTATCCCGGGGAGGTGAGAACTGTTGGATTTGTTCCCTCCCTACATCTAGGGTGACCAACTTGTCCTAGTTTGCCTAGAACTTTCCCAGTTTTTGTACTAAAAGTCCCACATCCCACGGCTCCTTATCACAGCCAGCCCAGGGTAGTTGATCATCCTATGTATAGCTGTGGAGGGGATTAGACATGGAGAAGATATAAAATTTTATCAGAAATCTAAAAAGATCAATCACAGATTTCCTGAATCTTAGCAGATGACAGATGACAGAGGTTTCACGGAGTTGTCTTCTAAAATACAGAACCTTGCACTTTTCAGGGCATTCTCCCACCTCTTATCTCATTTGATCCTAATAGGTTTTTAATTATAAAAATATTACATATAAAAATATTTATGCAAACATATATAAATGTTGTGTATATTTATTAAGTGCTAAATAATATACATGTTTATGCTTGATAACTTAGAAATTCATATTTTCATTTTTTTCCCTATTACTAGGTGAACAAGACTATCACAAAAAGGTCATAAAAGTGCCTAAAACAGATAAGAAAAATTGATTTTCACTTAGAAGCCAATCATGACCAATTGGTAGAAGCTGCCTATGGTGACATGTAGAAATGTTCAAAGGCAGCCTCTGGGCTTGGTGATGCAAGAGCCATAGTTGTTTAGTGATGTTTGTCATGAACAAGAGAGAGAGAAATGGCAGTAGGAATATTACATATTTGGTATCCATGGTCTAATGACTGAACACACTTAAATTTTCAATGCTTTCTTCCATTTCTTCAACCAGCTTCTTTCCACAGTGAACTGTACCTTCTGGTCAGATCTCATGATTCTTGATCTCATTCAGAAGTTGTGGACATTTCTATTTTCCCTGGAAAACTTTATCCTAAGTCATAATTCTCTTCTTTCTCACTTTCCTCTTTCCTATAAATGAGCACCTACATCTGTATCTTCTTTTTGATAGTTGTAGCTTATTGACTCATCTTTTCACTAGAATCTTGGCTGATTGGCTTCAACAGACCTTCCTTTGCTATGGTATGTTCAGAAACTTAGAGGTATTGATAGCATGACTATACTGCCTTTTCATCCTGTTCTAGGCAGGGGCTATCTCTCCCAATAAAATATTTAAATCGTCTTCAGTCAATTACTAGTTAACTTTAACTCAACAATGTTTATTAATGATTTATGTTGTTCTATTTGCATTTCATCTTACTTTGTCCATCTTTTCTTGTGTTCTGTTGTTTTAACATATCCTCCTGGGGAGGTTTTTGATTTGGTCATGATGGGACTGGATTTCCCTTCTTGCTTTAAATAATTAAACATCCAAATAAATTAAAGCTTTCAGATTTTGGATGTCAGATAGTGCAGGACAGTATTCCTTACAGAAAGGAAGCAAATGAAGAAGTGAGGCCTATGATTGTTTCGGATCGTTTCCTGAAAAGGCCTTCAAATTAGTGCAGGGAAGCAAAACCAAGTCAGAGACCAGAGACCAGAGATTTCACTGAGCTGAGAAGAAGGAGTTTAGATTTCAGGGAGACCAATTTTGCTAGAATTTTCAGGGAGAAAATATTAGAGAGAGTGAGAGAGACTACACATGTAGGTGTGTGTGTGTGTGTGTGTGTGAGAGAGAGAGAGAGAGATCGAGATCTTGTTTACAGAAGGATCTTTTGAATCTTTACTTGATTAATGATCTGCAAGTATGTACAAGGAAACTACCCATGGCTGGGGAATAACCACTGGAAAGGAATAAGCTTTATAACTCACATAGGGCTGGAAACAGTTTGTGCTTCCATCAGCCATAGTGGAAAGAATTCCTAGTATACATGGATGAGGAAAACATGAACTATTCCAAGCCCTGTATAAGCTATAAAGATTGCTACACTGATTTCTTTCCAGAGGAAAAAAAAAGAATGAGCATAAGTATTACACCATACTTCTTGTCAGAAATCATGCAAGCTAAAAGATAGTAGAACAATATCTTTAAAGTGCTGAAAGGAAAACCAAGAAAACTGTCAACCTAAAATTTTATACTCAGCAAAAGTATCTGGTGAAAATAAAAATGAAATAATGATTTTTTCCAGGCAAACCAAAGCTAAAAGATTTTATCACCATCAGGTCATCACTAAAAGAAAGGAAGTTTTTTAGAAAGAAGTAAAATAATAGCAAATGTAAATTTAGAGCTACACAGAGAAATAAAGAATACCCAAAATGGCAAATATGGCTTTCTTTCTAATTTAAAAAATTTATCTAAAAGATAATTGACCTCTCAAAAACAACAATGTGTTGTGGGGTTTATAATATAGAAGTAAAATTAAGACAAAAAACACAAATAAGAAAATGGAAGCCTACTGTTGTAAGGTTCTAAAAATATACATGAAGTGATATAATATTATTTGAAAGTAGACCATGATAATTTAAGATGTATATTTTAAACCTTAGGGCAGCCATTAATAGAAAAAAAAGAAAAACCAACGCAACAAGGAGGCTAACCCTAGAAACAAAAAATAAAGGTAAAATGGAATGATAAAAAGTACTCAATTACTGCAAAAGAAGGCAGAAAAAGAGGAAAAAGTAGCAAAAAACAGATGGGACAGATAGAAAACAAATAGCAATATGGTAGAGTTAAACACACCTATATTAATAATATCATTAAATGTCCATGCTCTGAACACTCCAATTAAAAGGCAGAGATGATGGGTGTGGTGGCTCATACCTATAATCCCAGCACTTTGAGAGACCAAGGCAGGAGGATTGCTTGAGGCCAGCAGTTCAAGACTAGCCTGGGTAACATAGTGAGAACCTGTCGCTAAAAAAAAAGCTGCAGATGGTGGCATGCACCTGGAATTCTGGCTACTTGGGGGACTGAGGTGGGAAGATTGCTTGACCCCAGGAATTCAAGGCTGCAGCAAGCCATGATCATGTCACTGCATTCCAGCCTGGGTGACAGGGAGAGACCATGTCACAAACAGACAAACAAACAAACAACGAAAGACAGAGATATCAGACTGACTAAAAAAGCAAGATGACCCAGCAATATGCTCTCTACAAGAAACCCATTTTAAGTATAAAGAAACAGATAAATTAAAAGTAAAAGGATGGAAGAAGATATTTCATACAAACAGCAATCAGAAAAAAAGTGAGTAGTTACAGCAACATTCACAAAGTAGATTTCAGAGCTAGGAATATGTTTTAGTCAACTTCTGCTGCTGTAACAAAATACCATAAACTGGGAGCTTATGAAGAACAGATATTTATTTGTCACAGTTTTGGAGGCTGGAGAGTCTAAGATCAAGGCACTGGCAGGTTCAGTGTCTGGTAAGGGCTCATTCTCTGGTTCATAGATAGCACATTCTCACTGTTTCCTCACTTAGTGAAAGGAGTGAGCAAGCTACCTTGGGCCTCTTTTAAAATAAGGTACTAATTCCATTCGTGAAGGCTCTGGCCTCATTACCTGATCAGGTCCCAAAAGGCTCCTCCTCCTTATACTGTCACCTTGGGGGTTAGGATTTCAACATAAAAATTTTGGGGGGACATATACGTTCAGACCAAAGGAGAATATTAGGAGAGAAAAGAGCCATTTAATAGCAATAAAAGAATCTATTCTTTAAGAGCACATAACAATCCGAAATATGTATGCACTTAATAACAGATCTTCAAAATATTTGAAGCAAACATGACTAGAACTGAAATGAAAATAGACATATCCACAGTTATATTTGGATATTTCAACACTATTCTCTCAATAATTCATAGAACAAATAGACAGCAAATCAGTAAGATATATAAGATCTTAACAACATAATCAACCAACTTGACCTAATTTTATTAAGCACACCACATAAAACCAGAAGAATATCAGATTCCTTGTAAGCTTACAAAGAATATTCATCAAGATAAGTCATATTCTGGGTCCTAAAACACATTTTAATAAATGTAATAGAATTGAAATTATCCAAAATAGTTCTCTGCCCACAAAAGAACTAAACTTCAAATCAATAACAAAAAGATATCTGGAAATTCCCCAAATATTTGGAAATTAAACAACACATTAAGAATAGTCCATAAATTAAAGAAGAAATTTAAAATGTAAAAATCTTGAACTGCAAAGGGAAACATCAAATTTGTGGGATGCAGCTAAAGCAGTGCTTAGATAGAAATTTATTGCAATATTGGGAAAAAAAATCTTTGAATCAATGATGTCAGTTTCCATTACAAGAAAATACAAAAAAGTAAGTTGAACTTAAAGTAAGCAGGAGAAAGAAAATAGCACATATGAGAGCAAAAACCAATGAGTCAATAGAGAAATAGAGAAAAATCAATGAAGCCAAATGCTGGTTCTTTGTATACACTAAGAAGGTTAATAGACATTTAGCCAGACTGACCAGGAACTTAAAAAGAGGGCATCCTGTGGACATTAAAATGGCAACAAATGAATATTATGAACAGTTACATGCCAATAAATTCTACAACTTAGATGAAAGAGACAACTTTCTTTAAATATACATACTCCCAAAACTCACACAAACAGAAATAATCTGAATAGCTATATATGTATTAGAGAAATTGGCTTCACAGTTAAACACCTTTTCACATGGAAAACTCCAGATCCGAATGGCTACTACAAAACATTTAAATAGTTTTCTACAAACAATTCTACAAAACATTTATGAAAAAAAAATAGTGACAACTTTACACAAACTCTTTCAGAAAAGATAAGAGGAAGAAAACCTGTCACAAACATCTTATGAAGCCAGTGTTACCCTGAAAATGAAATCAGAAAAAGAGATCTTACAGGAAAATAAGTTCACAGGCCAATATCCCTCATAAACATATATCAATAAATATTTAACAAAAATTTAGCAAGTAAAGTCCAGCAATACATAAAGAGAACCATATATTATGGCCAAGTGGGGTTTAACCTAGAAATGCAATTGTGGTTTAATATTCAAATATCAATCAATGTAATTTACCATATAAATAAACCAAAAAAGGAAAATAATATGGTCATCTCAATAGAAGCAAGGAAAGCATTTGAAAATTCCACACTCATTTGTGATAAAAATTCCTAACAAACTAGGAATGGAAGAGAACTTCCTCAAACTGATGACGAACATCTGTGAAAGACATGTAGATAATATTATACATAATGGGGAAAGATTAAATGATTTTCTCCTAAGGATAGGGACAAGATAAAGTGTAAAAAAGAAACAAAAGAAGATAAAATCTTTATTCACAGCTATCATAATCTATGTAGCAATCCTTAAGGCCCCGACAAAAAAGTTACTATAACTAGTAAGTGAATTCAGCAAGGTGGTAGGATACAGGTCAATATACCAAAATCAATTCTATTTGAATATTCTAGTAAAAAAGAAACAGAAAAAATGTGAATACAAATGTAGAAAACAATACCACTTACAAAGGCATCACAAATATGAAATATTTAGGGATAAATTTAACAAAAATGTGTAAGAACTGTGCACTGAAAACTTCTAACCAGTGATAAAACAGTTGAAGAAGACTGAAATAAATGGAAATATATACCATGTTCATAGAATAGAAGGCTCACTATTGGTAAAATGTCAGTACTCTCAAAAACTGATCAATAGATTTAATTCAATCCCAATCAAAATCCCAGCAGAACTTTGTGTAGAAACTGACAAAATGATTATAAAATTTAATGTGAAAATGCTACAGTCCTAGAATGATCAAAACAATTATTAACAAGAAGAAAAAGTTGGAGTACTGATATTACTTGCTCTTGAAACATACCATAAATCTACAGTAATCAAGACAATGTGGTATTGATAAAATAGTAGACCATATAGATCAATGGAATAGAATAAAACATCTGGAAATAGAAAAATCAATATACTAGTTGATTTTTCACAAAAATGCAAGAACAATTCAATGGAAAAAGGTTTTTTAAACAAAAAATGCTGAAACATCTGAATATCCATAAAAGTAATAGTAAAAATCCCTTTAATCCTTACCTCACACCAGATACAAAAATTAATAAAAATATATAATAGATCTGAATGTCAGAACTAAAACTATAAAACTTCCAGAAGAAAACAGGAGAAAATGCAAGTGATCTTGGGTTAGGAAAATATTTCTTAAATAGTATGCAAAAGTATGAACTACAAAAAAATGATAAACTAGGCTATCAAAATTAAAGATCTTTGTTTTTTAAAAGACACTTTTAAGGGCAAAAGCTTCGAATAAACACTTTATCAAAGAAGATCTGTGAATGACAAATGAGTATATGAAAAGATGTTCAACTCATTAGGGGAATGCAAACTGAAAACAAGATAAGTTACCACTACATACCCACTGGAATGACTAAAGTTAATAACTGACAATACCAAACACTGAAGAGGATGGGAAGCAACTGGAACTCTCATACATTGTTGCTGGCAATTTAAAAAATGTTAGATTCACTTTGAAAACAGTTTAGTATTTGATTCTAAAGTTAAATGTACCTTTATCCAAGAAAATTTACCTAATTCAATTGTAGGTGTTTACCCAAGAGAAATGAATACAGGTGTCCATAGATTTGTATTTAAACATGCATAGCAGCTTTTTTTTTTTTCTTTTTTTTTTTGAGACAGAGTCTTGCTTTGTTGCCCAGGCTGGAGTGCAGTGGCATGATCTCAGCTCACTTTGCAAGCTCCGCCTCCTGGGTTCATGCCATTCTCCTGCCTCAGCCTCCTGAGTAGCTGGGACTACAGGCGCCCAGGCTATTTTCTTTTTTTTGTATTTTCAGTAGAAACGGGGTTTCACCGTGTTAGCCAGGATGGTCTCGATCTCCTGACCTCATGATCCACCTGCCTCAGCCTCCCAAAGTACTGGGATTACAGTCGTGAGCCACCGCACCCGGCTTTTTTTTTTTTTTTTAAAAGAACACCTCCTAAACTGGAAAAAACCCAAATATCCACCAGGCGGTAAATAAAGAAATTATGGTACATCCACACAATGGAATACTACTCATCAGTGAAACTGAATGACAAATGCAGCAACATGAATGAATCCTAAAAGCTTTATGATGAGTGAAAGATGGCATGTACAGTAGAGAATGTGCTGTATAATTCCGTCTATATAAAATCCTAGAAAAGTCAAAGCTGTAGAGATAGAAAGAAGATCAGTAGTTTCCAGGGGCCTCTTGGTGGGGACTGATAACCTTTTGGTTTGATTGAAATGTTTTATATCTTGATTTTGGTGATTTTTACATGACTGTATTTATTTGTCAAAATTCATCTAATTGTACCAGTGAAATTGATAGATGTCCTTTTATGTAAAATTATACTTTGACATAGATAATTTTTTTTCCTTTTCAAATTCAATTTCGATTTCTTTTGATTTGAGCTCTTCACTTTTACCCATCTGAAAATAAGAACTACCAGTATTGCAATTTACTAAAGAGTTACTATTTGCCAGCAACTGTGCTGAGAAAGTTACATATATTTATCTCATTTAATTCCATCTTCTGCTCTTTCACATGGGCATTTCAATTTGGGGGATTTTTAAAATTTGAATTTTGAGGTTTTTGTAAACCATTTCTCTTCAGAGGACTGGCCTTTTCCAGTCTGCATTTATGGACAGATGGGATTAGAAGATTTTCCCTTAATTGTTGCCAATGTTTGTCTTCTCATCCTTGAAATACTTAATAAAAAATCATAGACTAATATTCATGTTGAGCCCTTACTATGTGTCAGGCACTGTGCTAAGTGTTTTGTAGATAATATCTTGTTGAATCTTCATTACTGATGAAGAAACTGAGGCTGAAAGAGATGAAATGATTTGCTAAGATGATCCACTGGAAAATGGCAAATCTAGGATCCAAGTTCAGGTCTTTTGGATTAGCCTTCTTGTTACCCAAAAGATCTTTTTTTGTCCCAGGAATGTACTCTCATGGCCTTTGACTTAATCCTCACCTTCCTCAGTGCTCCATATTATGCACGTCAAAAGTCTTCCCGGGACTCTTAATGCTTACCCCCACTGGTGTGCTGGAACAAACGAACAAACGAGCAAAGAAGCCCGCCCCAGTTTGTAGCGTTTTCCAATTTCCAACCTGTAAATGCTCCCACCATGGTCAATTTCAAGCTTCCAACTTACTGTCCCTAAACAGGAGTTGGAGAAATACACGCCATTGGGTTCTCTCAAGCAGGTATGAGCTGCCACCAGCTTACCACTGCATTGTTCACTTGAAATGCTTTTGTGCATTCTGTAGGATCAGTGCCTTTGTCTTATGCTCTGGGAATGCTTCCCCAATCCCTCCTGGCTGGTTTAGGATAGGCTTTAATGAGCATTTACCACCATGTTCTCTAGTGATGGCTTTCTCCTGTGCCTACTCCTCTGACCTGAGAGTTCTTCAAAGGCAGCTTTGAGCCCAGCATCTGGACACAGCATACATCAGCCAATGTTTACTGAATGAGTAAATGAACCAGGGATTCAAATCCCTTCCATGGCTCCCGATTTCCCTCAGCATAAAATCCAAAATTCTTACTTTTATAAGGTCTTGCATGATGGGGCCTATGCCTCTCTCTCCAGCCTTATTCCAAGCTCCTCTTCCCTTCCTTCACTATACTCCAGCCTCCATGGCATCCTTTCAGTGTCAGTCACATCAAGTTCTTACTGCCTTGAAAACTTGGCACATCTTTTCTGTGTGCCTGGAATCCCTTTCCCCCAGTTTCCAAAGCTGGCTCCTTTCCATCCTGCAAATCTGTTCTTATTATCTTCTCCAACATTCCAGCTAAGTGATCTATATCACAGTGCTGTGTTCATCCTCATTACATCTTTCTCATTTTGTAATTACATCTCTGTCTATTTCCTATATATTACCTATCTTTCCCACTAGACTACAAGCACCATGAGGACAAGAATTGTGTCTGTTTCTATCACTCCTTGTACCTAGCAATACCTCCATTAATGTTTGTCAAAGAATTATGTGTATAGTTGAAAGGTCAGTGTGGTTCCAAAGGTTGATGAACAAGCACATGCATTGTGGAGGGAAAATTATTTCTTCATCCATTCATTCATTCACACAAATATTTATTGTGCTAGGTTTTGACCTGCATGATCAAGGCACAGAGGAAAATTAGATGCTCTGTTCCGTAAGAGGCTCACAGTCTAGCAGTGAAACAAAGGCTTTATTTGGGAATATACAATGGGCAGTGGGGCATTGGAGAAGGAGAACCTAAGTCCACTGGGGGAGTAAAGGAAGGCTTCACAGAGTTGACTCTTGAGTTAGGTTTTGAGGGCTGAGTAGGAGTTTGCCACTTGGGCAGGTTGAGAAAAGCTGTTCTATGTAGAGCGGTCTGAAAAAGTGTGGTGCTGTAAGAAAACACAAAGTGTTTGGGGTAAATTAAAGCAGTTCAGTGCTGCTGGGGTATAACATATGAAGGGAGTGATAGAAGGTGAAGCTAGAGACAGAGGCAGGAGCAGCCATGAAGGGCTGTGTATTTTGTCCTACAGGTAAATTGAAATGTATTGAACTGGGGATAATAGGACCATATCTCTGTAAGGTGGCAGGAGGAAAGGAGAGAGTGGAAGGTAGTAGAAAGTTAAAGAGTTTTCGTAAGCCTTTCTGCCAAGTTGCTCTCCTACCTACAGCAGACCTTACTGATAGAATGCCACACTTTTCCCCATGGAGCCTAGATTCCACCTCAGAATCTTTTTCCACACAGCCTTCCAGGTAAGGACAACCAATCAGTAGGACTTGGCTCACTGGACGTACCTTGTATGTTCTTCTTGCACTGCGTATTTCTGGGGACTCTTAACAGCTCTGATATGATGACTTTAAGAAAATATTAACTCAACCAATAATCTTTTCACTTTGATATGAGATAATGCCTTAACTCGAGTGTATAGCTCTAATGGTGAAATTTCTGGCGCTGGAGGGTGTAGGAGGAAGTACTTTGAAGGAACCTGCCAGGTCCTTGTAAAAGTGTCCATTCTTTTGTTGACTTTTTTTGTAAATATAGAATATTGCTCCTTTGTCCCATGTGTACATAGGAGATATAATTATACCACTTTCTGAAGGTGATTGGTTTCAGAGAGACTGATAAAAAGGCAAGTTCTGCAGGGAAAGAATATAAGTCTTAAAGTCACCCAAACTTATCTTCAAAACCCTGCTTTGCACTTTTCTGATTTTAGGAAGCTAGTAAACATTTCCTGAGTACCTACTCTGTGCCAGTCGTGGGCTAAGCACTTCCAGCTTTATTCCATGGATGGGGAAACTGAGGCTTAGAGAAAGTAATTAGTAACTTATAAGCTGTGAGGCTTCAAATAAATTCTTAACCTCTCTAATTTTGCATCTGCTGATTTGTAAAATGTGGCCGATAAAGCCTACCTGCTGGGGTTAAATAAGACAATACTTGTGAAAGCACCTAGTAGCTGGTAGAGGCTCTTCAGTGTTATCTCTTTCTTCCCTTTTCTTGGCAGAAAGGCTGGCTGAGCAAAGAAAGCCCCAGTTTAAGGTCCTCAGGGAGAAACACGTCTTTGCTCTGGGCTCTGAAATCCCTGGAGCCCACAACTTAATAGACTTTCAATTGGTTAATTTTCTCTTGACATTGATCAGCAATGGGTCACATCTGGCACCCGCTGGCCTGGCCCTGAGGGGGAGCCGCAAGATGCCTGGCCTGGCCTCCCTAACCAGAAATTCAATAACTTTTTCATATAAATTGTTCGTAAGAGAAAACTTCTTGTTTTCAGCAGTTGTCGCTGTTTCAGCATTTTTCTGTACGAGATGAAAAACTTTTGCATTGAGCAAAATACAGATTTATGGTCAATAAAGTGAAGTTTAACAGTTTATAGAGGCTATACTTTCTTTCTTAAAAACTGATATTAAAAGCCATTTTTCCCAGTCTGTGTAAAAATGGTTCCTCTATCAATCAGGATCCCACTTTGTTTAAATGATAGAAAAATTAGGAAAAACTCTCTCATCAGAGGGCCTTCAAACACATGCCCATCATCGACTTCTGTCCTAGGGCTTTGGATAGATCAGGGATATTTCTTGAAACTGGAGACAGTCAAGCTGGAAACCAGAAGTTTCCTGGAGCCAGAGCAAGCTGAATCTCAGAAGGGGCGTGAAGAGGGGGATGCTCCTCTTTTATCCAATATCTGTCTGGTATCATTTATTTACTCAGCAAATGTTTGCTGAGGACCTACTATGTGTTAGAGCCTGAGCTGGGCACTGGAATGACAAAGATCTGCTTCCTACCCTCAAGGTGCTCGCTGTTGAGGAAGTGAGTCAAGCAGGCAGGCGGTGACAGCGGAGTCAGGAGTGGTTATTGAAAAATGTTGAGGAAGAGCACCTCACCCAACTGAGTCCTGAAGACAAGTGAGAGAGGTGGCAGCAAGGGAAGGAAGGGCAGTACAGGCAGAAGAGGCAGCAGGATGGGGTAAGAGCTGGTCTCCCTTCCCAGATCAGTTTTCTCTAGGGTAGACTAGGAAGCCAAGGTTTGCCTAGCAGCTGCTCCCAAGCGTCCCATTCATTTGCAGCTCCCTGCTCAGGGCTCCTCCTGGCTGCTCCAGGCTGTGCCATGGACCCCTGCTCCTCCCCGGAGTCTGAGGGCTGTGTCTGTATCAATGTGGGGCTGTTCTCACAGGCGCCAGGGTGAGGAGAACATTCTTCCCTTTCCTGCTGTCTGTACCTGTGTTCCTTTTCACCTGCCCACCCTACAAGGCTATCAGAGCATGGTAGGCTTTACCGAAGTGTTGGTGGAACCGGACAGAAATAGCAACATAGGATAAAATATTCAAAATTATGTAAAGTGTGACTGTCCAGAGAGTTCCAGAAAGAATAGTGTATCAATTATAAGAAGGGTGCTCTGAGGGGGCTTCTGAGGCTTGCTCCCTTTCCTAAGGTCTACTCCTTCCTTCTGGCCATTTATATTTTATTTTTGAGATCGAGTTTCGCTCTGTTGCCCAGGCTGGAGTGCAGTGATGCGCTCTCGGCTCGCTGGAACCTCCATCTCCTGGGTTCAAGTGATTCTCCTGCCTCAGCCACTGTACCCAGATAATATTTGTAATTTTAGTAGAGTTGGGGTTTCGCCATGTTGGCCATACTGGTCTTGAACTCCTGACCTCAGCCTCCCAAAGTGCTGGGATTACAGGCATGAGCCACCATGCCAGGCTTATTCCTTACTTCTTGTAAGAGAAAAAAGTCATTCTCTTTAAGTCTTTCTGGAGTCCAGTACCAGCTACTCTCCATGTTCAGGCAACCCCGTATCCCTGATCTGAGGACACTGAATTCCCCACTCCCACCCCCATGAACACCACACCCACTCCCACATAACACTCATCTACCAACGACTAGTAGTTCTCAGAGACAGAACTGCCTAGCTCTTTCCTCATTCCAGCACATGCTGCACAGCTTTCCTGCTCACAGACGGGACAGCCCTTCACATTTTTACGCAGAGCTCTGTAGTCTCTCTTTGGTTCCTTCTGCTTTCAGTCTGCCCGGGGCTTACCAGTGCTTGAAAAGGGAAGGCCTCATTGCTGGCTACCTCTTAACTGTACAAAGACAGAGGCTAAAGCTCTGAAATACAATTTACTTTAGGTCAATTTAAATTCTTAGGTGAATTTCTTGCTCCCTGAGCTGAGAAAACTCCTAGGTATTGATGGGATGGCAGGATGCTCTTCCCACACCATCCAGTGGAAATGGAATGTGGGTCACATGTGTCATTAAAAAATTTCTGGTGTTCCAATAGCCAAGATTTGGAAGCAACCTGAGTGTCCATCAACAGGTGAATTAGATAAAGAAAATGTGGTACTTCCATACAATGGAGTACTATTCAGCCATAAAACAGAATGAGATTCAGTCGTTCGCAACAGCAGGGTGGAACTGGAGGTCATTTGATTAAGTGAAATAGGCCAGGCAGACAGAAAGACAAACATTGCAAGTTCTCATTTACTTGTGGGATCTAAAAATCAAAACAATTGAATCCATGGAGACAGAGAATAGAAGCATGGTTACCAGAGGTGGAGGAGGGTAGTGGCAAGGTTGAAGGGGGAGGTGGAGATCATTAATGGTACAAAAAAATAGTTTGAACGAATGAATGAGACCTACTATTTGACAGTACAACAGAGTGACTATAGTCAACAATAATCTAATTGTACATTTTAAAATAATGAAGAGTATAATTAGATTGTTTGTAACACAAGGACAAATGCTTGAGGGGATAGATACTGCATTTTCCATGACATAATTATTATGCGTTGCATACCTGTATCAAAACATCTCATGTACCCCATAAATACATACACCTACTATGTACCCACAAAAATAAAAAATAAAAATAAAAAACCCAGTCCCTACATGCTAAAAACAAAATTTCTGGTGTCCACACATTTAAAAAAGTAAGAAGAAACAAGTGAAATCGATTAATCAAATGTGAATATAAATTAGTCTAAATATCATCATTTAGACATGCAATCAGTAAAAAATTACCAGTGGAGATATTTTGCATTCTTTGTTTTCATACTGAGTGTTCAAAATCCAGGGACCATTTTACACTTACAGTACAGTTTGATTTAGACTAGGCACATTTCAACCTGCCCAGTTGCTCTGTGTGTCTCATGGCCTCGGGATTGGACAGCAACGAGATAGAGTCTAAGTACCTGTGTGCGCACAGGCCATGGGAAAGAGGGAGGGATGCGGGGCGAGGAGAGAGGATATCTAGAAATGAGGTCTCAGAGAGATACTTTTGCTGTGGGAAAGCATTTGGACTTTATCCTGAAGACAATGGAGCAGATGTAGAAGGGTTTTACATAGAGGAGAGTTGTGATCTGGCTCATGTTTTAGAAAGATCTTCTGGCTGCCCAAAGAGAGGATGTTGGAGGAGGCAAATAAGTTTGAAGGCAGGAAGATTTCACGGGGAGAATTGCTTCCTGGAGAGAAGGGAGGCTTGCTGGGTGTGGAGAGAGGTGATTGGATTCTAGACTTGTGAGGGAGGTAGAACTCACAGGACATGTTGGAGGTGGGGGTGTGAGAGGGAGCTGGAGTCACGGATGACATGTTCTGCCCTGTGCAATGAGGTGGATGGTAGTGCCATTTACTGAAACACAGAACAGGAGGAATGCCCAGGTTTGAGGGTGGAAGGTGAGTGGGGCAGTTTAGGACATGGGAGTTTGAGAGTCCTTCACACATCCAAGCAGAGGTGTCCCTCAGGAAAATGCACCTGGAGCTCGGGAGAGAAGCGTGAGTTGGAGACAAGGTTGGGCACCCACTGGTTGTGAGGGATCCCAACAATGTCTGTGACTCCAGTGGGCCTTTTGAAGGTTTATACCTCCTAAGCCTGTCCTGAAAGTTGGTAGTGACAGCAGTGACCTTATGGTGCTTAGCACAGAGTCCTGAACATGCTGAGTGCACCGCAAATGTGAGCTGTCAGATGGTGGTGATGATTGTATGGGGTCCCTCCTGTTCAGGCCCTGCCTCCTAGATGTTTGCTTTCACTCACCTTGGCCATTTGGCAAAGGTCTGAGACAGGTGGTTGGTTGCGGGGAACTGGGGCCTGGAATGAAAGGACCCAAGCTGAGGCTGCCGCTGGCTTGGAACCCAGCAGTGCATTGGCTCCCCCAGCCTGAACATCAGCCTCCTGACCCACACTTGATTCTTTCACACCTTAGGTCACTCACTGGCTTCCACTCAGTTTTAGTTCTCCTTGCCCTCAAATCCTTTACTTGTTATTGGGGATGCTCTGCTACACTGCCCGGACCCCTCATTCAGGAACGAAGGACTGATTCTACCAGCTGCCGGGGAAGTTGTCAGCTGATAGCTTTCAGCTGTCAGCCCTCTCTAGAAATTGCACTGACTGAAGACAGTCCTAGCATCCAAGGTCACACCCCTTCCCAGGTCAGCCCACATCCAATGACTGGTCAAGGTAGGGTTATAACAGCCTGACCCACTTACCCTAACTTGGATGGCTTTAAAAGATCATCCAGCTTTAGACCTCCACTTGGAATCAGCTGAGACTGCGCTGTTGTGACCGCATTGCTGTCTCTCTCTCCCTCTGCCCATTACTACTGCCTTTCCCTGTACGTGTGGACCCAAGAGCACTCCCCAATGAGCCTGTATTCAAATCTCTATCTCAGTGTCTGTCTCCTCAAGTACAGCCTTTGATACTTGGCTTTGTCATTAGTTGCAGCCATGAAATTATAATCTTGGTCAGATGTATTGGAAATACTCTCTCTCTCTCTCTCTCTCTCTCTCTCTCTCTCTCTCTCCCCCCCCCTTTCACACACACACACACACACACACACACACACACACACACCCCTAATCTTAGGCATTCACTCATTTGGTCACCAGGTTTCATCTCTGGACATCCCATCACACTGCGCTGTTCTTTTTTTTTTGAGACGGAGTCTCGCTCTGCCGCCCAGGCTGGAGTGCAGTGGCCGGATCTCAGCTCACTGCAAGCTCCGCCTCCCGGGTTTACGCCATTCTCCTGCCTCAGCCTCCCAAGTAGCTGGGACTACAGGTGCCCGCTACCTCGCCCGGCTAGTTTTTTGTGTTCTTTTAGTAGAGATGAGGTTTCATCGTGTTAGCCAGGATGGTCTCGATCTCCTGACCTCGTGATCCGCCCATCTCGGCCTCCCAAAGTGCTGGGATTACAGGCTTGAGCCACTGCGCCCGGCCCACACTGCGCTATTCTTAAATGTATCTCCTTGCTCCCTTCTTCCCACCCCATCTCCGTCTCTTTCCCTCTTTCTCCTTTCACAAGATGAAGCTCCGACCCATAACCAAACAACTTTTAACCTCCAGGTTTTTTTTTCCCCTTTCTCAGAGTTCTGTGCCCCTTGCAAATTGGGCCAGAGTCAGAAGAGAAATCTTGACATTCTCAGCATTGATCCCCTCATCCGTCTCATCCCTTCCGACATACCCTGAGCCTGTGAGGTGGAGAGGGCATTTGAGGGCTGTGTCCCTGTAGTCCCTCAAGCCGGGCCTTGGGGGGCGGGCTAAGATTTCTGCAAGGATCTCGAATCTGAAGAGCCTAAGTCGTAGCTCACGTCCCCACTGAACAATGAGGCTTGATGAACGGGGTGTGATGTGCAATTGCTGATGAATATCAAGCTGATTCCCTATGACTCTCAACGTGGTGCATGTGCGAGTGCAAAGCTGTGTTGTCCCGGGAGGGCTCAATATGAGCTCCAAGTTTCCCAACTTCCTGGCCTCAAAATTGATGTGTACAAAGGAAAAAAGGAGAAGATGCAAAACCCGCAAAGCAATATTTCCCAAGGCGAAGCCTGACATTATGACCGCCTCTTTAAGCACTTTTATTGCATATATATATATATATATTTTTTTTTTCCCCCTCAACTGCATCTTCTGACTGACAAAGCTCTTTCTCGCCAAAAACGACCGTTATAAAATTATGACTTGCGCATATATAATGTTTGTGTTCAACAAGAAAACAGAAATGCCACCTTATTTTGTGGTTACAGCTGCACAATTCACATCCGGCAAGATTGATCATATTAAGGTTATGCAATCATCTAATTGCAGAGACAAGCCTTGAGTAATAACTCCAAATGCTCGCACTTCAATCTGCACAGCAGAGTCATTGCCGAGTCCTGATTAGCGCCTGACAGCGTTCGGGCACCATTATCCTCTCTGGCATTGTCTAATTCTCCATTTCCAGCCGAAGCAATCTACCCACTAACTGATCTATGACAAACAGGCTCGGAACAGCAAAGCTGTTTGGGTTGCAGATACATATCTAACAAAACATGACTCTTTGGGCTGTTTCCAGCTTTTCGTAGCAAAGTTTTCCCCTTTCCCAGGAGAAGGCAGACTCTTCCTCCCCCATTCCGTTCTCTCCCCTCCTCTCATTGTCAGGAGATTGCAGATGACTAGACAGGGAATCTGTAAAATCTTTACCAAATTAACTCCTACTTGGATCTCAGATTTTGGCCCCAAAGTGGCTTTTTAGAAAGGCAGCCTCTACTCACTGCTGATACACAGTATCCCTGTGCTTTTTCTCTGTAGCACTTCACACTGTTTGCAACCATGCCTGCAAGTCCTATGGGCTTCACTTCAAACTGTATCTGGAATCCAATCACTTTTAACCACCTTCATCACCAGGACCCATGCCACCCACGTCTCTCCCCTGGATTATCACATCACTGTCCTCTCTGGCCTCCTAGCTTCCTCCTTTGTCCTCCGTCTACTCTACAATCTATTCTCAATTGAGCCACAAAGTACTTTGTAAAAATGTCAATCAGATAATAGCATTCTTTTACTCAAAACTCTGTAATTATTCCCTATCTAACTCAGAGTAAAAGCTAAAGTCTTTTCAATGGCTTTATAAGCCTCACATGATCTCACAGTGTCCTCTCTCTGGCTGCATTGCTTATCTCTGCATTGCCTTTGTCTTTCTAACCTTCTCACGCTACTCTAGCCGTGTTAGTCTCCTTGCTCTTCCCTGAACACGCCAGACACACTCTGACCTCAGGGCCTTTGGACTTACTGTTCCCTTTTCCTGGAGCTGCCTTCCTTCAGATAATCTACATGGTTTGCTTCCTTTCTTCTTGTGGGTCACTGTTAAAATGTCACTTTAGCAGACACCTTCCCTGGCTACCTTATCCAAATGGTAAACCCTCCCCACCGCAGCACTCCCTGGCTCCCTTACTGTGATCTGTTTCTATAGCAGACACCTTCCTCTAACATACCGTGCTTATTTATTTTGTGGATTGCCTTTTTGTCCTCTCTTGAGTGTACAGCAGCTCTCTCCAACAGAGCTTTCTACGCTGGTGGAAATGTTTTATATCTGCTCTGTCTAGTATAGTTGTCACTAGCACATGTGGCTATTGAGCACTTGAAATTCAACTAGGGAGACTGAGGAACTGAGTTTTTAATTGGATTTAATTTAGATTTAAGTCATCCTATGTGGCCAGTGGCTGCTATATTGAATAGCACAGGGCTAGACTATCTGTTCCACAAGGATGGAGATCTTCTGAAAAGGAGTTTAGAAGCATATGTCATAAGCCTAAAAAATATTCATAGCCTTTGACCTAGTAATCTCGCTTTCAGAAATTTATCCCAAGGAAAAGTTGTGGGTAGAAGAATGTTCACTCCACTGACATGGATAATAGTAAAAAACTGGAAATAATCTAAAAGTCCAGCAATAGGGGATTGAGCAAAGCAAATATAGTGCTTTGGAAATCTGATGGAAATTGAGCAACTTCTTAAATTAACATAGATTAGTAATTAGTGACACGGACAGAATGTCTGTGACATCTTATTGAATGAAGAAGCTAACAAAACTGTGTTTATGTCACAATCCCAATTTTAGGGAAAGTGTATATGATATATATAGTGATTCAAAAGGAAGAAATTCTACAGATGGAATTTCCTGTGTTTTTTTGTTTTGATATGTTTTTCTGTGTATTTCACATCTTCTGCAATGAATGTGTATCACCCAATTATCAGAAAAATGAAGTAAACCTAACCTTTTGTTAATAAATAGTTTTCACCCTGCATTTCTGATTTGACATTGCAATTTGTAGATATAGAGTATGGGAACAAAGCTGATGTGAGCCCTTTGCTCTCCTTTTCAGTGATTTAAGTCCTGCCCAGGCTGCTGCTGAGTGTCAACTTCTCTTTTTAAGAGATTCTGTTTCATTGGTTTTTAATTCCTTTTCCGAGCTTTGAGCAACCACGAGAAGGTTCTAATTCTTCCCCTTCCCTCCTAGAATGTGATGCGTGGGGAGGTTTGTCCACCATAGAGATACATAGTGATCAATGATCACAGAAACTTCCAGCTTTGGGCTGGAAGACTCTTGAGCAGATGACAATCCCACAGAGCTCAGTGACTAGCTACAGTTTCTTTATGCAAAGGTAAGCTCACACAAATATATTCTCATCTCCTTTCCATTTGCACAAAGTGGTACATACTGCATACTGTTTTGAACCTGGCTTTTCCTACCTAATGAGCTCAGTGAGGTTATCATCTGCTCAAGAGTCTAGCACTGCATCTCTCCTTCTGAGCTTGGAGGACTTTGTTCTGGGCAGAAGCATCCTCTGCCACTCACAGTCCTGATGACTCATTGGACCTACTGAAGCTTTTGGAAAAGTCCTTCCCTGTGTGCACTGTGGCAATGCTATTCCTCGGCCTGGAGACCTTCATGGTTTAGTTCCCACTCAACTCTCCAGCATCATCTCTCACTACTGCCCACTTGCACATGCACAGTTCCTTGGGGATTCCCTCAAAACCTATGTCTGTGCCTTTGCATAACCAGTTCTCCTGCCTGGAATTCCATTTCTGAATTGGCTATTGCCTCTGTCCTCCTGAGAACAATTTCTAGAGTTACTTTGTGGTTCAATGCAACTTGATAATGCACTTACCTGTCTCATGGACTGTGCTTGCAGGGAGCATGAAGGAGAGGAAACAAGCATTTGCTAATTCCTTGCAATGTGTTAGGCACTTGAGAAAAGGCTCATAGTTGATCAGAGGAGACAGACAGGTGAGAGGGTCGTTACAGTGCAGCATGACAAACATCTTAACTCAAGTATAGACAAGATGATATGGGAACAGTAATTTCTGCTGGGATGGGATGAGCAGTGAGTAGTTTCAGGTAAAAGGTCAAATTGGACCTTAGAAGGGAGATAATTTTCATTTTAAAGTAGCCACCTAGCTATATGATAGTGGACCAAGCTCCTTGTCTCTCTGAGCCTCAGTGGCCTTATTTCTAAAATGGGCATCATGACTCATGCTCTGGCCACCTCCCCAGGCTGTTTTTATAGAGTCCATAGTATAGAAGGTGCTGTTGATGTCTCTTCCTTGGTATTCTCTGTTCCAGTACATGTGACTCTCTGTCTGAGTGTTAGTCAGTCAGGAGTGCTATAGAGTTAATGAGGATCTTCGGCTAAGATCCTTGTTATGGGAGTGGGTAAATAAATACCCCAGTTCCTTCTCGTAGATGGAATAACTTGGAGGAGCACATCTATACTGGCTCCTAGAGGTCTCCAGGAGGTTGGAGTTTCACTTACCCAAGGTGGTAACTTTCTTGACCATGCATCCTCGACTGACTACCTTCCCCTCCCAGTCTCACTTGCCCAGTCCCCTACTGGTGCTTCCTGGGACCACCTCCTAAATATATTACTTGCCCTGGAATCCTGTTCTCAGGTTCTGCTTCTAGGGCACCCAACTGGTTTCCTATGGAAATGTGAGACATTGTTCCCAACCTCTCTCTCTGACAAGCCCTGCCCCTCTCACCCTGTCCCCTCTCTTTCCCTGACTATACCATGTTTTCATGTGGGCTTGGGTTCATGATTATGACAAAAAAAAAAAAGCTTTTGGAGCACAAAACCCATAGACAATAGGAACCCAGAGAACACCTAGGCTCAGCAAAATGCAAAGAAAGGGTGGATTTTATTTTACAGTGTGTGTGGGAGCGATTCTCAGCAGCTGCCACCTAACACCAGTCCATCACCTCATTAGTTCTCCAGCCCTGGGGTGTTTGAAGTTGGCTGCAGTGGGGGTGGGGTGAGAGGGTGGGGGTATGATGGGAGCCAGATCCATGTGTCCTTTGTCATATCCCCAGTTACTTCAGGCTGGGATGAAAAGAAGGTCTATGCATCTGGCCCTGCCCTCCCTGCCCCTCCTCCCTCCCAGGCCAGGATTCCCCTCCTGGGTGGGGCCTTTGGACAAGGGGCCCAATCTGTGGCTCTTACTCTCTGGCATGGGAAAACTGCTGGCTCAGCCACCCACATCAGCTTCTGCCACTTAGCCAGCTCAGCTCTCCCAGCCAACCTCTCCCAGCCTATTCCCAGGGGCCTAGATCTTTGGAATCAATAAGAATCAACAAACAGCCACTAAGCATCTCCATGGACAGTCGTCGGCCTGCCTGATGTTACAGGGTGAAAAGGGTATGATCTGCTTTCTTCCGATGAGGAAACTGAGGTTGGAAAATAGGCGTACAAAAATCTTGGCTGGCAGAACTAGCCACCCAGAAACAGTGTCCCCTTGCCAGTGAGGGAGCTGGCAGGACCTAGCTCCGCATCACCTTCCAGCACCTGCTTACTGGAACCTCATTTTCGAGGTGGCAGCAGAACATGTGGTATTCCCAACAGCGCCAACATCTGGAGCAGAGGTGGAGGTGGGGCCTTCATTAAAATGCAGTGACTCCATTGGTGCCAAAATAAATGTGACATTTATCAGAACCTGCTAAATCTATTCAGCGCTTGCTTCCTTCGGAAGTGCAGGGTTCATGCCGTGGGCCTGGAGAAAAAAGGTCTTTGCTGGTGAGAAAAATGAGCTGGCAAGATGGGAAGTAGAAAGAGAAGAGGGAACATTGGAAAGGGCAGGCTGAGAGGGGGCAAGCCTCAGCCTTGAGTCACTCTCTTCAATGCCGGTGAGTCCTCTGCAAAGGGAAGATAATGATTTTAAGGTAAAAGTCAATCATGTTGGAGAGGATTTCTGTTACCTGATAAGGAAATCAAACAAAAGTAATCCACTCAAACCTAAACCAGATTAAACTAACCTTTATGGAGCTCCTAGAATGTTGCTGGCATTTTTACATATTTCTTGCAATAACCTAGCAAATTACTTTTTATCCCTATTCGACATATAGGGAAACTGAGGTACAGAGATGCTAGGTGAGGCACTCAAGATTACTCAGCTAGTGTGTGGCATTCATGAATTGCGCTCTGCCACACCTGGGTGGCGCAACAATGATCTCATAAGCGTGATTTGGAGGCAAGCACTTGATTGGAAGAAAAGAGACTGGGGTCTGAGTCCAGACTTACTATTTGGGTTTGGAAAGTCTTTACTCAGTAAAACATGGTCCTTAAGTTCCCTTGGTTCTGATCACCTTATGCATGAGCATTTGTATGTTCTTGGTTATTGACCATGGAAAAATCCCAAACCACCATTCCCAGATCTCTTGCCTGGGCCCAGGTCTCTGGAGTGTAATGGGAAGCTGAATATCTGTTTCTACCTAACAAATGGAAGCAGCATAGGAAAGCACTCTGGTTGCCTGGGTTCGAATCCCAGCTCCACTGCTTACCAGCTGTGTGACCTTGGGCAAGTTACTTAACCTCTCTGAGACCTTACTTGCACATTGTTTTTTGTCATTGTGAGCATTATGAATAATAATCGCAGCAAATGTTTACTGAGTGATTATTAAGTGTCAGACACTATGTCAAGGGCTTTACATGCATGAGTTCATCTAATCCTCATAATTACCCTATGAAAAAGTTACTTTCATTTTTCTCGTTTTAGAGATGAGGAAACTGAAGCTTAGAAACTGTGTTCTTAGATGTGATATATCATGATTCCCAGAAAGCAGTAGAAAGTTCTAGTTCTTGCTTCTTTCTGGTCTATGTGTTGCTAATTCCTATGGACCCCCCAAACAGCAGACCCAGGAGAGGAGCCAGGAAATGGGAATAGAAAAAATAAAACAGCTTCATCTCAGGGAGGAAGTTATTTTATTTTTCTTTTTAAAGACCTGATATCCTGCCAGACCAGAGCTAGCTAAAGCTGTTATTTCAGAGGGACTCTTTCTCAGGACACCTCAGACTACTCTGGCACATTTTGGGAACCTTTTCTCCTGGGGCCACTGGGGGCTTCAGGTGGATGGATGAGCGTACAGTTTGCCTAAAGAATAGTTGCTGGGTCCTGTGAGACTTGCTGCGAATCTGTCTCTTAACCAGGCATCTGAGAGACAGTTTATAGAGAAGAGTTCATGATTACGATTAGAACCTGAATTACCAACCCTCATGGGCTACTCCATGCTTGGCACTGCACTAGAAGTCTTTGCTTAGTGATATAATTATCTTCCCCATTTTTCAGAAGTGGAGACTGAGGCTTGATTACCCCATCTGCAATGGGCTGAGAGCAAGAGTGTAATCAATGACCTTGTCCTTTCTTTCCTCCTTGCCAGCATCCTTTCTTACCCTAAATGGTTAACAGTGAGTAGATTAAGAGCAAGTGTTAAGTGCAATTATCGCAGGACAGTTAATACATAATTGCATATTTTTGTAAACAAGCTTAGAAGCTTTTCCATTGACCTCTCTGTGGCTCTGTGGTTTTGCAGATAAATTATCTTTCCTTTTACACTCTAATTTTCACTGGGAGCAATGGCTATACCACTATCGCTCTTGCAGCCCCTACTCTCTCAGGGCTGTTCCTGGTGACTGTGTGTCCTGGCACAAGCTCACCCAGCCATATGATGTGTGTATGTGCCTGTGGGCCTCTCTGTGGCCATGGCAGAGTTAACAGAGTAGGGATCCCCTTGGATGTAGGGAATAGCTCATGCTGGAAGGAGTAAAGAATTGGGAGTTTCCCTTCACGGGGGCTGGTATGGTTTAGCTTTGTGTCCCCACCCAAATCTTATCTCAAATTGTAATCCCCATGTGTCAAGGGAGGGACCTGGTGGTAGGTGATTGGATTGTGGGGTTGGTTTCCCCCAAGACATTCTCATGATAGTGAGTGAGTTCTCACGAGATCTAGTTGTTTGATAAGTGTCTGCTGGTTCCTCCTTTGTTCTCTCCCCTGTCACCTAGTGAAGAAGGTGTCTGTGTCCCCTTCTGCCATGATTGTAAGTTTCCTGAGGCCTCCCCGGCCATGACGGACTATGAGTCCATTAAACCTCTTTCCTTTATAAATTACCCAGTCTCAGGTATTTTTTATAGCAGTGTGAAAACGTACTAATACAGGGATCATTCATTCATTCTACAAATATTTGTTCATTGAGAACCTTCATGTGCCAGGTTCCCTGGGGAAATAGCCCTGAACAAGGCAAATCTGGTTACAGACTGGCCAGGAATTGTTCTCAAACTATATTTAGTATTTCAGCAAGTTGCCATCAGGCCATCCAAGTTACCTGAAGCATGGAACTTTGAGGCCGGGCGTAGTGGCTCACGCCTGTAATCCCAACACTTTGGGAGGCAGAGGCTGGAGAATCGTGAAGTCAGGAGATTGAGACCATCCTGGCTAACACGGTGAAACCCCGTCTCTACTAAAAATACAAAAAAATTAGCTGGACGTGGTGGTGGGCGCCTATAGTCCCAGCTACTTGGGAGGCTGAGGCGGGAGAATGGTGTAAACCCAGGAGGTGGAGCTTGCAGTGAGCAGAGATCTCGCCACTGCACTCCAGCCTGAGCAATAGAGCGAGACTCCGTCTCAAGAAGAAGAAAAAAAAGCATGGAGCTTTGCTTAGAGGGAAAATTATACCGTCTTGGTGGGGTCACCTTACTGGCCAGAAAACTCTGGATGGTTATGAATATTTGAAACTGGAAATGAATGAATGATTACTTAAAATATTTAGAGTGTTGTTAGATAAACTCTTTTGAAATATGGGTAGCTTGGTGGAGGTCTGCAGTGGGTTCCGTGGTCACCATAGGGGATCCTGGTGTCCACCTTCCTCCTGTCCTTTTCCCCAGACTATATGCTTCCTGGCAGACCTGTGGTGGGGCTAGGCCTCCTCAAATGTTCCTGCTGCTGCTGCTGTTAGCAGTAGGCAGTGAGAGGCAGGGGGGACTTGGGCCGAAGCTGTCTCCCATTCAGAAGCCTGTTCCACTGTCTCATTCCACTGCAGGCTCTGACTCCCCTTGCTGCATCCTCCAGTCCCACTGCCCTATTTTCCTGTCTTCTTCCACGTTGTTGGACCCTGGATCTAGGCCACACTGAAGTCGCTGCACTGCCTCCCTCAGTTATATTTGGGGCCTTTGCTATGTCACAAAAGAGGTCCTCAGTTGGGAACTCAGTGGAGTTGACTTCACCTCTGCAGCCCCCTCCCACCAGCACTGCAAACTCCTCAGACATTGCGGACAGGGAGAGGAAGCCTAAGGAGCAATATTCTCCCAGCCCCGTCTCTAATCTGCTGCATGCTGAACCAAGTAGAAACCCACCCCAGGAGACCAAGGATGCAGTGTGCTGGGTGCCAGCCAGGCAGGTGGAATAATTGCAGGCCTGGTTGGGTGGTGGCTTGGCCCAGGTGTCTTAAGTTAAGAGATCAGGGCAGGACTGGGTTCCCTGGCTGCCGACTGCATCCTAAAAGACTGAGGATCTTCCTGGACTCAACAAAAGGCCATATCTCTTCCCAGGATATGTGGCAGCAGGGTTAAGGCATGAGCTCTGTCTCTGGGATCTACAGGTAGTCATTAAGAGTCCCAGTTCTAGTGCCCATTGGTTCCTGCAAGTCAATTTGCTCTTCTGTGAAAAGAAATGCACCCCCTATCTACCTCACAGAGTCATGGATGAGGAATTTGCGGGGGGCAACTGTGGAGGGCTGTGTGCACGTGAGGAGTGGTGTGTGATTATGGTCATGTGGTAGAATAGGTGAGCTCTGGAGTCAGACTGTTTAGGTTCAAACCCTGGTTCCACTACTACTGTATGACTGTAGACGAGTGGCTTAATTTCTCTGTGCCTCAATTTCTCATCTATGCAATAGGGATAATGATAGTCTCTAATTTATAGGGTAGTTGTGAGGATGAAAAGACTTGGGTTAATTCATGTAAAATGCTGAACACAGTGCCTGGTGCACAGTGTTTAGAAAATAATGATGCTGGTGGTGGTGATGGTGGGCTGGTGGTCACGTCAGTGATGAAACAAAGAGAGTATATAGATATAGACCCTGATGTCTTTGTGAATGGTGAAGGGCACTTAACCATTCCAAATCTCCTCCCTTCATCTTTGGCCTTCACCTGACTTTGGCCAGGTGGGCAGCTCATTGGGAAGTGAATGACAAGTCTTATCCCATAGTGGATGTCTTTGGGGAGGCAGTGCCAGGCAGGTCCCAGCCAAAGGAGATGTGAGGAGGACCATGCTCCTTGGGGCCTGTTTTCCCTGGATTCTCTGCTGGGTTAGTGACTGGTTCTGAGCCTGTGACCTGTGCTAGGACCCTCAGAGGGGCCACTCTGCCTTTCAGAACCAGCACAAAGCCCCCTGTGCAGGTACCAAGCTGGGATAATTGGGGAATCATGGAGCCAAATTAGAAGAGCTTAGGCATAATTGAGAATTCTTCTGCCTATTTGATAATAAAGAGCTGATCTGGGCTGACATCTGGGGAAGGGTTCAGAGTGCTTTTGATTATGAAGTGTTTTTTTTTTTTTTTTTTAGACGGAGTCTTGCTCTGTTGCCAGGCTGGAGTGCAGTGGTGCAATCTCGGCTCACTGCAACCTCTGCCTCCCAGATTCAAGCTATTCTCCTTTGTGTTTTAAGTGGCAGAGGAAGAGCCTCTGGACTCCTCAAAGCAAACCCTCTGTGGTGTGCACTCTTTTCCATGAGGCCTCATTTCCTGAGGAAATGCCTCCCAGTTCCATCTCTGGCTAGACAGTGGCTGCCAGATTCCCGGGCTTGGGTGACAAGAATAAGACAGCGGTCTTGGAGAAAGAAGGGATTGGGTGGGGGTCCTGGAGGGAGGAGAGAAGGACCCCTTTTAAGTTCCAGGGACCACTGGACTATCCCATTCCTTTTAGAGGGGCTCCCTTTGGCCTGCTCCAGTCTGGGCAGGGTTTCCCGGCATCTCATCATTCCCTGGGTGATAGGCACCTGCCACTCCCTAAAAACAAAACAATGAACCATCGTGACAGCCACAGCTCACCTGCTTTGAGGGCTTTGTAGGGGCTGGGGACTGTGTCCCAGGCTCTACCAACATTATCACTTCATTGACATACTGTTCATCTGCCAGTCTTTTGCCAGTTTGGCTTGAGTGATAAGAAGGTATTAATTACCCTGGGGTGTGGAAGCCAGAATTTCTGCACAAGCCAGAGGGGGAAGTGTTGTCCAGGACTGGAATGCCCATCCTGATAAGTTCCTCTGCCCCCATCTTCCCTTCCTCTTATGCCTGTAACTGTCCATCCAGACCTCTCCTTTTCATGGAGTCTCGCTTGGCCCCAGTGTCTCTGCCCTTCTGTGTCTCTCCCTGTCTATGGGCTCTCTGCCCCATCTCTGTCCTGACTTTGGTCATCCGACTTCTCCCCCTGCTGTCAGTTCCTCCTCTCGGGTTCTCTGCAGGGACAGGAGGCACTTGGTCTGCTGAGATCAGCAAATGCCTCATACTCTGTCCACAAAACACCAACTGTGGTTCCTCTCTCCCCTCTCGGAGGCCTCCAGTTGCCTCTCACGCCAGTTCCTGAGTCCTCAGCCCCATCCAGGTTTCCTGAGAAAGTTGGCGTTGTGGTGGTCCCGGCGGGTGGGTTGGGCAGTGGCTAGGCTGGATTCTTATGGGAAAGCGAGTGTGTGTGTTCTCAGCCTGGGGTGACACGGCCCCCACCTCTCATGGGCCCTGCTGCCTACTCAGCCTCCCTGGCCACAGACCACCTGGGTTGCCCCACGTGGAGAGAAGTCAGGACCTGAGAGTGAGGGAAGGGGAGGGCTGTGGTCCATGGAGGGGCACTGGAGTGAAAACCACGCATTTCCTCCTGGAAAGTCCTTTCCTGGGCTCCCAGCTTGGCCCAGGATGCAGGGAGGGGTGAGAATCAGTGCCTGGGCTTCCTCCATGGGGCAGGAGAGCAAGACTTGGCACCAGTCACTGCCCTGGCTGTGTGTCCCCTGGCCACTTCCCTCGCCTCTTTGAGGCTCCTGCCCTGAGCTGCAACAGTGGTGGGAAAAATACTGGAAATGTGAGTCTTTTTCTTTCGTGTGCTCTCTGAGCACAGGCTGTGGCATTAGGTGGGTGTGCAAGAAGGGGCAGCCTCCAATTTCTTATCTTGCTTTGCTCCTTCTTTCCTTCCCATCAAATTATCATCAAGAAGCTCCTGAGTCCCAGGCCTGCCTTCTAACACATGCAACACGGGGGAATTGTGCTACACGAGTGAGACACATCCTGGCCTTCCGGGAGGTTTCGGTTAATATAAACACAATGACGACAATGACAACAACAACAACAACAACAACAACAATAACAACAACACAAATTAGAAAAAAATGCCTTACAAGCTTGGGAGCTTGTCAGAAATGTAGAATCTCAGGCCTTGTGGCAGACTTACTAAATGAGAATCTGCATTTAAATAAGATCCCTGGGTAATTCAAATGATATTAAACTACAGGTCTTGGTGTCTAGTTCTGGTCCTAGTTTCAACCTGGCTTCACTACTTACCAGCTGGATGATTCAGGGCAAACTTCTCTGAGTCTTGATTTCCTAGTCTGTAAAATGAGCAGGATAATAAAAATTTATGCCCTGCAGTCATTGTGAGAATTACATAAGACACTGTCCTGAAAGCAGAAGCTGGGAACCCCAGGAAGCAGCCAGTCAATGTGAATGTGACCAGGTTGTAGCTGAGTGTGGTTTCTGCAGCCCTCTGGCCTTGTGGATTTCTACTGTCTTTAAGAAGGACTGAGTCTCTCACTCACATATGGCAGTAGTCCCAGAAGGGGTGAGGTTCACAGGTCCTAGAGCCAGTGTTCCTGTTTCAAATCCAGTGCTTTTTACTACTGGGTGACCTTAGGCAGGTCACTCTCCTGAGCCTTTGTTTGCCTACCTGTAAAATGGGGCTGTTGTGAGATTTGCCTGAGCTTGTACAGGCACTGAGAATTCATACTTAGTGAGTGCTGGCAACAGGTTTCTTACAATCCTTGCTTCTCTTAGTCACCTCTGGCTCCTGTTTCCTGATTTTTCTGATTTCTCACCTTTATTCCTCTTCCCTTTGTCCTGGCCAGTCCCTGATGTCCCCAAAGCAGAGGGTGATCAAATGTCCAGATATGCCAGGGATGGTCATGGCTTATGTGTTTTGTCCCATTGTGTTACCTCCCCTCTCACTTTCTGAAATGTCTCAGTTAGGTGACCCTATCAAAGGCCCCTCATGAAGGGCAGTTGTGTTTGCAACACTATTTTTTTAAAAAGGTTTATTGAGATGTAATGAACACAGAACAAATTGCACATATTTAAAGTGTGTACTTTGAAAAGTTTTGACAGATATTTGCTTGTGAAACTATCACCACAGTCAAGATAATGAGCATGTGTATCACCTCCCAAGTTTGGGAGGACTTTTAAGAGAGACCCAGGTGCAGTGTGGCAGGTCACACAATGGGGCCAGCCCAGCCCAGCTGGTAGCATCATGCTCTCAGGAGGTCTAAGGCCTTCCCAGCCCAGGGAATTCTCAGTTTTATGCTGTCCTCATCCTTCCTTCTCTTCTCCCTCTTGGCCATCTCATTCTCCTTCTCCCGACATCTAAAAATTCTCATGCGGCTCTTCCTTTCTTTCCCAGCCAGTGGTTCTCAAACTTCTGTGTCCATCATCAGCACTGTTTGTCAAATATGCAGATTACTGGACCCCACCTTGCGGAATCAGACTCTCTGGGGGTGAGTCTGTGACACTTCATTTCTCACAAACATCTCAGGTGACTGATGTGAATGTCAAGCACATCCTAGCTATGTCCCCCCTCCCATTTATTTATTTATTTATTTATTTATTTGAGATGGAGTCTTGCTCTGTCGCCCAGGCTGGAGTACAGTGGCACGATCTTGGCTCACTGCAACCTCTGCCTCCCAGGTTCAAATGATTCTCCTGTCTCAGCCTCCCAAGTAGCTGAGACTACAGGTGTGTGCCACCACGTCTGGCTAATTTTTGTATTTTTAATGGAGATGGGGTTTCATCATATTGGCCAGGCTGGTCTCAAACTCTTGACTTCAGGTGATCCACCCACCTCGGCCTCCCAAAATGCTGGGATTACAGGCTTGAGCCGCGGCACCCGGCCCCTTTTATTTAAAATAACCTACATAGTGATGGATTGATAGTTCAGCAAACCACCAGGGCATGTGTTTACCTATGTAACAAATCTGCACATACTGCACATGTACTCCAGAACTTAAAATTAAAAAAAAAAAAAAACAAATAATTCATCAGAGTGTTATGCTAAACAAAGAAAAGGTTTCTCCTTAGTGGAATGTATTAGTTAGCTTGTGCTGCAAAACAAAGCACTTAAGTGGGAATGGAATGTCAGAGATGGCCCCTCATTCTCCATGCCCTCTCTCCACGAGATCTGCCATTATCCAAGCATCCAGCCTAAGTTCTTTGCAATACAGAATCTAGCTTACCAGGGAGCAAAAGCCAAAGCTGCTGGGCTTCTGAAAGGCTAACCTAGAGTGGGAACATTGCAACTTTCACCTCATTATGTTGATTACAACAAGTCCCAAGACCAACCCAGAGTCAAGGGGAGGGAAAATAGACATGCTTTCTTGATACGAGGTGCAGCAGGTGTGTGCAGGGATGGAATTGTTGGCAGACACACTGCCACAGAGGAATTCTGCTGCCAGTTTTTGAACTACAGTTCTCCCCCTTCAGTAGAGTAACTGTTATCAGTATTATTCATAGTAGTGTCTGGGCTATATAGAAGGGACTATAGTAGAAGGCAGGCATTGCTACCTCTGTCTGGGAAAGGAGAGGATGGCTCCACTGCGTAGGTTAAATGAGAAGTGATTGTGGCTGGAAAGTGAGGGGAAGAGAGACTGGCAAGAGCAAAGGCCTGGGGGCCTGAGATTATCCACATGTAAGACAGCAGGGAATGAAAAGGCCACTCAAGGAGGCCTTCCAGGCTTCCTGGTGTCTACAGGCAGGCCTGAGGTTCCAGGGATGACCAGGGTGGAGGGGGTCTGCAGGGGTGTGCCAGCACTGTCCCCCATCACTGTACCTCAGCACAGACAGAGAGAGAGAAGCCTGAGGTTCCCACCAGGAACACAAGAGTTCAAAGGGAAGGGGTCTCAGGCATGAGAGGGTGGGACCATCTGGTTTCTGGGGAGCATGTCTAAGCCATCACTCTTGAACTATTCGGGGCAGGCAGCTTCATTTTCAATTGCATTCTCCTCACTTTCATTTGTGAGACCAATTACAGAGCATTTTGCACCACAATTACTGCCGTTAAAACCTCTCAGTTCTGTTTGGTGAATTTTAGTAGTAATTGAACAGAGGAAGCCATCACACAGGAGATTGTCCAACTGAATCTGCCCAAGCACTGAACTGTGAATTCCAGTCCTCCCAAAGTGGTCACATGGTGCCCAGGTGGAAGCCGCTTGCTTCCCTCCCGTGGGGATCTTGCCCTGGCCCATGTGAGAGACCAGCTCTACATGGAAGGGTGATGGGAGGTGCCTCCAGCCAGGGACAGCTGTGCAGTACCAGATTTTAGGGCATAGGTTAGGGATGGGGCTGGGGTGGCAATTTCAAGACTTGGGAACCTGAAGGTTTTGCTGTTTCAGAGTTGGGAGTATGACTGGATTCATCCCTTCATTTATTATTTATAGAACAAATACTTCTGTAGCACTTACCGTGCACTGGCCACTCTTCTAAGTGCATTGCAAATATTAGCTTCTTTAAGCCTCATAGCAATGCCATGATTAGTCATCTTGTGATTGTTCCCATTTGATGGATGAGGAAACTGGGGCTCAGAGAGGTTAGTAAAATTGCTCGAGGTCACGCAGCCAATAAATAGCAGGACAATTTGACTCCAGAGTTTCTCTTCTTGTTTTCTTTTTCTCTTGTGGTTTCCTTCCTTGATATTTAGGGAAGGCTTATAAGAATTCCTAAGTATGTCAGAGGAGCTGAGTGAAGGGATCTGGCCATCCCTAGGCTGTGGTAACAAAGGAGAGGGGTAACAGAGCCTGGAAACCTGCTTGATGGTGGGAGCAGGAATCCAACTGAAATCCTTAAGGAGGAGGAGAGACTTAGGGGACAGAGTTAGGATTGGGTGGTATAGGAGCCACACCTCACCCAGAGGCTCTTTGCCCAGATCCCAGCTACAAAGTTCAGGTTTTGCTTTAGCAGAAAAGGCCATATTCCCTGATCTGTGTGATAACCGTTCCAAGCCTCCAGCAGACATGACCCCAGAGTGAGAATGAAGGATGGTAAGCCATCTCTGTCTCCATTGCTTCTGATTCCTTTGTAGATTTAAAGCCAGATGAATCAGGACACCAACTCTGTGCCTTGAACATCTACCGATGAGAAAACTGAGGCTCAGCAAGGAAATGCCATTTACCCAAAGTCATGTGGCCAATGTATGGGAGGGCCAGGCTTCAAACTCAGTTCTGTCTGATTCTCAAATCCTTGCTCTATTCGTTGCACCCAACTTCCTGCTTCATCAGGACAGAAACAAGTCACTCAAACAACTGCTGGGGGTGGACCCAAAGATACCATCTGTAAGGGCCTCACTAACCTGCTATGGGAACTGTCTGTCCACTCTGCTAGGAGCTCTGTTTGAGCCTAGACTTGGTCTGAATTATCTTTAAATCCACCCCAGGGCTTGGTAGGTCAGTTGAAAACAGACAGGGCCATACTGGAATCTCAAAACCATGGCTGGAGAAAAGTCCCTTCCTTGAACTTGGGAGTTTCTGCTTAAATCCTTACTGGGTGGCTCAGCCCCTTCTTGAGTAGCCTGGGCTGGCTTCACCTACCATACCCCACTCTGGGGAGCACTGTTGAGGTCAGATTTGGCTGAAAAGGAACAGGGGACTCTTTTCAGGAAGCGGCAGGAAAGCAATTGGGTTTGGTCTTTCCTACTACATAAAGATGGTAATCCCACCTGTTTCCTGTAACTAGCAGGCCAGTCTCAAGTCGGGAGCTCTGCTTGGAGTTTACCTCTGTGGTAGTTGGCAGGGACTGGGCTAGGGTCAATGGCTTAGGGCAAGCCTGCCTCTCGGGGCAGGTCAAGTGCCAAACCTCTGGAGTCTAGCTTGGGAAGGTTAAGGGACAAAAAAGGTCACCTATGTCTTCAGATCAGTGGTTCTTAAAACTTTAATGGCATCAGAGTCACCTGGAAAGCTTATTAAAACAGAGACTGTGGCTGGGTGCAGTGGCTGACGCCTGTAATCCCAGCACTTTGGGAGGCCGAGGTGGGTGGATCACCTGAGGTTAGGAGTTTGAGACCAACCTGCCCAACATGGTGAAACTTCATCTCTACTAAAAATACAAAAATTAGCCTGGTGTGGCGGTGGGCGCCTGTAATCCCAGCTACTCAGGAGGCTGTGGCAGGAGAATCACTTTAACCCAGGTGGCAGAGGTTGCAGTGAGCCGAGATCATGCCACTATACTCCAGCCTGAGTGACAGAGTGAGACTCTGTCTCAAACAACACAAAACAAACAAAAACAAACAAAAAACCCAGAGATTACAAGGCCCCAGCTTCAGAGATTCTCTTCAGTAAATCTGGATAGGGCCTGAGAACTTGCATTCTAATAGGCTCCTTGGTGATGCTGATGCGGCTGGTCCGGGAACCAGGCTTTGAGAATGGTTACGTTGGACATTTTTCTCTTGACTCCTCCCTTGTGGGGTATGCCCCAGCAGGCACTGGGCTGTATTCCTACCCCCTACATGCTCCAGCTTGCTGCTGGTGGCATGTAGGGTGACAGCCAGGGCCAGGGAGGATCAGGTAGGAGCACCAGGCTGATGAGGAATTTGTAGAAAGAAGCTGGGGACAAGCTACAGATGATTATTGGAGGCAGCCATGATGCTCACCACCAAGCGGTGACCAAATCGGGGACAAAGACTCCACTGAGGGCTCTAGAAAACTCTTTGGATGCGAAGCTAAAAGGCTGTGGGGAGCAGTGGAATGAGTACATACTTTGAAGGCTCTGCCACTTTCTGGCTGTGTGCATGTGTGATTTTGAGTAAATTACTTCTCTCTCTGCCTCAGTTTCTTCATCATTCAAGTGGGGTGAATACCACTTTCTATGATTGTTGTCAGGAGGTGATTGAGATTACAAATGAGAGCGTTCTTGGTACAATGCCTGTCATTAAATGCAGGGTCTTTCCAATTTCCTTCTCCATCCTAGAAAGGTCATTATACTGGCTTAGCATGACTCCCGTCTCTCTATCCGCTTCCACCTGTCCTCTCCAGCCACTGGACCATCAGCCTACATTATCATAAAAAAGAGCGAGATTTTAATTTGTAGAAGGTTTCTTTCTTTCTTTTTCCTTTTCTTTTTTTTTTTTTTTTTAAGAAAAGCCTAATTAGGAAGCCCGTTAAATGCCTGCAATTCCACTATAATTCTATTAAATTCTCCCTGTAAAGTTAATGTTACAGACTTTTTAACAGATGTTTTAATTAGGCATTGTTATTAAAGAGAATACTGTAGAAATTAAAACCAGACCCTAAATGGGGGAAGAAAAGCAGTTTTCTTGTGCTGGGTAAATGGTGGCAGCCGCCCAGCAAAGAGCTGTTGGCAGCAGGTCATGAAAAACATGCACAAAAGGAGAGGGAACGCTTGGCGCAATCCGCATTGCTCAGCAAGAGGGAAAAATGCCCGTGCCTGGTCCACTCGGCCAGCACAACCTCGAGCCCAGCCAGCTTGGGAAACAGGAAGAGAAGCCAGGAAGGTTAGAGACCCCCTGGCTCAGCTTGACAGGTTCTGGGGTCCGTTCCTATTGTGGTCATTTTGTTTAGGTCCAGGTCCTCTGACCCTCCTTGGCAGCCCACGAGGCCGGGATTACTCTTACCCATTTTACAGATGAGAAAACAGGCTCAGAGATATCTGATGATCTTCCCAGGTAGACACAGGAATGGACGGAGCTAGAAGATGAATATGGGTTTTCTGCTATGTGGTGCTGGCTTGTTTCTCCAACAGTGATACAATCTAGTGCATATAGCCTGAGCTTTGGGGATAGAAAGATCTAGTTTAAGTCTCAGCTTTTCTTTTCACTGGCTGTGTGTCCTTAGACTATTTGCTTAATCTCTTTGAGCCTCAGTTTTCTCATCTGTAAAATGGGAAAAATAATAGACCCTATTAATTCATGGGATTCAAATGAAATATTGCATCTAAGGGCACAAAGCACAGGGCCTGGCAGATGGCAAGTGCTCACGGAGTGCTCATAGATATGATGAAAGCTTCAGCCAGCAAGTGCAGAGCTAGAGCTCCAATCCAGATGTCTGGTCCAGAGTCTGCCCTTTCTGTGGCACCATACTGGGTGGTCCAGTCAGCCCTCACTGTGGGCTAAAGGACCTGATTGTTGTTTGAGACTCAGCTGATGGCCACCATCTAGAATTCTTAAAACCAACCGTGGTTTCTGCATTCGTTGCTACTGTCTGTGCCCTGCTATCTGGAAGGCAACCTTTCCTTTGATGCCAGCCAAGTGAGGGGTTGCCCAATGTGTGGCTGGCTCAGGTAAGCCATCCTGCCACTGGGGATGGGAGTCATTGGTTGTCATGGAGACCCCAAGTGAGACATCCAGCTCCTTCTGAGATGGCCCACCCAACTCCAGATGGCTCCTCTAAGAAGGCAGGAGGAAGGGGTGAGGTTGGAGAGACCTGGGTTCGAATCCTGTCTTCTTTGATAGCAACAATGAAGCCACTGGCTGCTGTCATGGGCCTCCACTCCTGAGTCTGCGTTTTGCTGTCTCCTTCTCTTGGGCATTGAGCCAAGGGTCTGGGTGAGGGTGAGCGCTCCCAGGAGGCACCGAGGCTACTGAGACTCCTTCTGGTGCCTCTGGTGACATGCTCAGATTTGCCTTTTCTCGGGGCTAATTTTCCTGTCTGCTCTCCAAGTCTGTCAGCCTGGGATTATTCAAATGATGTTTATTTCTGTCCTGTGACCCAGATAGATCTGCCACGAGTACTTTTGTCAGAGCTTGGAAGGAAGAAATGACTGAAAGTGATGCCACTGTGTGGGTCTCATCCATGGGCCCCCTCCCAGGAAGCTCTGCAGACTCCTGCTTGTGTCCACTGGAGCTGCCACCCATTTCCCTCCCCTCTTGCTGCCTCTGTTATCACCATGCAAGCCATCCTTCTGGGTCATGGGGAGGCCGGGGTGCCTCTTGCTCAGGATGGCCTTTCTTGGGATTGTTATTATGAGGTCCCCGAGGTGCCAGGCAATGTACTGCCTGATACTCAATAGGTGCCCCATAGTTGCTAGATGTTGAGGGACAACTTCATCCCCCAGTCCAGGCCTCCTGAGCCTTTTGTTTCAAGGATGTGGAACAGATTTTCTCAGCCACCCCTCTTTATAGGCAGGAAGGTACTATGAAAAGCATGCCCCTGAATTCCAGTCTCACCTCTTACTAGCTGGGTGAGCTTGAGCAAGTGGCTCAGCCTCTCTGAACCTGATTTTTCTCATCAGTAAAATGGGGAAGGTAATAGTGTCCAGGCCCTGGGATACTGATGAAGATGAAATGGGACAATGTTCCTGAAAGCATCAAGTGCATAGAGTTTGGTTATAATAAGGGGTGTGCAGAGCAGTTATTACATGTGTGCACATGTGTGTGCATACACACATGCACGCAGAATACATAGGAAATGCACATCATGGCCCCCAAAATTGGTCACATAAGTTACCTCTAGAGAATGGGTCTGAGGGTTGCTTCTTTTCTCTCCAGTTTAAATGTTTTTTAAACCATAGCCCTGTATTATTTTTTAATTAAAAGAAAAAAGCAGCAAAATAACCAATGCAGAAACTGCTGGTGGTTTTGAGAACTCTGGTAAATGGCAATCAGCTAATTCTCAGACAACAGTCAGGTCATTTAGCCCAGGGGATGGGCTGGCTGGGCCATCTCTCCAGTTGGGGACATTGACCCAGCTTTGGGCTCTGAGCAACTGAGTTTGAACCCTGGCTTTGTGATTTATCAGCCACGTGACTTCAGGTGAGGTTTCACAGCCTCAATTTCCTTGTATATAAAATGGGAAGAACAGAAGCTACCGGTAGGGCTGTTTTTGGGGAACTGAGAATGGACGTGAGGCATCGGGGCAAGGATAGATATGCCAGATAGGTAGCAATTCTGATGACCTTTGAGTTTTCCCTTTGCTGCCTTTCCCCCAGGAGGCTGGAGTTCCATGCCTAACCCTGAGGTCAGGTGAGGGCATGGAGGAATAACTCTGGGCCACTAAATTTGATGGGTATTTTTCAGTCTTCCTTTTACTTGACATGAGCAGCATCCACACTGCCAACATCTCAGCTCCTGCGACCCCCTCTTCTTCCCTTAACATTTCTTAAGTCTCCATGTGAGAAGGGAAGGAAGTTGGGGCTAGGCTGGCCTATGTGAGTCCCATGTAGCTGGGTTGGAAGTGTGGGAACTTTCCTCACCGTGAGAACCTGCAAGTGTAAGTCATCTGGAACAATCTGTACATCCATCAGAAAGGATCTGGTTGAATAAGTCACACAGCCATCTCCAGAACCCCACAAACATGTTACAAGTTGGACCATGTCTTTGAGACAGGTGACATATTCCACATCAGATTAAATGGAAAATAAACAATTAGAAAATAGCACTTATAGTATAATCTCATTTTTAAAAAAATATGAGATAAAGCAATCCTTGGAGTAGCAGAGATTAAGAACTTTTCTTCTTATTTAATCTGAATTGTAAACTTGTGTTAATGATATCAAGAACTACAATAACAATAATAATAAAGTTTTTAAAAAATATGAAAAGCAGATTTATTCATAATTAGCAAAACTTAGAAGCAACCTTCAGTAGGTGAATGGATAAATAAACTCTAGTACACCCAGACAATGGAATATCATGCAGCCATAAAAAGAAATGAGCTATGGAGCCATTAAGACATGGAAGAATCTTAAATGCATATTACTAAGTGAAATAAATCAATTGGAAAAGGCAACAAACAATGTGATTCCAACTCTGTGACATTCTGGAAAGAGAAAAACAATGGAGACAGTAAAAAGACGAGTGGTTGCCAGGGGTTAGGGGAGGAAGGGATGAATAGGCAGAGCACAGAGGAGTTTTAGGGCAGTGAAAGTACTCTATGTGATACTATAATTGTGGATACACATCATTTTTCCAAATCCACAGAATATGCAACACCAAGAGAGAACCCTCATGTAAGCTGTGGACTCTGGGTGATAATAACATGTCAATGTAGGTTCATCAATTGTAGCAAATGTACCACTGTGCTGCAGGATGTCAGTAGTGGAGGTTGGGCTTGTTAAGGGGGTGGGAGATACATGGAAACCCTCTGTACTTCCTGTTCAGGTTATTAAAATATGAAAGGACCTTGCTCAGTCAAGTACTGAGAGGGATGAGTCAGCCTGGGAGGCTGGCCCAGTCAGGGGACTCCAGAGAGGATCAGGAGCCAAGAGCTGAACCTGAATGGTGAGCCTTAGGGGCACAGGGCCAAACCTTCTTCCCCTCCTTGCCAGATCCATTGCTTGTAGCCCTCTGTGTAGGGCAGATGCTATTTAAGACTGAACTTGAATCCCAGCTCCATCATCTCTGCTGTGTGACTCTGAACAAGTGACCTCATCTCCCTAAGCCTTAAAGACTCAACCTGTCAGTTGGGCATAGTGATGTTCCACAGAGTTGATGTGAGTTATGTGAGGTCTTATATGTGAAATGCCCTGGATAGTTCTTGGTTCAGAGTGAGAGCTGAGGTCTGGGCGGGGCTGTATGAACCACCAGTGTGGGGAAGGCGGGCAGCCCCTTCCTGGTCTGCCAGCCTTGGCGCCCCCGAAATCTTCCCCAAGTGCTCTTCCAGGTCTAACCAGAGGCCCTTCTGTTTGATGGGTATGTGTCACAGTCAGCTTTGCCTGTCATCCTGTTGACAGAAGCTTCAAAGAAATCTCTTTCAAGTTCTACAGTACCTTGAGAGAGGTTCCAAAATACTTTATGTGGCATGGAGGCCCACTGTTTCACAGGGGGGCACAATGAGACATTTCTGAGCAGCAAGCTGGCCCTGTGCTGAGAATTAGGTGGGGTTTTCTCTTTTTGATTCATCCTCTTCCCCCAGCCGAGGCTTGTTTTCCTTGAGACCCGAGACCCATTTTTCTGGCCTCAGTGATGCCCTGATCCAAAGGAACACGGCTTTACTTGCCTTTCAGGCTATACGTGAGTCCAGGGTCATAATGGCCTTAGCCGGGCCCCAGAAAGCTGCAGAGAATACTGCCCATGCCTTGCATTTGAACTAACAGAGGGGCCAAAGCACAAATCCCTGGCTTGTGTTGGGTCCAAGAGAGTCGAACTGGCCTCACGCACATTAGGCCACAAGGGGAGCTAGAGAAAGATGCAGATCCCTGGGCCTTATCCTCCAGGGGTTCAAGTTCTGGACGTCTGGGATTCTGCTTCTTAAACCAGCTCCTCAGGTGATTCTAATGCAAATATCTCCATGCCATTCTTCGAGTGACACTAATATAGTGGATATTGCAAGGGCTTAGACCTAGGCAGACCTGGACCTAAATTTTATCCCATCAGCTGTGTGACCTCATTCATATTTATTCACCTTTCTGAGCTCCACTTTTTGCATCTGTAACATGCCCTTGTTTGAAAATAACACGACGGGGTATTCTTTAAGTTCCAGGCATAATGCTAAACGCTTTGCATCCTCTCATTTGATCCCTATGGTAGTCCTCAAGTAGGAACTATTATTTTTGAACTCTGGAAGCCTCACTCAAGACCACCCACCTCCCCTTGTTTTTAACTGTGATGCTGAGTCTCAGTGGAGTTAAGTGTCTGTACAGTACATATCACAGTGCTGGGCTTATTGCAGGTGCTTGATAAGTACTCACTGCCCTCACCCCTAGCCTCTTGCCCCAGCACTGAATGGGTTAGGAGCTGTCAGGGATCTGACATGGAATGGGGCTTGCAGGGCCTGGAAGGGCTCAGAGCCCAGGGGACAACATCAATCCATCAGTGAGAATTCACCAAGGCTATTAAGCCATGGTGGAGGTGACCTCAGCAAAGGAAGCAAGACATGCATCCTGTGATTGCTTTGTTAGGATAATTTCCCCAGCGAATAAAGAGAGAGAGGAGGAGCCTTCCAGACGGGAAGCCTTACGAGGGAAGGTGCCGCAGGGAACTGAGGACAACTCCATTAGATTGGGGAAATCTCAGGGTCTGTGATTCTTTTGGATTTTTCAGAAGTCATCTTCTCTCCTTGTTCTTCCCTGCTTAGTCCAGTTAAGCCTCTTCTAGGGAAATACTGCATTCTTGTTACTGGTAAATGAAGATGGATTTATTGACACAATATAAAGCCAACTCACTTTATCAGCAATAAAGCAAATCATACTGAAAAGAGCAAAGAGAGAAAAATGAAAATTAATAAATGAAGTTTATTGTTTTACAACAAGTTAGGTTTACATTTTCTCACCCAAACCTTTCCCCGTTGAGTTTTAAATACTCTACCTAAATCCCTTGGGTCATCCTATGTTAAATATCCTCTGTGTTTCTGTTAAGAACTTCAAGGTCAAAAGGCAAGTGTTAGATTTTCTTTGAGCTGGTAATACAGTCTTTCATTCATCCAACAAATATTTATTGAATGTTTACTGTGAGTGAGGCAATGTTTTGGGCACTGAGGATACATCAGCCAATAGGCAAAAGTCTCTGCTTTCATTGTGCTTATATTCTAACAGAGGAAGACAGAAAACAACAACAAAACAACAATAACAACAACAACAACAACAAAACCCAACCAGAACAAACATTAGGAGAAACTAGGTGAAACATATACAGGAAGTCTCTGTACTATCTTTGTTGCTTTTCTGTAAATCTAGAACTCAAAAACACAACAAAATTGTGTGTGTGTGTGTGTGTGTGTGTGTTTGTGTGTATGTGTATTTGAGGATAAATGCAGTGAAGAAAAGTAAATTGGGAAACAAAATTTGGGAATGCGCTGGGGCAAGAGGAGGAGCTGTAGTTTTTAAAAGGCTGGTCTTTTTGAAAAAGTGACATTTGAACAAAGATTTGAAGGAGGATAAAGAGAAGCCATGGGGATATCTGGGGAAAGGATAGTAAAGGAAATGATAAGTGTAAAGTCTCAGTGGTCCCCAGCCTCAAAGAGGGCCTCCAATGACCCCGGTATTCATGTTCTTGTATAGTCCCCTCCTGACTGCACAGGGCTGACATGTGTACCCAATAGGGTATTGTGGAAATGTGGGTTCCATGACTGGGTCATAAAAGAGATGACAGCTTCAGCCTTTCTGTCTCTTGGATCACCCATCCTGTGGAAAGCCAGCTGTTGCCTTGTGAGGGCACTCAAGCAGTCCTATGGAGAAGTCCACATGGGAAGGAACTGAAGCCTCCTGCCAACAACCATCAATAACTTCTGAGGTTTGTGAGTGGGCCACCTTGGAAGCAGAGCCCCCAGCCTTCTAATGGCTATAGTTGCATTGACATTTTGGGCATAATCTTAGGAGACAGCTGGGACCAGAATCACCTAGCTATGCCACTCCCAGGTTCCTGACCCACAGGAACTCTGAGACTTTTTTTTAAAAGAGTTTATTGTTTTAAGCAGCTACTATTTCAGGTTGTATGTTACATAGCAATAAATAACCAATGCAGATGTTGAGGTGAGAACATGCCTGGTTGCTTGAGGAACAGCAAGGAGGCACTGTAGTTGGAGTGGAGGTGTAAGAGTGAGAACAGGAAGATCTGAGGGCAGAAACTGTGAGTCAATTTCCTCCTGAAGAAAAGGCTTCCTCTCTCTGGGTATTACTATTATTATTTTTTCAGCAATTGGCTCTCCTGAGTGTTTCTCAGGCCCAGGCCTTGGGAACCAGTTTGTGATGCTCATTTTCTTCACTGCTGTCATCTTCTGAGGTGGGTTTACATCTCCTCTTCCCAGGAAGTCTGTGGTGGTGTTATCCTTCCTGAAGTGGTTTCAGTGATACCTCATGCTGAAACTTGGCCAATGTCTCTTTGGGCATTTTTTTAAAGATCAGATCTGTTTTGGTAGAGAATCAACAAGATTTGAACAAACAAGAGATAAAAAGAATTTGATTAATTGGAAACAAGTTGTTGTTCAGAGATGAATTCACAGAGGAGGTAAGGTTTGAGGGAGGTTGAGAAGTGGTTATGGGTAGTTGAGCAAAGGTGGTGGGTAAGGAAACAAATAGCAGAGACAGGGGGTAGGAGAAGGATAACTACTTTGTGGGAATTCAACATCGTTTGTGTGGAGATTGGGAAGAGGATATGGGGGACAGGCGAGTGGAGGAGGGGAAGAGGATGCAGGGTCTGGTAAGGAAATTGTGGGTGCAGGACTCAGCCTAAATTGTACCATGTAGGCCAGAGGCTCTCCTGTTGGGGAACTTCTGATCCTTCGGGGATGGGCTGTCAAATGCTGGCCCACCTGAATTCTATGTAGGATTGTTTTGATTGTAAGGGTCAGAAAATCCATTTCAAGTTGGAGTTAGGAAAAAAGAGAATGTATTGATTTATGTAAGTGAAAAGAGCATGGTTTGATGTAATTGGGGCTTGATTTCTCTCTCTCTCTCTTTAGGTTTTGTCTCCTGCCATTTTGGCACCATTCTCACTTAGGCTCTCCCCCTGTGTTTGCAACACGGTTGTTAGCATTTATTCTACAGTTCAATATAGCAGAAAAGAGTAATTGTGTTTGCCCCAGCATACCTGGTCAAAGTCTTGCTATTTACCATGATTGATGACTCAACTGGTTGTAGGGCATGTGCCCATTCCTAGGCCAGCCACTGCTACCATGGGTAGAATTTTGATTGGCCAGGCTTAGACCATGTGCCAGACCTGTTGGAACCTAGAGACTAAGAATAGGGGTAGGGTGGCTACCCAGGTGGAAATCAGGCTGATGCTACCAGTAGGTGGGTGGGTTGTGTGACAAGATGCAGAGAGGCATGCTTAGTGGAACAGTCAAAGGAGTCATTTTTTGAGCATATAGGGAGCAAGACGAGGGCACTAAGTCTACTCAAATTGATATGTGGTATCCATAGGTCTCTGTTAAATAGTCAGCACAGGTATGTGCCTTTATGGATTCTGTGAGGTACAATTATACTATAGTCACATTGCACCATCATTATTATTGATTTGTTTTATGCTATTTTGAATCTTTTAACTCCTTTGAGTTAGGGTAATGCTAGCTGCTATCACAGATAAAATGTAAAATATTATTGGCCTCAGACAATTTTCCTTCAAGTCCAGAAAGTGAGTAATTGATTGACAGTGCTGGCTCTCTGTTCCACAGAGCCATTCATGGATTGAGGCACTTTTCGTTTTATGGCTCCACCAAGTCCTTGCATCTTAGAATACTTTCTTCCAGCTAGCAGACAAGGAAAGAGAAGGTGGGGTGAAGGCACCTCTGCTTGGAAGGGACAGGCATATCCCTTTCATTCATGTTTCAGTGATAAGAGGTAGTCATGTGGTTCCATCTAGTGCAAGAGGGGCTAGAAAGTGTCATTCTGATTGGGCAACCATGATCTGACAACTTCATACCATGGAGTGGGAGCATGCATTTTTGGAGGGCAGCTAGCCCACTTTGCCACAGCCTCCAAGTATGTGGTCCCAAACTGTAGTTTTTAAAGTTACATAAAAGAAGATACAGAGAATTACTGCGTAAGGTGACATCAGGACCACTGAATGATTTTTAGGCAGAGGAGGGACACAACAGATCAGTCTGTGCTCTGGGAACATTAAGGAGATGGTGGTAATAGAATGAAAAAAAAGGACTCAGGTCCCTGTTGTCCCCACTTCTGGCCCAGTTTTGAGTAGGGCAATACTCAAGGGTTCCTTGCATTTACACTCCTACCACATTCTGGGGACTCACCATATGCCTTTTTGAAACACTGTTGACTCCTTAGCACAGCTGAGAGGCAGATACTATTATCTGCAATTTACATATAAAAAAATAGAACGTTCAAGGAAGGGAAGTGACTTGTCCCAGGTGTGCTGGGCCTCGCACAGGTTGTCACTGAAGCTGCTGATCTGTATTGGGAAATGTATTTGGGGACTCGGTGGTGCCAAGCATGCATTTGCCCTGTGGCATGGTGTCTTAGGGAGCAATGGGGTCTGAATACTCAGTGGTGATAGGGCCTGGCTGGCAGGTGGATTTGATAACCCTTTGAACCTACACCTCCACTAGGGGCAAAGCTTTAAGCACTGTGCATCTCATGTAGTCACCTCCAAGTCCCTAACAAAGATGCTCTGTGAGTCCCCTCATCAGCTCCCAGGAATCTGCTCCATGGCTCCTGGCCCTGCTGGAAAGGGGGACCACAAACCTGTTCCTCAGTTCTGCTCCCCAGTCAGAGAAGCCAGTTCTGCTGACTGGGCAGATGGGGCCCACGCACTGGGACCTGGGGAGATTGAGAGGAGAAAGTGGCTGAGCACAGCTCTGCGAGGCCTGGTGATTTATGAGGAGCAGCTTCCGTGGGCCATCTGGACCAGGAACTTCAGGAAGCACATCCTGTGTGGAGGCGCAGGCAGCGTGGGAGCCCTGCCAGGGAGGTGGAGGGCTGCAAGGGAGCAAGAGGAGGGAGGGGATGGGAGGCAGGAGTGGGACAGAGGCAATGTGGAAAGAGCCCAGGCAGTGAAATCAAACAGATCCAGATGCTTCCACTTGCAGAAACTTTGGGCAGAATCTTAATCCCTCAGGGCCTCAGTGTGATTAACTTTGAAATGGAATGACAACATACCCTCTGCACTGTGGAGAAGTTTAAATGGAGCATTGCTTTTATAAGTACCCAGCCCAATGCCTTGAAGGAAGGAAGTTGATGTTATTGAGCATCTTCCATGTGCCAAGCATTCAGTTAGGTGCTGGGAATATGAAGAGTCTCAGAGTTTGTGGTCTAGTAGGGGAGGCAGGCTATTTTGGAACATGTGAGCTGTTTACAGTGAACTCTGGGAACACAGAGGTGAAAACTACAAACTCTGCCTGGAGGTGATGTTTGAACTGGGTCTTAAAGCAGAAATAGGAGCTAAGTGGCTGGGGAAGATATGGTAAAGGGAAGAGCCTGAGCAAAGCCATGCTACACCACCGTCAAATGTTGGTTCATTCATTTGTAACTCCAGCCCTGATTGCTCCACTGAGCTCTGGATGCATATATCCAAATGCCTGTTGACATCTCCATTTAGATGCAATGGGCATTTCAAACTTAGCATGGCTAAAACAGAGATATTGGTCCTCCTGGTCCCCCCCGCAACCCACACTCATCAATTTTCCTCCTCCCAGGTCTTCCTCTCTTGGTAAATGACCCCACCATCCACCCAGTCACATACATCAAAAATCTAGAAGACACTCATTCATCTTTGATTTCTCCATTTCCCTCCTCACTGTATCCAGTGGTGCCAAATTGCACCTTCCTGTGTGTGCCTCCTTCTGAAATTGCACAACGATGTGGTCATATCCCCAAACTCAGCCTATCAGCAAGTCCTGTCAGCTCTTATCTCCCACATACATCTCGGATCCATTAGCTTCTCTTCATCTCCACCACTACCACCACAGTTGAACCCGCTGTGGGATCTAACCCAGACAACTGCAATGGGCTTCAAGCTCATTTTCTTATTTCCATGTGTCTTTCACAATCCAGTCTCCTTGCTACTGCCAGAGTGGTTTTTACAAAACAGCTGTCAAGTCACTCCTCTGCTGAAAGCTTTTATCACACAGTTATTTTCACAGTAATTCTGTATAACCTATTGCCCCAAAACCCAGTGATGTATAGTAGCAAGAATTTATTTCCTGTTCATGTGTCTGAGGGTTGGCTGAGGCTCAGCTGATCTAGGTAGGGTTTGGCTCTGGCCTGCAGGTTGGGTCCAGCTTAACGCTGTATGTTTCCCATCCTCGTTGGATCAATGGCTACCTAAGGCATGCTCTACTCCTGGTGAAGAAAGAGGAATGCTAGAGGGAAAGCCCATCTGTGCAAGAAACATTCTGAGCCTCAGCTCCCAACACATCCACCACCATCCTATTCCTCAAAGCAAGTCATGTGGCCAAGATCAAAGTCATAGGGAAAGGAAGTACACTTCATCACCATGAGGCCATAGCAAATGTGTGGATAGATAATTTATAATAGTGGGATAAAGAATTGGGACCAGGCTGCCCAGTGCAGTGACTCACGCCTGTAATCCCAGCACTTTTGGAGGTGAGGCACGTGGATCATGAGGTCAGGAGATCGAGATCATCCTGGCTAACATCCTGGTGAAATCCTGTCTCTACTTAAAATACAAAAAATTAGCCTGGCCTGGAGGCACATGCCTGTAGTCCCAGCTACTCGGGAGGCTGAGGCAGGAGAATCACTTGAACCTGGGGGGCAGAGGTTGCAGTGAGCCGAGACAGTGCCACTGTACTCCAGCCTGGTTGATAGAGCAAGACTCCATCTCAAAAAAAAAAAAAAAAAAAAAGAAAGAAAAAAGAATTGGGAACTGGTTGGGCATGGTGGCTCATCCCTGTAATCCCAGCACTTTGGGAGGCTAAGGAGGGAGAATCACTTGCAGCCAGGAGTTTGAGACCAGCCTGGGCAACATAGCAAGATTCTTATTTCTACAACATAAATAAAATAAATAAAAATTAGCCAGGTGTGGTGGTGCACATCTGTAGTCATAGCTACAAGGGGAGGAAGGTTGAGGTGGGAGGATCACTTGAACCTAGGAGTTTGAGGTCACAGTGAGCTGTGATCGCCTCACTGCATTTCAGTGGTAACCCTTTTCTAAAAAAAGAATTGCGACCAATAATTCAGTCTTCAACAGATGCCTTTTGTGGCTTTCTGTTAAACTTAGAATAAGGTCTAAACTCTTCCCCCGAGAATCTGGCTCCTGATATATCAACAAGCTCAACTCCTCCCACTTTTCCCCCTCACAAATGTCTCTCCAGCCACACTGTCATCTTGGCTGTCCCTCAGACTTTCCAAATGCTTTTTCACCTCAGGACCTTTGCACTTGCCATTCTCTGCTCCCAGATCTTCACAGGACGGGCTCCTTCTTGTCCCCAGATCTCAACAAAATATCACCTACACCCATGGAGCTTGTTGGAGATGCAGATGCCTGGGCTCCACCCCTAGAGATTCTGAAATGGCAGGTCTAGGGGTGGGTTTCAGGAGCCTGTTTCTAACAAGATGCACACAGTCAATACCAATGCTGACGTTCTGTGGACACATTCTGAAAAACACTGCTGTATGATGGAACCATGTCCCAGGAGTACCGGGGAAGAAGTGGAGGGCCATAGTCTCCTGGGGAGTCAGGGAAGGTTCCAGAAGAGGCAGTGGCTGAGTCAAGGCCTGAAGGATGTGGCAAAGGTCATAAGGCAGACAGGACTGTATGTCTTGGTGTTGCCTTATGACCCTGAGAGCCTCCTCAGTGGGTCAAGCTACTCTCCCTGGATCCCAGGCCCCAGTCAGCCCAGACCCTTCTGGTCCTCCCTCCATTGACATTATATATGACCGCCATGCAAGCTTCTTCAGACAACCAATTCCACAGGAAGTCTTAGAAAGCTTTTTCTCTCTAAATGATCTTTTTTAGTGTCTGTCACCCAGAGTTGTAGAGATTTTATATCATCTATGAAATCCTATTAAGATTTTATTTCCTTATTTTCCTTTTATGATGACTGGGATTTCCTTCCTGAGAGAAGGCCTCAGGAAGTGGGCATGCCTTGGTGGGAGCCAGGCTTGGGAGCAGGTGGGTCAGTGAGGCAGCCTCAGCCTCTGAGGCAGCACAGGCATTCAGAGATGGAAGCAATATTCAAAGTCCTGTGGTTCATTTTCTACCCAAGATACCCACTCTAGAGCATCCTATGACTCAGGAAAGACAGCCATGGGACTGCGGAGTCAGGAGGCCCAGCCTGAGAGTCAGAGGATCTGGCTAAGACCTTGCACTTCTAGGAGAGATGGCAGGAGTTAAGAGCTGCAGTAAGCCAGGATCGTGCCAATGCACTTCAGCCTGGGTGAAGTGCATCATGCCAATGCACTTCAGCCTGGGTGTCTCTATTTAAAAAACAAAGTTCTCCAGGTGATTCTAATTTTGCACCAAGGTGAGACTCTCCTTTTAGGTACATTCAGCCAGTCATGGACCCACCTTGAAGCTTACATTTTCCCACCTGTCTACAAGGATATCTTGAAAGCATTTCTGCTGAATGGATGCATGCTTCATTCTGGATCCAAAATGTGGAACCCCGGGTTGGGGTTAAACTTGGGATAACATTAACAAAAGTCATCCAAATTTTACTGGTTCTAGCCCCATTTATGTACCTCTGAAAAGTTCTCCCAGTTTTGTTGTGGAGCCCCTTATATGTTTAGGAATAAATCTCATTCCCCACACAACAGCACTTGCTAAATTCTCTCTCTCCTGCTCCTCCTTTCTTGCCGACACCTGCGGCCCATGGATCATGGTAGGGAACCTCACTACTTCCACCTCTGCTAGTGCTCCCTGCAAGAATGCAAATGTCCATTGTGTGGTGTGCAATATCCCAGACTTTGGTACTATTCTTGGCATGCCCATTGATTAAAGCTGCTTTGGGTCTGGTGCAGAAGTGAGAAGTCCAGGCTTCCTCTCTTGGGGTCACACTTTGTCACATGGGCTGCTGATGCACTGGGTCTCAGCAAGTCTGTTGAGAGCTCAGCCTCACTAGTCTCTTCCTGAAGCCTCTCCCTAGAGGACCTGGGCATGAGTTCCTGGCCCAGGCCCAGGATGTGAATAGTCCATCGTGGCTTCTCAAGTGTATGTTTTTACTCTTTTCACTCCAAATAAAAAGAAACTTAACTGATTCCAACCCAAACTGACTTGTGCAAAATCGCCTCCTGGCTAATATACCCCCAAAATTTCCCTATGAGTGCAGTCCACTCAGCGATCAGTCTTAGAAGCCCAGGCCTAGCTCAGTCCCACACATGGATTCAATGCAGATCAAAACTGAGAGTGCAAATTCCAAGTCTGTTTCATTTCCCTGGCCTCTCAATTTAGCCCCATCACCTGAGGAAATAATGATGTTAATAGCTGCTCTTTATTGAGTGTTTAGTCTGGGCGAATGTGATGCTAAGTACTTTCCATGGCTTATCTCATTTAATTCTTAATAAAAGTCTTAGATAGTGGTATTATTATGATCCATTTTACAGAGGAGGAATCAAAAGATAGAAAGGTTAAGTAAATTTCCCATTGCCACTTAGCATATAGGTGGAGGAACTGGGACTTGGATCTAGGTCTGTATGACTCAGATGCCCCAACTCATGGCTGGCTGGGTTGTTCCTACAGAACCCAAGTAGATTCCTGATGTTCCTTTCCCAAGGGCTTATGAATCATCTAGAAAGTAAGCAGATCTTGGGACTTCAGGAGTCTGGGTCAAGATGATGGTTCCATGTTTTCTCTTGAAAAATCAGATGGCATTGTTCTGTCTCTCTTGTCTTTCAGTTTCTTAAATTATCCACACTCCCTCAAGAGTCTGTTTAGACCAAGAACTCAGAGTTGAATGTCAGGATTTCACAGCCAAGAGTGCCCGGAGAGATCACCAAGTCCACCTATACACCAGAGAAAAGGAAAAGTGGGCTTGTCTAAGGTCATATAACAAGTCCAGGGGAAGCTGGGTCCAGGATGCAGGATCCTTCTCCCACAGCCTTGCCCTAACTGTGTGGCCTTGCATAAATCTCCCCTCTCTGAAGACTCAAATGGACAGATATCTCAGTTAAACAGACAGAAGCAATCTCAGTTAAACTAAGCTTTTAGAGCAGCAGAACACTTTGACAAAAGGGAACCTGTAGTGAGACCTACTCTAACAGCTCAAAGCCAAGATGGTCTATTAAATCAGGAGTGTGTATAAAGCTCATTCTTCACCTTGTTCCCTTTCCCCATTTATCCTTAGGCATTTCTGGGAATGCAAGGTACTTGCTATTGGCAGTTAGAAAACCTTGGGCTTAAGCAATTTGAAGGCATTGAAAGAGAACTTGATGGAGCTAAATCTAAATCTAATTATCATGCTGACCAATCTCAGGAGAGCCCTCTAATCAATGATGTTAGTAAATGGTTAACAACCAGCTCTCTGAAAAAAGAAAAGTCCTGATAGCATTTGCCTATTTCTTTGGTGTAAATACTCTTATAATGGCCAATTTTGTGAGTTACCAATGTGACGTTAACCAGCTTGCAAATTTCCTGAAAACATAACAGTTAGCTCTTGGGAGCTGATACAAACTGACTCCAGCATACTACAGCTTCCAAATCTTCAAATACTTTGCAAGATTTGGATTTTCAGACTTTGGTAGCAGGCTTCCTAGGTATCAGATGAAAGAAATGGATAAGAGCGTACAGATAACTTGAATATCCCATTGGTAGGTCTTTTTCTGTGCTATTATTGTATCTGTTTCATATCTTGATGGAAATGTTGCAATTTTTACCCTGTTATAGAACAAATAGAAGTGTGACTTGTGGCTCACGATCTGTGAAGCTGATTTTGTATAATTTTGACAGTTCTATCACATTTCTCACAGTTATGATTCTTTTCCCCTCTAGGGATGGTATGACATTGTGTTGGGATAGTGTGTTGGGTACTGTTCCCTTCTGCTCCTTTCTGGTAGGCTACCTTCTTCTTTCTGGGTTTACACTTGCCTAAGTTCAAAGCTCTGACATACACACCTTATAAATTTTCCCTGCCCCCATCCTGATATGCCTGGAGGAGGGGTGGTGGGGACTCTGTGGTTCTAAATCTCTCCTTGGCACATGTTCTCAGGCATGAGTGAAGAATCAGTGATTCAGTTTGAACAGAGAAACTGCAGACAGATGTACTGTTCTCACATCTGGCTACCTGGAGGTACAGCTGCACTTGGCCACCCACTCTTTTTTACACGTGTGGGGGAGGAATCATTTCATTATTGTGCTGGTGTTTTTATCTACATGGCAGAAGATGCTGAGGTCACATGCTCTGAGATGCCAGGCAGGCTCCAGGGGGCAGGGGAGATATTTTCTTAAGTTTGGGTGGGCTGGCACAGAGGTAGAAGGGTGGCGGGTAGAAGGTATCCCTGAGTCCCCTGGTCAGCACCTCACATCAGGTGACTTGGTTCATGAGACAAAGCACAAACTCATTTTTATTTCCATGACTCCAATTGCACCTCTGCTGGGGTTAGGAAACCCATTCCCTGGATGGCACTGAGCCAGAAAATTAGCAATGATCAATGAAAGGGGAAGGATGATGAAATAAAAGTGGAGTCTCAATTATGCTCTAAATGAGCAAGGCGATGTTAAGTCTTCAACAGAGGAGGGGCCAGGGACTGGAGGAAGGAAAAAATGATTACGTGGAAGAATTCAGTGCCCCAGTCTGGACTTAGCCATTGATTTCCTATTCCAGTTCCACAGATGGACCATAAAGGCCTTGCAGAGTGCATGGACCCCCCTGCCATATTTCTCCACAATACGCCTAAAGTGAGTTCCTCCACTCTGCTTCTCTGTCTGGCAACATCAGATCCCGGGTGGATCTAAGGGAACAAATGTCTGTGGGTATTATGTTAGGGATTTAAACTTACCAGCTGCTGGGAAGTCGAATTTGTGGTTTCAGGGCACAAGATGATTCTGTGTGAACCATGGTTAAAGCTACTCTTGTAAAATTACACAAGTAATTGGTTGTGTTCATATGAAATGGTGGGCTGAAATGTTTCTATGAGATTTCAGTGATTTTTTTTAACAACAACAAAAAACCCAAACTTTTTTCCCTTAAACTGCTAAAAGACAAAGTAATTGATGTTGAATTTGGTGACTTGCCCTGAAAAATGCAATCATGGGGACAGCCTGTATCAGACATTTAGAACGGAAACCAAATGTTTTCTTGCATGGATATCCATAACATAAGACTTATCTCCCATCTGGCAAAACCTTTTTCTGTAGAAATGTTCAGAGTGGAATTGCATTAATAAGTAGACATCAAGTGAAATATACTATTTATGCACTTTCAATAGTCTCTGTAAACTGAGTTGCATGTCAGCCTTGTATCAATAAACATCGCTACCTGCGGGTTTTCAAGACAGATTAGCCGAGAAGAGCCATTATGGGATGAAAGAGGAGGGCACGCTGGGAGAAGAATGAAATGAAACATTCACCCATGCAAACGTTTCCTTCCTGGATACTATTTGGATTTTAATTTCTTTTTTTTTTTTTTCAAATATAAGATAAAATACAAGATGTTGGTGCTGTTTGGAGATAGCCCACATCTGTACAGCAAGGAGACAATTCTCCAAAGTGCAGCTCTCAGTGGGGTATTTATTTAATTCGTATTGGTTTTGGACTGCAGCCTGTAATGAGGAAAGATACGGATAGAGGCAGGAGATGGCAGTTGGAAGTCTGTACCTTTTTGAACATGAAAGTACAAAAGGGTCGTGCATGTATTGAGGTTTTAGTGAAAATTCAATAACTTTAGCTGCAGACACTCTGCTCCGGAACACTAATAAAGATGGGAGAGCTAATAAAGGACCCAAATTCGAGCTTCTTAGAGATGAAAGCTGGAGTGGTGCCAGGCTCAGCTGCCCTGATGTTGAAGAATGCCCTGGTATGTTTTTGCACATGGGCCAATTGAGGACTAGGTTGATTTTAAGGCATCTTTCAACAGCACATGAGCCCCAGGGACCTGTGAATGCCAAACAGGCCCTACTGAAATGATCATTGAAGGGGGATCAGGGATGCTTGAATTTCCTGCCAGCAAATGCCCTGATAGACAGGCAAGCCAGAGTTAAAGACAAGAGGGTCCTCCCCAAAGTGAGACATCCCTACATGGGGTCTTTTGGTCTTCCTGAAGCACAGTGACCTGAGGATCTCATCAGTGAGCTCGGGGGTGACTGGAAGGGCCAAAAGCCTCTAAGAAAGAGCCAGCAGCTAGCAAAGAGCTATAGCTTGGCTTTGGCAGCATGAAAGACTCTCCCTGAATTATCTAACTCCATCCTCCTCTCCACCCAGTACTGTCACTTTCTCTCATCTTCAGATGCTCACTTATCTAAAACCACACCCTTGCAAGTGGCAGATTCAGGGCTTGAACTCAGATGGATGAATAGCGTGGTCTGAGCCCAGCCAAACCATGTGGGGTTCATATCATCCAGCTCCCGAAGGAAATCAGAGTTCTGGAAAGAGAAATCTGGGATAGGGCTCAACTCACTGACTCGTTTTGTTATTAGGGTTGAACATGTTTGCAGAGGGCTGTTCAAGAACCATCTTGAAATCAGCCCTCAGCCTTCTCAGCTGCAGGCTGATGCCCTCAGTTACACCAGGTTTGACGCTTTGCTGACAAGTTTGGCCACATTTGCAGAAGGCTGCCTGAGAAACATCTGTTTGAGAAGCTCAGTTTTTTCTTCTTTGGGCTAGAGATTCTCAACCTGCACTAGCTTTGCCTGAGGTCTGAATCCTCATTAGTGGGCTATAATTAGCATTGATTATTGCAGCAGTGCCAGGCATGGTACATGGCACATTACATCTTGTGTTGCAAGTTGTCATAACAACTCCAGGACATTGGTGCATTATTATCTCCATTTTACAGATGAAGAAAGTGGGGCTACCGGCTGTATGATTTGGTCCCAGGTCTGTGTAAATTCTAAGCTCATGCGGTTTAATGCTGACTAGGGAGGCTGTACATTGGATCCCTTCCGGAGGGATGTGGAGGATGCACTTGACATTTTTGCCAGACTCATTGCTGTGGGCTGAGGTACACATGTGCAAGGTTGGACAGCCGGACCCCAGGAGGTGTCACCGCACCCAGCTCTTCCTCCCAGCCCACTCTTGGAATCTGCAGGCTCTACTCTGGACCCTTTTTGTCTGCCCTAGTTGCCTTCCTCTTCTCTGTGAAGTCCTGGAGCCTCTCACCCAGCAGAGCTGACCTGCCTGTGATAAATACCATTTAATTACAGAACAAGCTTTTCTGCCATTTCTCTCAGCACGGCTTCTATTGCTGAAGATTAAACTTCATTCCCACACCACTGAATTACCTTTTTAAACCTATTATTTCAATGTGATTAACTTCACTTCTTTCATTTAGCTGTAAGCAAAATCTTGTTTACAAGGCAAAAAAAGTCTTTGCCTTAATATCGGCAATAATAATACAAACGAACATTGCAAGAAAATAATTTATGTGAAAAACAGGAAAAAATGGCAGTGATACACGAGGCTCCTCTTCGATTAATAAAAAGGAGGAAATATTTAAAAACAATTTATCAAAGAAATATATGCAGTTCATACATCATGCATTTGCAAAGAATATACTAATATTCATTCCACAAAGAGCTGTGTGACCCTGAATTCTAATTCTTTTGTGTGTGACAAAATTTGGGTTGTGGTTAAAGTCCAGAGCTGGGTTTGGTTAACAGAGTGCCAAGACTGGCCAGGCTACTGATGGAGAAAGAGGCCTGTATTCACCAGACACCTGCCACGTTCTCTCTTTTGAATGTGGCCAAAGTGCGTTGGAAGTTTTTAGAAAAGGTTATTACTGCAAGCTTGGGTGAGCAACCTGAAACCTAGGTTGGTTTTAAAGGCAGAGCTTCATCATATCAGTTGTGCCTCTTCTTTTCAGGATTGAAATGCAAACCTCTAGAAACCATACTTTTGTTAAAAATTGCAAAAGGGAGAAATGCTTGGTGATTTTAAAAATTGTTTTTATTGGAAGCAAACCCTGGCAGAATGTTTCCCAAAAGTTGTCAAGGCCGGGTGGCTGCTGGGAAGCAGTGGCATCTGTCACTGCAGTTATGCAAATCCTCTCCTGTTAGAGCCAGAGCTTGGAGGGGAGACACACGGCTGCGTGTTGGCAAAACAGACACCGTATGCTACCACCCGCGTTTCTCCCTAATTTATTTTTACCATTTTCTTTTATGGTCTTCCACTAGACGCACTTCCCAGGGAGTTCCTTTACAGGGCAATGCAGAGAAATTAGCATTTACATCATATTTAACAGTTTACAATGAGTTCCTCCACCCACACATAAAACAACATGCTTTTATAAGGAAAACATCAATGTGAGAATGAGTATTTCCACATATGGGGTCCTCATTTAGCTGACGTTTAGACTCTTTGATGGTTTAAGAGGAAAAATGGAGTTGGCAAAAGGCTTTCCAGCTCAAGCCAGGGTGCCCAGCCCTCTGCATCCAGCCACTGGGGTGTCTTTGGGAGAAGTGGGCTGAGCTGGATTTGCAGACGCAGGGCCAGGGCAGCGGGAAGCTCCGACCCTGGATCACCTCTTCCACCTCTTCCTTCTGCTGCGTCTTTGTTGCTCACTCCTTACACCCCTCACCAAATTTCTTGACTTCTCTCTTCCCTCCCTGCTTTTCGCACTCCTGTCTTCCTCTTGTCTGATTAACCATATCTACTGAACACCTACATTGATCCAGGCTCTGACCTGGGAGCTGGCATGACAGAGGAGAGTCAGACACTCTAAACTTTTTTAGCCCATGACTTTTTTAGGCATATAGAATACACCCATACATACACAACCAGATGGACTGACTTTTCCCTCTTAAACTACGTAATGTTGAAATCATTCAGGAACCCCAGGTGATGGTGACCTGTAATGGCCCAGACGAGGGACAACAGACTCTGACCTGGAGTCTAGCCCTGCCATCACCATGGTTAAGTCATCCTCTCTTTTCCCTGTTAGCTCTCGGTCTTGTTCTACTCAGAAGTTGTTGAGTACTGATTGTCAGGAACTTTGTTTACATACTCTCATCTCATCCTCAAAACAACTCATATTATCGGGGAGAGAGGCAGAGCGGGAGCAGGTTTTGTCGCTTGTCATGCAGGCACTGGCCTGCTCCGTGCTGGGATTTGCTTCACTGCAGCCCATGCAGACCTTCCCAGAGCTGCTCACTGTGTCTGTGGGGACTGCTGGGTTTACACCCTACTTCCTGTCTCAGAGAGGGGCTGTGTTAGAGAGGTGGGAGGCAGCAAAGCAGACAGAGCTATCAGTCCCTGAGAATGGGGGACCCATTTTTGGGGGCAGCCACATCCAGGGATGCCCCAGTTTGCCCTCCGGTGGGTACTAGGAACTGAAAACCCAGAGAGTGCCGGCTTCTTCCAGGGTGGGGGCACAGGCTCAGAGAGGCTGGGGGAAGTGCCAGAAACCATCAGGGCAGGTTGACAGATGTGTTTCTAGCATCTGCTTCATTCCTGGTGCTTGGCAGATGGGGCGCAGGGACCAGGCAGCTGAAAACCTGGATCTGTTTCAAACAGCTCCATTTCCCAGGCTCGAAGCAGAGCATTTCTGCAGGGCAGCCATAAAACCATTGCCACAGGGTCTCTCCAACCAAAGTTTCACTAGAATGCGGCATAAGCCTGGTTTTGTTGAGAGGGAATCATGTGGCCCAGTGAGCACTCTTTGGCTTATGAAACCCCTTACTTCTGCACCTGTCCTTGTAGCTCTGCATGTCACATTTGGAGCCTTCAGACACCTGACAACCTTGAGATATGCCCATTTACCAGATGAGACTGTCAAGGTGAAGGCTGACTTGACCTTCCAGAGCCATGCTGTCCAATTCAGTAGCCACTATCCACAAGCTATTCAGAATTGACTTATATGGTCAGTGTATTTAAAATACTGCATTTTGAAAAATAAAGAAATAAAGTATCTCAATAATATTTTTATATTGATTACATGTTGAAATAATAATATTTTGGATATATTGGGTTAAATAAAATTTATTATTAACATTATTTTCACCTGCTTTTACTTTAAGAAAATGTGGCCACCAGAAAATGTGAAATGACATACAGAGCTTGCTTTCTATTTCTTTTGTACTGTGCCGTCCTAGAGGGCAGGCCTTGTAGCATCATCCTCAAAGACATTGTGCCTGTGTCACCAGCAACATTTGCCCAGGAGCCCTTATTGCTGGATATTGCTAGGTCCTAGAGGCATGGGCCATCCCTTCCCCTGTTGCCCAGAAAGTGAGAACTGTGTCCTCAGGGACCCTGGCCAGCTGTTTCCGAAGAGCAGTGACTGCAGATGCAACTTTGGTTACTCCTGGCAGTTTCTGCTGATCTGCTACCCCTGGCACCTAGATATAGCCCCTGTGCTGGGTTCCAAGGCTCATGGCTACTCCCTCTAGACCCAAAGACAGGCTCCAGAGGGGTCTCTTGGGGGGCATCCAAGGGCTTCTCTTCCTGTTCCTTATGGTGGCTGGGCTTGTTCCTGGCTGACCCACAGAAACCGGGCTGCCCTACATCTGCTGCCTTGTACCTCCTCTGCCTTGATGGGCTGCCAGGTTCTAGGCAGGTGCCCCTGGAAGCCGAAGCAACCTTGGGAAGAACGGAGGAGGGGACGTCTTGCTGTAGCCACCTCAATCCTGAGTAAACCTACCCCCATCCACCACCACAAGGGGCACTTTTTGAGCTGTGGGCAACGTAAAACATCCTTAGCGCTAAGGGAGCAGTGGAGACAGGGTGCTCTCACTTTGTTCAGTGTCTCAGCCCAAACTCTCCCCTTAAAGATGGACTCATCCCTTTACTTAAAGGTGCATCCTTTTTGGACCCTCCAAGGGCCCCCAGAATTCCCCGTTTTCCAGGAAAAGCTCACCCTTTTAGGGGTGGGTGAAGACGAGCTTCATCTGCATCCCCTCTCCTTGAGTAGATATTTATGGAGCACCCACCTCCTGGCAGGCACCCTACAAGCACTGGCCACGCAGTAGCAAACAAAAGCAGCTGCACCCTGGCCTCTCAGAGCTCCCTCTAGTGGGGGAGACACGTGCTGATCTAGAAATCACATCCAAGTCTCCTTATAAACTCTGAGAGCTACTTGCAAATGATGCGAGAAACGAATCCAGTTTTAAGTGGAGGTGGTTGGGGTCAGGGAAGGCTTCCCTGAAGATGCGATACTTCAGCTGACATTATATTTTGGAAACTTTGGTTTTCTTCCCACACCGCTCCTAGGAAAGGGTCTTGAGGATCGGATGAGGCTGGAGAACATTTACCAGTTTGGCCTGAGGCAGAATTTTCTGGAAGGAAAACTTTAATAAGAATAGAGAAAGAGATCTAGAAAAATCAGCACATTTTAGTGTTAAGCCTTAAGAGTAAGATCAGGCTGCAACTGGGAGAGGAAGGGAGGGCTGAAATCCACAGTGGATAGAGGCAAGAGGTTCAAGGCCAAGGGGGTGAATGGTGATGGGGTGTGGGCCTCCCTCCCGGGTAGAGCTCCTGGCTGCTGCAGTGATGGCTTAGCAGATCTGTGCAGGGCTGCACATTGCGTATTTGGTGTTTTGATGGAGCCTCTGTTTTACTGGGTCTCATAAAAGCTTCCAATGATAGAGTATGCCTGATGGGGAGCCCAATGTTGGAAAGAGCCCTGAACCACGAGACCTGGTTCCAACCCTGATTTTGCCCCCGACCCACTGTGTGACCTTGGGTGAACCCTCTCCCCTCTCTGGAATACAACCTCCTCATCTGTAAAATAACGGGGCTGGACTGGGTGACCTACAAGCCCACATGCACATCTCGGGTTCCAGGACTCTGGGAGTCAATGACGTGCTTGACTGAGCCGTTCCCAGTTGTAGCCGAGAGGTCGAGGTTCAAGCCTGTTATGAAGGCACCGCTCAGATGCTGCCACTTCTGATATTAATTTCTTTTCTCCCCATGAGACATGGAGGGCTTTATGAATGACTCCAAGAATTGCCTCTGGCCTTGGGGATGGAAGCTGGCCCTGAAAGCCAATGGAGCTGAAACCCTAGAGCACCTGTACCCTAGGCTTTGGTGAATTGACCCAAATTATTTCTCCTATGAGCAAGCTGTGGCTGAACTCTCGAGAACGGGGAGCTGGTGACAAACTTTCATTCTGATTGTCCCCAGAGCCATGCTCTGCTTCATTTGAATCCAGAGTAGAGAAAGCCCTGATTTTATTGGAAATACAAAGTCATGGATGTGGGGTTGTTCTGTTGTGAGTTAGAATCCTGTAACCAGTGGACTAACTCTGGGTCACCTCCATGAGCCTTAGTTTCTTTATCCATAAAATAGGAGACAGTGAAGTCACCTACCTTCACCAAATTATTAGGAGATGAAAATGAGCTTGTTTTCTTATATCATATGCAAACACCTGGTAAAATTTAAAGCTATATGAGGTTTATCATTATTATAAAATAAAAAAACAATAAAAATATCCCTGTTAGATGAAAAAATGTATCTCTAGAGCTTAGAGATGTTAATGCTAATAAAGGTATCCTTCCTTTGCACAGTACTTTAGCTAATAAAGCACCACTCTATGTTCATTCTCTCATTTTTTTTCTCACCAGGACTATGAGGCAGGTGTCATCACTGCTATGTTTCAGATGAGCATGAAGGAGAAGTAGAATGCCTGAAGTCACAGCTACATGGAGGGACATCAACCCTAATCTGATTGCCTGTAAGTGGGGTGTTTTCTCATCGTCTATGTTCTTTGGACTGGACATCCAGCATTGCCTCTCCCTTGCAGTTCTTGGGATGGCCACTGTCCTTAACTGGTAGGTGTTGGTCACTCAGACCTGTGACCCTTTGGCTAGATGGGCTTTGAGAGTGGACACACACCCCTTTTTTTACATGGTCAGGAGGAGCTGGCTTAGAATAGCTTTGTGGGACACTGTTGTCCGGGAAGCTACATGTCAGCTTCATGCTCAGGTGAGTGATGGCCAGAGCCAGGGTAGACTCTTCTGTGCCCTGCCTGGCCTGAAAGGCAGGTGTGGAGAGGGGCGGACAGGCTGCAAAGGTGAGAAACTCTATGGAAGGATATCAATCACTGGCTGCTGTTTCAACAAGAGGAAGATCCTCAAACAGGCCCCAATGCCACCCGACAGATACTCCCTTATGTCTTCCTGCCATTCCCCAGGCCAAGGGCCATGCACTAATTCATGCTAAAACTTCAGCCCTGCTCTTTAGAAGCTCACAGTCATAGTATGGAAAAGCTGTCTGGGTGGCTACTGGAGATCTGCTAGCATAAAAGTTTCTGATTCCTTTCCAGCCAAAAATGAAAATGTCTTTTTAGGGGGAAAAAATAAATAAATCCCCAGAAACAACACCTTATCAGAATAATAAAATTAAATTATAACAGGGCTGTCAGCGACACAATATCTGAGGGTGACAAGATGTAATCTCAGTAAAAACATCGGATCTGTCCGTTTATAGATCTAATAAATTATGTTAGAATTGTGCTCTTATAAATCCAGGCTGTCGAGGAAACCCAACAACTAATTCATCAGTTGCTCATCGAGAGGTCTGCTTCTCCGTTTCAATTGCTCACCATGTAGATAACAAGGAGCCTTACAGACTGGCTGGTTAAATGTCATTTGTTTCAGAGCTGTAACATGGCACGGATCATTGCTCACACATCGTCACCCAATTATATTAACCTGTGCAGCAATACGGTGTAATGACATGACATTAATGCAGCCACTTCAGAGGGGCGACAACTTCCCTTCTCACAGAGGCTGGAGCTGCCGGCTTCTCCCCAACCTCTCCCTTGTCATTTAAATGCAAAATAAAAGCTCTTGAATGGAAGGAGCAGAGAGTCAGTTCTCTCTGGCTGAAATTTAAAATATTCTATGCTTTATCCTCTGTGAGCTACGAGGGGCTTGCCTGCTGAGTTTTTTGTTCAGCAACTCAATTTTCCCAAAGGACGAGGTTTCCACCCTCCTGAAATTCACAATTTTTTTGTCTTCAAGGGCAGTTCTGAGATTGCCCCCAAAATAAGGAATAAGGAGATGACTAAATTGGGGGATGAGAGGCACAGAGACAACCCTATTTACAGAGGTAAATTACAAGGCACAGAACCCTTCTTGGGGTTTATGGCATTTTGGGGTATCTAGTTTCTTTTTTCTCTTTCTTTCTTTCTTTCTTTCTTTCTTTTCTTTTCTTTTCTTTTCTCTTTTTTTTTTGTTTTTGAGACAGAGTCTGGCTGTGTCATCCAGGCTGGATTGCGGTGGCGTGATCTCGGCTCACTGCAAGCTCTGCCTCCTGGGTTCAAGCAATTCTCCTGCCTCAGCCTCCTGGGGCATATGCCACCACCCCCGGCTAATTTTTGTATTTTTAGTAGAGACGGGATTTCACCATGTTGGCCAGGATGGACTCGATCTCTTGACCTCGTGATCTGCCTGTGTCAGCCTCCCAAAGTGCTGGGATTACAGGCGTGAGCCACTGCACCCGGTAGGAGTATCTAGTTTCTTTTGTCTTGTCAGAGATATAAGGAGAAGATGAACATGCCGGTTGATTTCAGAGCCTTATGTTTCTCATTCTTGGCTCTGCTGACACTTGGATTACCGTTTGTCATGGGGGTCTGTCCTGTGTTGTGGAATGCTTAGCAGCATCCCTGGTGTCTACCCACTAGATGCCAGTAACATTTCCCCACCGGTTGTGACAACCAAAAATGTCTCTAGACATTGCCAATTGTCTGCTCAGGGGCAGAATCGCACCCTGTTGAGAATCATTGATCTAGGGCAAAATTTTTTACTCTATAAATCTCCAGTAAATATTTACAGAGCACCAGATCTGTGCTGGGTTTGGGGCCCTTTAAGTTGCTTAGGAATTTCTTCATAAAAGAGAGGCCTGTCTCAGAACTCCCAAAGTCTGTGTCCTTGGCAGACAGAGAGGTGGTTATGTCCTTCAGGTTTTTCATGTTGAATCCCATCTCTGTTTAATAGCCCTGAAACTTTAGGACTCTTGCTTCATCTGTACAATGGGGATAATAATAGCACTGATGTCATTGAGCTGTTGTAAGAATTAAATGATTTATACAGGCAAAGTACTGAAGGCCTGGCACACAGGAAGCCTTTGGTACTTGGTTTAATTTTCATTAAAGCTCACTCATCAAGGATCCTTTGGATCCTGAGGACAAGGAGTTAGCCCAAACCTCAAGGACAGAACCTGACCGGGGGTTAGGGACAGGCAAAACAGGTCTCCCTAAGCAGAGCTTCTATCCTAGTAAAGAAAATCAAGGAAGTAGCCTATGAGGACAGACTATGCATGCCTAGGAGAGGCTCATAGGTACCAGTGCTGACCACTTTAAATAAATCAACCATTTAATCAACCAATAGCATTTTTACGTGCCATGTGCTGTCATTAGTACTTCTCAAATATTATATCACTTACACCTCACAATAACTATGAGAGAGATTCTAATTTTACAGATGGGGAGACTGAGGCACAGAAAGATTTAGTAACTTGCTCAGTGTGGACCTTAGATTTGTACCCAGGCAGCCTGCTTCCAGAGTCCATACTTTCAACATCCATCTTTTTTATTTTTTTGAAGATGGGGTTTCACTCTTGCCGAGGTGGAAATGTAGTGGTTACGATCATGGCTCACTGCAGCCTTGACCTCCCCAAGCTCAGGTGATCCTCTTACTTCAGTCTCCCAAGTAGGTGGGACTATGGGAGCATGCCACCATGTCCAGCTAGTTTTCGTATTTTTTGTAGAGATGGGGTTTCACTGTGTTACCCAGGTTGGTCTCAAACTTCTGGACTCGGGTGATCTGTCCACCTTGACCTCTCAAAGTGCTGAAATTACAGGTGTGAGCCACTGTGCCTGGCCCAGCACACATCTGTGATGGAGATAAGAGAGTCCCTGTTCTGCTCAGGGTTAACTTAGGGGTAAGGCAAATGATATGGTTTGGCTGTGTTCCCACCCAAATCTCATCTTGAATTGTAGTTCCCATAATTCTCATGTGTTGTGGGAGGGACCTGGTGGGAAGTAATTGAATCACAGGAGTGGTTTCCTCCATGCTATTCTTGTGATAGTGGGTAGATTCTCATGAGATCTGATGGTTTTATTAGGGGCTTCCCCCTTTGCTTGGCTCTTATTCTTCTCTCTCCTGCTGCCATATGAAGAAAGATGTGTTTGCTTCCCCTTCTGCCATGATTGTAAGTTTCCTGAGGCCTCCCAAGCCCTGTCGAATTGTGAGTCAATGAAATCTCTTTTCTTTATAAATTACTCACTCTTGGGTATGTCTTTGTTAGTAGCATGAGAATGGATTAATACAGCAAGGTCAGAGGTCTGGGAAGACTGAGGCAGAGAGCTGCCCATCTCCCATTGTAAGCTTGCCTCCCTGTTTCTTTTTAAGTTAGTCACCTTTGTTTTGTCTTCCCTACCTTTCCACTGAAATGTTTATGGAAACACACAAATACTGACATATTTAATAGCACCAGGATTCTGGAATATTAATCTGTGATATGCATCTAATTTCCTTCAACCAAAACAGATGAAGTATTGAGGCAGAGGGTGGGGCCAAACAGGGAAAAGGCTAAAGGCAGCCTCAGTCTACCCATCCCCAACCTGTATCTATATCTCTAAATGAGTCCTTCAAAGAGAAGGAAGCCTTCCTCACCCCTACTCTGTAGGAATTATGTTCTGAGGAGGCCAGGGTTCTAGATTCTCTCACTCCACCCTAGCAATGCTCTTCCAGCAGTTCAGTGACCAGCACTCTAATGCCACTCGGGTGGAAGTGCATATAATAGGTAATGGCCATGTTGGGATGTGGGTTTGGCTTTGGGAAGGAGCTAATCTTGAGACAGACATGGGCATTCAGGGGTTGGAGTTTGAATTTACTGTTCACACAGAGTATTCAGGAGTATGTGACCTTCTCGTAGTAACATGATCAGTTGGCTGGTTTCTGAGACAGCCTCACTCCCTGTGAACCATCGGAATTATTGTAAATATGAGACTAAAAACACTGGAAGTTGGAGAGAGAATTAGAGGCTGTCACATGTGCCAGCTCTCTGGCATAAGTTCTGGGCTTAAGGATTCAAATAGCACCCAGATGGCCAGCAAAGAAGAACCAAAGAAAGTCTTATTTTTATTTTTAATTTTTTTTTTTTACCAAAAAAGTCCTATGTCTAGGCAGACTTGGCTTTATTTTCTTTCTTTTGTTGGATCAGAAATGAGTAAATAGAGGAAAAAAAGAAGCGCATGAGGCTTCAGAGAAAATCTGCCTCACAAAACAGAGAACATGTTACTCACAACGTAGAGAAAGAACTTACTTTTGAAAAAGATTGATGATAATAAACTGAAGAACATTTTAGAACACATCTGACTTGTCTTTTCAGGAAAATTCATGGAAATATGTAGTTTATGATACAAGAAATAAAAATAAGATGATGATATGCCAATGTATGACATGAAGGGAGCAAGCTGAGAGGAGTTAGAAATAAAATAAGGTAAATGAAATTCATAAATATGAAATATAAAGAAGCAAAATTAAAATTAATGTTAGATGCAGCACAGAGCAGAATTGGCAAGGTAGAAAATAGTCAATAATCACTTAATCTGTATGCCTCTATGCCTCAACATCATCATCTGTTCAGTGGTGATAACCGTGGTGCTTGCTCATGGAGCCGTTTGAATAGTAAATGACATAAAGCATGTAAAGCTCTTAGCAGAGTATCTGGGATGAGGTATGCTTTTAATAAATATTAGCTATTATTTTGATAATTAAAAACTTAATGTAAGAAATTAATGTGATCACAAAAAGTGAGTTTTTAGAGATTTTAATTGTGCATTTGAACTAATAATAGTGAGGTAGACACTGAACTTGGAATCATAAATCCTGGATAAACTTAAAAAACTCCAGTAGATTATAGGAGAAACAAAAGCAAAGAGATTAGGTACATAGAGAACAGAGAATGGCACTTAATAGAGTGCCAGCATAGAGATCACTGCCGTTCCTAAAAAGGAGACCAGTGTGTTTATTCTTTTGCATATAAGAAATACTTTAAAATATTTCCCTCCAAAAATTCAAAATAAAAAAACAAAATTTTAAAGGAGACCAGAACAACAAAAGAAGTAACTGTGGAAGGTGAACTAGGAGAGAACTTTCTCAAGCTTAAGAAAAATTTTAATATTTTATTGAAAGGTCAGTAATACATTAGGAAAAATGAAAAAAAGAGATAAATGTTTAGCAAAACGAGTGTTCTGCAAGTATTTTATCCTGCTTCATTTTTCCTTCATAGCATTTATCTCACATACGTAGGAGTTTGTTGTTATCTACACATTGATGAAAATTCCATGAGGGCAGGGACTTCGTTTTGTTCATCATCGTATCCTCCATGCCCACATCAGTGCCTGCCATATAGTAGGTGCTCAATAAATATTTGTTGAGTGCATGGGTGAATGAATACTGACAGGTCTACTATAATGGGATTCCATAGACAATTTAATTTGGGAAGCTTTGCTTATCATAGCTCCCTCTTGGAAAGTAGCAATGCTCAATGTGTGTTTTCCATGGAACCCCAGCTTGGGAAAAGCTGACCTGTATACACACTAGTTAACAAGATTCTCCATGATCTGGCCCTCCATTATAAGTCTCATCTCATCAGTTTCTTCTTTCTTGCTCATTTCTACTCCAGCCACAGTGGCCTCCCTGTTATTCCTTGAACATATCAGGCAAGCTCTCAGTTCAGGGTCTCTGCATATGCTCTTCCCTCTGCCTGGAATGCTCTTCACCAGAGAGCCACATGGCTCACTCCTCACTTCCTTCAGGTTTTTATTGGAATGTTAACTTATTAAAGTGTTCCCTTAGGACCCTATTTAAATGGTCATGTGTCCAACTCCCTATGCCCTTCTTCAGCTTTAATCTCCTTCCTAGTGTGTGTTATCATCAGAAATCCCCTATAATAGAGAGTCCATGACATACTTATTCATTTTGTTTATCGCCTCTCTCCCCCACTAGCCTGAGAGGTCCCTGAAGGCAGATCTTTTTCTCTGCTTTAATTCTCTGTTCTTTCTCTCTGCCTTAATTCTCTGTTCTTCATTCTCTCTGTTCCATTCATTGCTATGTCTAGATCAGTGCTTTGCACACAGTAGGTACTTGACAAATATTTGTTGAATACCTGTATTAATAAATGAATGACCTCTAGAGGCATCTAGGAAGGAAACAATTTTCCCATAAAGGACAAAGATCAGATTGCTTTCAGACTTTGCCACAATTCTGAAAACCGCAAGATGATGGGACAATGTCTACGGAATTTTGAGAGGAAAAGGTTATGACTTAAGAGCATACAGTTCCCAGGCAAGTTATTCAATTGTGAAGATAACAGAAAGATATATATGCAAAGTCTATCATTTATGAACCCATCCTAAAATACAAAAAGCAAAGCAAATACAATTCTTGAGGCTATATTACACATGAATGAAATAAATCAAAGTCGGGGACACAGAAAAGGATAAATCAAGATAAAAGTCAGAACAGTGAACATTAAAATCAGTTAAACATATCTATTATTTTAATAATCATAAATAAGGTTACCTAGCAATGCAATTATCTGAGAAACAATTCCTGGAATAGAGGAACATAATATAAACAAACATAAAATTAAATATTAATAATCTGGGTCTAAAAATTCTAGATTATATTAATGAAAACATGTAAGTGGGTTAGGAATGGATTGGGGGTAAATTTAAAAATGATTTTTTACTCCTGTTACAGAAGAGTCATCAACAAAAATGATTTAATTCATTACATTAATGAACAGAAAAATACAGGTATACAGTATAGTTTTTACCAGGAAAAGACAATCATTTATGGGAATATAAGAAGGTTTTATATACTTCAATCAGCCAGAGAAGAAAAAAATCAAAGAGAACAGAGTTTATGGGAATATTTTTATATATTATTTCTAGTGCTTTTTATATTTTAAACTTTTTCAAAATTTAGAAAAACAGTCATAGTCTTGATGAAAAACAAAACTAACAGCAAAAAAGCACAAAGAACAGTATAAAATAACAATGGAGTAAGATCTAGAACTCTGGGTCTTTGTTTATTTTTATTTTTTATTTCTTCTTTTTTCTGTAGACCTCCTCTGTGGACATGGGTCTTTAAATAGAGTAAAATTTAATGCAAAATATAAAGACTTTCAAATTGGATTACAGTAAGAAAGCAAGAGAGTGAGCAAGCAAGCAAACAGAAACCACCTACAAACTTTGTATATGATTTAGATCTAACTCAAAATGACATACAAGGACAAGATACACTCCAAAGTAAAAGACACTAAAATAAGGCAATTTGGCCAGTCACAGTGGCTCACACCTGTAATCCCAGCACTTTGGGAGGCCAAGGCAGGCTAATTGCTTGAGCCCAGGAGTTCAAGAGCAGCTTGGGCAACATGGCAAAAATCCATCTCTATAAAAAATAAAAAAGTTTAGCTGGGTGTGGGGCATGTGCCTGTAATCCAGCCACTTGGGTGGCTGAGATGGGAGGATTACTTGAGCCTTGGAGGTTGAGGAAGCAGTAAGCCATGATTGCACTACTGCACTACAGCCTGGGCAACAGAGTGAGATCTTGTCCAAAAAAAAAAAAAAAAAGGTAATTTTATTTTGATAAGGAAGCAATAATAGTCATGAATCCTGATGTGCCAAATAACGTAACATCATAACAGGAAAAAAGTGATGAAACACAATAATAGAAGAGGAATTTAACACAGACCAAAAATATAAATAAGGATACTTATGAGTTCAGCCATATATACCTTGACCCTTGGAAATTTAGATAAAAGTTTTCCAATTTACTCCCACTTCCATACCTCAGGGCTGTCAAATGCTCCGTAAAATCTCCTGACCTCACCTTCTCCTGCTTCTCTTGACTTCCTTTTTGTTTCTGTGATGTTTAAAGAGGAGGTAGAGTCTGGTCCCACTGTTTTGGAAGATTATTTTCGGCATAGCAGTCCCTATGAATCCAAATTAGTTTCCCTGCTTTCCTCAGAATTCTGATAAACAAAGGCTTTCTATCTCTTTAGAAAATTATTGTTGATAATGCAATTGTTTCCAAACTTTTTGAATGTGAATCCCAATATGTAGAACATTTTGAGCATACAGTTTAAATATAAATGTTTGTTAATTATGTAGACATACCACTGAATTAAAATATTGACTTCTGTGCTTTTTAGACTGATGTTCTCTATCATGTTCACTATGCACTTCTCTGTTTAAAACCTTTTCAAGTATATGCTCCCAATAGTGCATATTATTAATAATATTAATCTTCTACAATACTAATATAAGACATATGAAACATATACAAAATAGAGAAAAGACATGATGAAAATAAATATTGGATGTAAGTTTTAATGTTTTACCTACACTTGAGTGGATAATCCTGTGTTCCCCTCTGTGATGCACACCCCAAAGTGGAGACTATGTTCTAGAGACGAAGCTTCTTTTCAAGAACTCTTGACATATCAATACAAATTGTTTACATGTTAGCTAAAAAGAAAAAAAATCAATAATTTCCCCAAATAAAAGTTATATGTTAAACTCTTTAACCACAATATAATAAAGATAGGAAACAATAAGAAAAGGTTAGAGAAAAAATAGTTAATGGAAAGGAAAACAAAACCTTTGGATTAGAAACAACTTAAACCAACAGACATGAGATAGTTAGATGAAAAGAGTGAGAACATCATTTAGCAAACTTTTGGGATATGGTTAAAACTGGACTCAAAGGTAAATACATTTCCTTAAGTGACTTCACTGTTAAAATGAGAAAGAATTAAAAAATCAAAGAACAACTTACATAAGAAATTATGAGAAAATGTATATTTTCAATAGGTAAAAAGCAATGGGTAAAAAGGTAGACAATAGGTAAAAAGCAATATTCAAGGACAGACACAGAAAGTGATAATTTAGAAATGAGAGAAAAAGGCTGGGTGTGGTGGCTTGCACCTGTAATCCCAACACTTTGAGAGGCTGAGGTGGGTGGATCACCTGAGGTCAGAAGTTCCAGACCAGCCTGGCCAACGTGGTGAAACCCCGTCTCTACCAAAAAACAAAACAAAACAAAAATTAGCAGGGCATGGTGGCACATGCCTATAGTCCCAGCTACTTGGGAGGCTGAGGGAGGAGAATCACTTGAACCTGGGAGGCAGAGGTTGCAGTGAGCTGAGATGGTGTCACTGCATTCCAGCCTGGGCAACAGGGTGAGACTCCATCTCAAAAAGAAAATAATAATAATAATAAGAAGAAATGGGAAACAATAAAATTTACAATTAAACCCAAGAGAAGTTCCACGGATGTCAATAAAGTCTCTTGCACAACTAGCAAGATGGTCAAAATATTACTACAAAACATTAGAAGTGAAAAGAGGTATTTAACTTTACAGAGTGAGTTTTAGGAATGATAAACAAGTAACCAGATGGTTTTATAGGTACATCTTTTCTAATTTATAATCTAAATATTTAAATCTGATGATAAATTGCTTTAGAACATAAAAGGGATAGCAAAATTACTGTAATTTGATACCAAAATTATATAAAGACAGGAAACTTGAGAACATTCTTCCTTTTGAATATAGTAAGAATGTTGTATATTTACAAAAAATTTAGGACAGTAAGTCCAATCTTAAGAGAATAATTCACCATGAGCTACCAATTATTTCAGGACTGAAAGATAGCTTAATATTAGGAAATTTATATTAAAAATTAAGTTTCTGTTTGTTACTGTGTCAGGCAAACATGCCTGAGTGAATTTCCCCCAAATTGTGAGGGTATGTTTGAAATTGTTTGCCCTGATATTGTCTGTTTCTGTGGTGTATAAAAAAAAATCACTTTTTGGGAGTGAGAATCTAGAGAGACCTCAAGGAGGTTAGCAGTCATTCTTGAGAGCAGCTGAGGGCAACAAGAGGCTCATGGTATCCATATTTAGCCATTACAACTCAGAAGAAACAAATGGTGGCTTCATATATGAGGCCCCATTGAAAGCCACAAGGGCAGACACTCCAAATTACTGGCATTGATTTGTAATCAAGCTGCTTTTCACATGGGCAATTCCTTATAGTGTGTTACAGGGAGAGAAACAGCAGAGATATGCTTATTTAACAATGGTCAATGATTTTCTAAAGTAATGCCAGTGGAGCCAAGAAGTCAACTATTATAATGTAAGAATAGGACAAATGTAAAAAGCGATATTGTCATCTTGATGAAAATTATAAAAGAATTTGATAAGACTCCATATCTACTTCTGATTTTAAAAATCTTAATTAATATGGGCTTAAAGACTCTACTCAACAAAATTTCTGCCTTACACTAACAGTCAAAGCCGTAGATACTGGTTAAATACAAAAGGCATTTTTATTGACATTAAGAATGCCCGTTATCCATGAGAGCCCTCTTTTCCCCAGTTGTGATCATCAAAAATACCTCTAGACATTACTGAATGCCCCCTAGGGAGCAAAATTATCCCTGCTTGAGAATAACTAATGTATGTTGAGAATCACTGTTTTAGAAATTCTAGTAAATGCAATGAGACAAGAAAAAAATTACAACTTGTAACTACTGAAAGAGGATTGTAATTACTTTCAGAAGGTGTGTTTATTATCTTCAGAAACTTAAGAGAATTAACTAGAATTGGAAGTAATAAAAAGAGTTCATTAAGGAGGCTGAATATGGAATAAATACACACACAAAAAAAATCCAAAATTCAAACAACAACCAGTTAGAAAATATAATGGACAAAGATTTTATTTCGATAACAAAAAAGAGAAAATCTTAAGTAATAAACTTACCAGGCTATGTTCTGGAATACATATGAAGGAAACATACAATTTATTGACAAAGGTTTTTTTTTTTTTTTTTTTTTGAGACAGAGTCTTGCTCTGTCGCTCAGGCTGGGGTGCAGTGGTCGGATCTCAGATCACTGCAAGCTCCGCCTCCCAGGTTTACGCCATTCTCCTGTCTCAGCCTCCCGAGCAGCTGGGACTATAGGCGCTGGCCACCTCGCCCGGCTAGTTTTTTGTATTTTTTAGTAGAGACGGGCTTTCACCATGTCAGCCAGGATGGTCTTATCTCCTGACCTCGTGATCCACCTGTCTTGGCCTCCCAAAGTGCTGGGACTATAGGCTTGAGCCACTGCACCCGGCCAACAAAGGTGTTCTTGAATCCATCTCCAAGAATGATCTTTTCAAAATGAAAACATGTTACTGATTGCTTAACACTGTCAATGGCTTCCCATTGTCTTCAAGACAAAGACCTAAGTTTAAAACATGTCTTTTCTGGATCCTGCTGACTCATGCAGAGCTTTCCTTCTGCTTACTCCCTGGGCTTCAGAAGGACTCAGAATAATTGAACACAGCATCACATGCCATCCAATTCTGCTATTTTTCAGGTGTATGCCCCCATCTTACACAACACAGTTTTCAGCTCCATGCCTGCCCCATCACTCTTCTCTATATACATTCCATTAACCCATCAAAGTTTCTCTTTAAAGTAGTGATCTGGATCTGAATGCAGTACACTGAGTATAGTTTGACCAGAGCAAAGTTTTGTTCCCTCCTTAATCTTAATATTTTACCTATTTATTAACATACAAATACATATGGACCTATATTTAATTCCTGGCTATACCAATTATTAGCAAGACATGTAACCTCTTTGATCCTCAGTTTCCCCTTCAATAGGATGACGATAACAGTACCTTCTAACAGGGCTGTGATATTAACTATTACCTAGCATATGTTCTTGTCCCTTTTCTGTGTCCCAGTTAGTCACATTCTGAGTCTCCCACCTTCTTTTTTGCTTCATCCCATGGCTATTGTTCATGACAATATGACATCCTGGCTGGATTGTCATTGAAACTGATTGGCTGAGTTCCTTGCCTCCATCTGCTCCTCTCAAATCCTCTTTGCAGAGTGATCTTTGTAAAATGCAGGTTATATAAAATAAATTCCCTTTCAATGCCTTTGATGGCTCTTCAATGCATCCCAAAAGTTATCTGCAGTTGGGCTGCATCTAGTTTTCTGGCGTCCTCTCCCACTCTCTCTCTCTCTCTGGTTATCCCATACCCTAGTCTGGCTTATCAGTTCCTTCTCTTGCAAAGCCATCGCCTGAGAAAGGAAAATATTTCCATATGGACATTTCTGCTCCAACTGATTTCTCTACCAAGACAGAAAAGACTACAGCAGAATGTCTCCCATTGGAGCTACACCAGAGACAGGGTCCAAGGAAAGGCTGTGGGCTGGCCAGGACAACAAGCTGGATTCAGATGGGCTTCTCTCCCAGAGCCCGGGAACTGGCCCTGGGGCTCTTGAGGCCCCAGTTATGAGCACAACAACCCCCCCTCACCCAGCACCTCATTGGTCACGGACACTTCCATTTCACGGTCAATTGACCATAATTTCAATTACGTAGGAAGCTTTTATTTTGCATGAAAATTCCAAAACGACTCAGAAATCTGTGGAGAGGCCTGTGTATAAAAGGCTAGGAGTTTAAGTCTGAAAGGTGGGAAATACTGCATTTTTTACATAACCATCCTTACCAGCCTCAGCATACTCAGAGGGTGTAGTGAGTAGCAATTATGGAGAGAATATCGCAGGTAAAATGTCTGGCACATAGCACATACTAAATATTAGTGGGTCTAATGGTTTTTATTTATTTTAGCAAGGTCATTTAGCTAAATGTATATCTAAGACATGTTTATATCTTAAAACACTTTGCATATTAATGCATTTACAAATTAGAAAAAAATTGTTAGACTAAGAGTCTTGAAGGTTTAAAAAATTTTTATTTTACTGTGATAAGATCACATAATATGAGATCTAACTTCTTAACAAAATTTTAAGTATATAATACAGTATCGTTAACTGTAGGGACAAGGTTGTACAGCATATCTCTAGCGCTTATTTATCTTGTGGATCTCCAGTTTTGATTTGGAAATTCAGACTCCAATTTAAGTAAGAGGATTTTAGCCTTAGATGGTGTGAGTTTCTCCCTCTTCCTCCTCTCTGCCTTGGCTTAAGCTGACAAAGCAAACTCCAGGCAGAATGGCTGCAAAGCAGGCTGTCCAAGGTCTGATCCCATGAGTGGCTCAATAAATGGTAGAGAGGTCCTATGGACAAGAGGTTCTCAACCTTGATTGCTCATTAGGATTACCTGGGCAGCTTTTAAAAGCCTTAATTCCCAGGCTACCTTTCAGGCAAATTGAATCAGAACCTCTTGGGGAGGTAGGGGAGAGAAGACAAAGTACTTTTTGAAGCTCCCCAGGAACTCCAATGTGCAGCTAAGGTTGAGAATCGTCATTCTACTGGTGCAGACACTATAGTTTTCCTTTTGCTTATAAGGCCCTTGTAAAAAAAAAAGGCTTCCCTCAGTGTCCAGTCTTTTGCCTTCAGCCATGTAAGGACATAGTGTTCCTCCCTGCAGGAACACTCCTCTTAGAAGGACACAGCAACAAAGCACCGTCTTGGAAGCAGAGAACAGCCCTCATGAGGCAACAAGCCCACTGGTGCCTTGATCCTGTACTTCCCAGCCCCCAGAAATGAGAGGAAAAAATGTCTGTTCTATTCAATTCTGTTCTATATAATTTCTGTTCATATATAATTCTGGTCTATATAATTTGTGTTAAGATATTTTGTTATAGCAGCACAAACATACTAAGATGACCACTATGACACTGTCTTTAAGAACAAAAAAGGGACCTAAGTTACGCTAAGAGCCTGCTGTGCATCAGACTCTCTGTGTTGGGAAATTTCCCTATACTAAATCCTCATAATCACACTCTAGGTATCATCATGTCCATTTTCAGGTGAGGAATCAGCAGCTCAGAGAGGTGAAGTTACTTGCCCGGGGTGACTTAAACTCCAGTAAGTGGTGGAGCCAGGAGATGAAGCAGGTTTGCCTGACTCCAAAGCTGTGGTCTTTTAGTTCCATCAAGTTGCCAATCATGCCATGCCTCGAGTGGGTTTTTGGCTATTATTTCCCTATCCTAAAGCTGAATGGAATGGTGTTTGTGCTCTTCTCTGTTTCCAGAGGGGAAAGCGTGAGATAAACAAGAGCCGAGATACAAGGACTATCATGCATCCTTGTTCCTGATCTTAACGAATCTTCTCTAATAACTTCAGGACTCAAGACATCCACATTACATGCAATCCTGCATGTACACTCATGCACAAACACCTTCACTCATACACAAACAGAGATGTGTACTCACACGCACAGATACCTTCACTCGCACACAAACACAGATATACATGTATTTACATGTGGTTGTTAAACAAATTCCTATGGAGAACCTATGATGTACCAGGCACTGAACAAGTATATTTACCTGATTATACAAGGAGATGGCTTGTTGAAGACAAGGTTAAATGTATAAACTGAAAACATATGACTTGGATTTTGAGTCCAGTTTCCCAGCTGTGTAAACTCAGTCAAGTCACTTAACTTGAAACTTTTTCTTTTCTTGCCATTATTATTATATATAAGACTTTATACATGCATCTCTCTGAGTGTGGCGTGAGGGGGAACGGTTTTCGGGCCAGTGGCCTCAGAGTCTCTCCTTGAAGTCGGTTGAGGCTCCAGTGGCGGCAGCAGTGTCTGCCCTGATCCCTCTCATGCTGAGGTGTCAGCTTCCACAGGGATCAGGTATCAAGCCAGGACCGGCCAAGGCCAGCCAGAGGAGACCTGGAGGCTGGGGGTGTTGGTGTGGGTGTGTAGCACGGTGCAGGCATGAGCTTGAGCTGCCCCCACCTCGACTCTTCCTTATTCCTTGAGCAGCAGGGGCAGGCATGGGCATCCTTTCCCCTTCTTGGAACTTGCCTTGCTGCTCCCAGGGCTAAGGCTTGCCTGCAGCCTTCTAGACAGGCAGACAGACAGATGGACAGCCAGCTAGCCAGACATCTCCAGGGAGGTGGCCCAGTGCTATGGTTAAGAGCATGGGCTCTGGCCTTGGACCCACCTAGGTGACTCTCAGCCTCCCTCTATGTTTAGCTCATAGCCTGGTGCACAGTTACAGATCTCTGATGTCCAGTGATGGGCATACATTCATTCGCCTTGTTTTAATACTGAGGCTTATTCAGTTTTCTTGGCTTTAGTCCTTAAAAATAAACCAAAACTGATTTAGAGAATGTTTGGGCCTATCAGAAAGTCATTTTCCCCTGGCTGTCCTTAGCAAGACCCCGCAGCGTCACAGTGGAAACAAAGTGTGCTAAATTGAACAAACAGATGGACACAGGCCCTATGCCCAGAATCACTGGAGACCCTTAAGGAACCACTTTGGCAGAAGAGCTGCACCAGTGTTGGGCTGAGGAGTTAGCAGACCTGGATTTGAGACTGGACTCCAATACTGTGCAACCCTGGGTAAGTTACTTAACCTCTCTGAGTCTCAGCTTCCTCGTCTCCACTTTTGAGTAATGGTCTCAAACAGTGTGTTTTAGACCACTGGCTTTAACCTGTCTGCTGCAGTCTCACGTCGAAACAAGGTCAAATTCCCCTGTTGGAAATGTTTGTCATAATTATTCTTTCCTCTGTGGGCCTCATCCCCCTTGTTGCCATATATTTGCTTGGGGGATCATTTGATTACAGTTTATTTCACTTGAATACAAGCTCCATGAACAAGAACCTCGTCTGACTTGCTCATTGCTGTAAATCCAGGTTAGCCCAGAGCCTGGCACATAGTAGGTGGTCAGCAAATATTTGTCAAATGATGAATTCAGGAGTGGCCAAGCTCATCCAGTCAGACAAAAAGTAGCTTGTGTCAAGAGTCACTGGGGACATCATGTCACTAGACAGCCCAGTATAACTGCCTCTGTGCCTCCAGGCTGAACTGCCTCAGATAGAGCAAGAGAATACTAGGGAAGTCAAGCTTCCTTCTATCCTGTAGGGTCATTCCCATGATGCTTAGTGGGAAGTCTGAGCTTGGTGACATTATTTGTGGGCTCTTGTCTTCCCATCTGAGCACTGCAGGGAAGGCAGTGTTTCCAGGAGAGAGCCTGGATCTGGGAGTTGGGAATCAGAGCCTTGCTGACATAGCTTCAGGACCTAAGGTGGAAATGCAGACATCTCTGATAATAGTGCCATACCACCCAATTGTCATGAGGATTCAACGAGATCATGCAATTGAAGCATCAAACAGTGGTAGCAATGATAGTGGATTATAGCATATTGAATGAAAGAAGAATCTCTGAGCCCACAGTGTTAGCGATAAATAAATGAATACATAAATAGATGGGGAGAAGGGAACGCTCTCCTTTACAGTATAATGTCACTCAGAAATGTAGAAGACATGATGGATTTGGAAAAATCACCATTTTGCAACCATCCCAGTATAATTGATTTAGGCAACAATTATCGATAGAGACTAAAACAAGTGCAAGGATACTTACATCATCTCACAGTATCTTCTCACAAATTACTGATAAATCACAAAGGGAAAATAATCTCTTTACGGTGGAGAAACTGGGGGTGACCACCTTAATCATGTGATTGAAGTCAGCATCACCAATGGGACGGGTAGAACACATTGAGAAGGATACAATATCACTTTCGTGGTATGTAAGCCAAACATGCGTGACTGGAATCTAATCATGAGGTTTCATCAGACAAACACAAACTGAGTTACCTTCTACGAAATAACTGGCTTGAACTTTTAAAAAATGTCAAGGTCATGGAGGGCAGAGAGAGGCTAGGGGACAGTTCCAGAGTGGAGGACTCAAAAGAGTGATCCTGCATTGGACCCTAAACTGAGAAAATAAATGGCTATGAGGAGCATTCTTGGGAGAACTGGTAAAATTGGAATATAAGCTGTGAACTAGATAACAGCACTGCATCTATGTTAATTGCCCTATCTCCATCATTGTACTGTGATATGTAAGAAAATGTCCTTGTTCTTAGGAAATTCACCCTGAAGGCTTCTGGGGCTGAGGGGGAAATGAGATAAGCTGAAGCCTTGGCTCCTGGCTTAACTAGAGACTGATACAAACAAGGCTACCTTCTAGGTGTTCCTAGGAAATATGCCCCTCCCAGAGGAACTCAACCATTTGAGGAGAGATGAGGTATTGCTATGCTCTGCAGACAGAGGTGAACTGACTACAATTAACCCTCAGAGCTATGCCAGCAACTTAGCACGATTGGGGAATGGGGATTCTTGGCTGTGATAATCCCCAAAACTTCCCTCCCCCACGCCATCAGCTCCCTGTCACTCAGAGAACCGGCCAAAGACATAATGTTCTTCTGTTTATGTACCATCCGTGCTCCCAGTCAGAACCCACTAGAAAATACATCCAAACAAAATTAACTTGACAGGGAAATGGATATTTGAATGAAGCCTCTGCTTAAAACAATAATTTATCATGTTGCATCGTACATCTCTACAAAACCAGGATCACGGGTGGCTTAGCTGAAATGAGGGAATTCATTACTCCCAAAACATCTCTGGGACTCATTTCACAGGAGTCAGGGGTTGTGGGGAATGAATGAGGGAACAGACATCGACCAAGCCCCCCAAATGTGCCAGACAGACACTGTTGAACTGTTTTCATGTATAGCCTCATTGAATCTGCACAGTTATCCTGAAGACAATTATCCATGCCCAGCCTCATGAATAAGGAAATGAGGACTCTTTAGAGTCTGAGGGCCCAGCTTGGGGTCACCCAGCTAGGACATTATGGGCCAGTGTTTTGAGGTGGTAAGAGTCACCATTACCCTTATCAAGGCCAGAATGGGATACCTCACTCCCTGCATAGCTTTCTGACCTCCTGAGCAAGCCATACTTTTATTTGTGGGTATGAGAAACCACAAACCCTGTCCTGGCCCCAGGACACATACACCTCCTGGATGCTCTTACAGATGTCCAGCAGATGTTGGATAACCACAAGTGAAGTGGAGTGGAGTGAGGAGTCCCAGTTAGAGAGCTCAAGAAGGTAGTTCATGTCATTTACTCAATCATTTACCCATTCATTCATTCATTCATTCTGCAAACACAAATTGAGTTCTTATTATGTACTTAACACTGGAGATATAACATGGACCTTAGAGTCTAGAGTCTTAAAGTCTGGTCTCTGGACCAGCAGCGTCATGTGGGAACTTTTAGAAATGCAAATTCTGAGGCCCCACAGCAGACCTATTGAGTCAGAAGCTCTGGGAGGTCAGTCCCGGCAATTTGTGTCTTAGCAAGGCCTCCACGTGATTCTGATGCTAAGGTTTGAGAACTACTACACTCAAGGGCATGTAAGATGACGGGTTGTGATAACAACAGGGACAGAGGTACTCGACAGCTGAGGGTGCTGACTGTTGTAAACAGAGCCCAGAATTGCATAGAGATGCCCTTGTCACTTCCATCATGTCTGGGCATCTGGTCTTTTCTTGCCCCCAGACTATGCAACAAGTGACTCACAGCCTAACTTAGCCTTGGTACCCTGGTCTTGCTAGGAGCCCAAGGACACCCTGTGGGACTATGGTGGGGACAGCTGACAGGAAGAGAGTCAACTGGGCCTCAAAATAGCAAAATCCCAGGTCATATCTCCCCATCATTAAGTGAGGGATATTTGTAAGTCAGCCCAAATCTGCAATAATCAATGATTCAATTTGTTGGCATAAAAAACTGGGCATGGGGTTTGAGAAATACTTGGGACAACAGTTCATAAATTTTAGTGTGCAAAAAAATCTTACAGGGAGTTTGTCAAACATTCAGACTGCCAGGCCACACAATCAGATAAGTCTGTGGCAGATCTCTGGGAGACCCAGAATCATATAAGCCTCGGGTGGATCTCAGGGCAGGTGGTTTGAGGAAGACCCTTGGTGAAATGTAGTCTTGTGAGATATGCTCACAGGGGCCAACTCTCAACTTGAGCTACATGCCGAGGCTTCTAACCCGACCACCGCTGGATTCTGGACACCTGGAGACAGGTTTGTGGTTCTGTACGGTTTTCTCGGAAGCTGATGAGTAACTATTCTCATCTTATGGGTGATATCAGGGATTAGAAAGGACTTTAGCTTGGCTGGGGAGCGGTTAATGGCCCTTTATGCAGCAGAAAAACAATGAAGGCATTCTCATTTTATGAAAGTCGCTTCGAAATCTAATTAGAATATGAAAGTTGAGATCTTAGTCTATTTTTAAACAGAGCATGAGTTCAGTAGGAATAGTCAATGCTGGAGCTGTGAGCTCCCCGTCAGCCTCTCACTGGGGCAGGCAACGAGCTTTTTTCTGGAAGAGTCCTTGGTAATGGGACAAATAGATAGAGAAGCAAGGGACAAGAGTCAGAGACAGATGAGGGCTCTACCTATGCGGGAACAGCTAGGGGCAGAGATGGGGAAGGCCATGAAATCTCCAGACCCTCTCAAATGTCCCCTCTGACACACCTGCAGGCAAAGAGTGGGTAGCTAACGTGTGGTTGGTGTGTGGCCTCCTCTGTTGGATTAGAGGAAGCAAATACATTTTATTTTGACTGTCAAGGATAGCTATGGGGGTGGTTTAGAAAAAAAAAATGAATTATTGGAGGCAGATCCTAAATTGAAGTTCAGCCCTGCTCACTGACTGTGTGATTTGGCAAATCTTGAAATCTTTCTAAGCCTCAGTTTTCCCATCTGTAAAATGATGGTACTAATACTGACCTTAGGAACGCTTAAATGAAATTATAATAGCAATCATAGCTAATATGTATTGAGCATTTACTATGTGCTTTATGTGCACACATTATCTCCGTTGGTCTTTACAACAATCCTATGAGGTTTAGGGAGGTAGAGGGACTTGCCTTATTAATGCAAGGAAAGCATTCAGATAGTGTCTGGTACAGAATAGATACTCAATTAATATTCATTTCCTTTCCCCCTCCCAGGGGATGTTAAGGAGGCTCATTTTTGGAGAACTGAACTCTCTGCTGCATTTCCCCAGCAGGCAGTGACAGCCAATTTCTTAAGTCTCCTGAGCCATAGCAAGGGTTGCAAAATCACTGGTGGCGTATTTCTGATCCTGGGACTGTCAAAGGCAGAGCAGGCAGATTTGTTGGCACCTGCACGAGCCAGATTGCATAGAACCCAGAGACACTCATGTGACAACCGTGGGGACGTGTCCCAGGAACATCCCACCCAGATTCGCCTTCCTTGAAGAAAAGTAATGCAAAAGGCCATTTTTCACTTTTAAATAGCTTTCATTCTACGTCTTAATAAATGCACGTTTGTTGATTTGTGTAAGCATGATGTGGGAAGTCTGCAAATGGATGTAATCTGCACCGAGGGCACATGTAAGCACCAGCGAGCACTTTTGAATAATGAATCCCTCCCGTAAAAGACGGACGCTATTCATAATAATTCCTTGCTTTTCTCATTTTGCTGCGTACAGTAGCGATTAATCAATTTGCAATGTTATGTCACCCGCAACAAATTGCTAGCACCAAGACAAATTTATTGCTTTATGATAAAAGAACTTGTTTAGGTAGAAATAAATTAAATTTGGGGGCTTGTGATTTGGGTTTGATGTTCACACAGGTGACCCATAGAGAGTGGGCTGGGGAGATGAGAGGTCCAGATGATTCCTGCCTTGACCTGGCACCCAAGAGAGGGACGCAAATGCAAGAGGGTGTTTGCTCAGTTACTGATCCGGAGACAGTGCAGCTCTGATGGGAGAGAGTAACGCTGAGAGCTTGCGGTGGTTCTCGGGAACGTCTGCCGGGCTCTCCGCGTCAGTCAGTGTAATTTAGAGCTTTTAACAGAGAGGTATGGACAATCAGTAGTGCTCAAGGGAAGTAACTTCTTCTTCTAGGCTTCTCCTGAATCCTAATATCCCAATTTACCTCAAATTGACAGTGAAAGGAACCTACATGATAGGAACCGGGAATGAGGTTCAGAGGCTGGAGGGTCAGAGAGGTCCTGATGCCTTTATTTATCGATGCTTCTGGAGTATTAAATATTGCAGAAAAATAGGCTGAATGGCATTACCAAAATTGTGGTGTAATAAATATTACATTTAGCCAATGAATGCTTTTAATGCAGAGACACAATTTAATTCTGTATAATTGTGCTATTATCGCCGACACTGTTTAATCTTCAATTTGAGGCCTTTCCTGGTTAAAAAAAAAGCTGTGCTGAATGGGTAATGTGGTCCCGGCCATGGCAAGGGGGACTTGGGGACATGCATTCCCATTCCTCTATATCAGATTGGTAGCAAAGCAGCTCAGGAAAGCACTTTGCCTGAGGACCCAGAGTCAGGGGGTGTCGCAGGAGCATTGGGCTTCCAGGACGCCACATACGTTTGTCATTAATTTATACTCCATTAATTTGGGATCTGCAGTGGAATCAAGGGTGGATGCATTAATGCTGCCCTCTCCCAATACACACACACACACAAACACACACACACACACTCAGGACCAGGGCTTTTTCTTAAGCCATCTGATAGTCTAAATGATTTGTGAAAAGCAGGTTTCAATTAGGAACATCAGTTCCATTGCCCATGGAAATGGATTTCTCTGCCCCAGCTCATCGAAATCCATTCCTTTCTGCTCTTAAAGCAGGCGCTGGGATCACCTCCTGAATGTCTTGATACACCCTGTCCAACTGCCAGGGAGAGAGCTCCAGTGAAATTTTAGGGCCATGGTCTCTGTCATGTTTGTCTGGTTTCAGCCTCGAAGGAGTGGGGTGTGAAGGCCTGCTGCCTGCAGAGGCTTCTGCAGCCTTTCTGCAGGATTTGGGAAGTCTCTCGGTCACTCCAAAACCCAGTGTCCACATCCAGAACCCGTGAACAATGCGGGGCAGAGCACTGAAGCCCTCTGGCAGCACCCTTTCCACTGCCTTGTGGCCAGGGGGTCCCACGGCAGCCTCAGAGGGTGCTGGACTCACCTGATGACGGCTTCTTTTACTGTCTTCCCTTCTGCCTCCTCGCTAGGCTCCAGCCTGTCCGGGCCTGCCCACTCCCTGGCCACCTCCTCAGCTGGTCCTGCAGAGGCTCCAACCCTGGTGGGGCTGCGTTTCCCCTGTTTGTGCTGCCCTCCCGCTGGCTAATTCTGATTATTTCTCTTTCTCCTTGCTCTCTTGGGCGCCTTTATTCCTGACCGTGCATTTTCGCTGGACTCAGGATTAAAAAAACCCACGCTGCTAATATCCTTGTCAGCCTTTTCCTGAATCATTGCTGGGCAGCTCCAGGGAGCCACGGGCCAGTGCCTTCTGACTGGCAGACTCCGTCCCTGGGCCTTCCTGTCCTTGGGGTCCTGGAGCTCTCTGTCTGAGCCTACTTGGCCGCTGAAGCAACACCCAGAGGCCTGCATCCTCTGAGAAATGCCCAGCCAGGGTTGCAGATGGAGCCAAGAATTGAAACTCAGGCTGAGTCTTTCCATCTCACAGGTGATTTCTCTCAAACGCCAGACAATGTTTAAATTTTGAAGTGCTTTTCTCCACGTGATCTCATTTGCTGTTATTGTCCCTGTTTTACAGATGAGCAAGCTGAACCTCAGAGAGCTTAGTGATTGGCTTGAGGCACAGCTACCAAGGATCAGTGACTGAGGTATGCGGGAAATAATCGTCTCTATCTGACAGATGAGGAAACTGAGGCTCCCATTGCTAAAAGGGCTTGTCCCAAATCACACAGCAGTAAGAGGTGGTGAGAGAAGTGGGTTTCAGGCCCTGCATCCTCCAGGCCAGAGGTACAGAGTTGAGCTCTGTTGCCCGCACCAGCTCTGGTCACAGGGGCAGTGCTCAACTCTGCACAGGGGTTTGTTCTGCATTGTGCATAAAAAATCAGGTCATTCCAGCAGGGAAACACCCACCAGGCAGTACTCAAGAGCCCCAAGTCCAGGAGTCAGAGGTGGCCAGGGGCTGTCCTGGTTACTCCTATCTCCTCCTGTGAACACAGGGCTTGGTGGGGAGCTTGTGTTTATATTTCAGGAGAAGAGGTTGGTTAACTCCTCAGTCCATCGTGTTGCTTGGCTTATCTCAAACTGCTCTGGGGACGACAGACCAAATATGACTGGGTGGCAATAGGGGTTTCCACACATTCTGGTTCAAGTCTAACCCATGAGAGACTCAGGAGAAAGGTTCCATGTAGCAAATGCCCCTTCCTCCAGGCAGCCCTTCCTGACTCTTCAAGACAGAGCAGACCCTTCCTTCCCGGTCCCCCAGAACCTACTTCTGTGAATCATGACATTCCCACTGATGGGATCAACTGTTCCCCCATCATCCTTCACCTCAGCTGAGTCATGGGCATAAAGACCCCCATGGGGCCATAGATGCAGGTCCTGGGACCAGCCATGGTCACTCATACACATGCCCACCCACTCTCATCCTCACAGAGAGACACAAGCATAGAGACATTGTCCCACACATCACTCTCAGGTGCTGTGTGGGCACATACATGCACATGTACACACACACATGCACACGCCCCTGCAGACAAGCACAGACCCACTTAGAGACCAAGTCTGTCCATGTCTATGCATATACAGGCATCTGCTTCCCTACACCTGGTATTCCGTGTGTCCTCCTTAGAACAGAGGCCATGGCTGATGGCATGGCCTATGGGGGTTTGGGATTTGGCCTGCTCAGGTCTGAAACTTCTTGGGTGGCAAGCTCTAATGCGGGGAACTTCTTTCTGGACTAGTAGCCTATTCCAGCTGGGGCCTCTCTTTGCCCTGTCCTCCCAGACAGCCCAGCCGCAACTATCTCCAGGTAGAATCTGCCCGCATGCACTCCCAATCAGATAAGCACCCTTCCTTTAGGCCCCTGGGGTCCTGTCACCACCAGCCTTGCCACCTCGGCACTTTCTCAATAACTCACAGAGGTCAGCTGTTGCTCACCTGGGGATTATTTTCCCCCTTCTCCTCTGATGCTCTGTTTTCCCTGAGAACAGATACCTGTCCCTGGGGCTCAATGGATCAACTGGCTAAAAGAGGAAGGAGAGGTCAGGGTCCCTGCTGACATCTGGCTTGTGCCTTGCCACAAAGGTACCATGAGTCCTAGGAGCAGGGCACAGTGATGGAGCACTGATCCTGGAGTCTGACCAGCTTGAGCTTGAACCCCAGCTCTGTCCCCTCTCAGCTGTGTCGCTTTGGACTGTCACTTGACCTATGCAAGCTTCGATTTCTGCTTCTGTAAAATGGGCATGGTCGTTTGAATCTTATAGGATTGCTGAGAGGCTTAGATGAGGTTAAACACAAGTAAAAAAGTCTTAAATGACAGAGTGCTCAAAAAATGTAAGTGAATAAGAATGACTATTATGGCAATTGAAGTGTAATTGAATTGTTACAGCAATTGCCCTACCCCTATCTTCATGGCCTCTTAGGCCCTGTGAGACTCAGGCAAGGTCTGAGCAGCGATTCAAAGAAGGCACAGCCTCCAGCCTTCGGCAGAGGAGGCAAGTGAAAGGCTGGCAAGGGCCTGGGCCTCTCTTGCAAAGCAAGAGAGAGCTGGGACTGGAAACAGCTCCCTTTACTGACGTGGGCTGTCTCTAGGCTACCTGTCACCAGTCAGTTACTGCCTGTAAAGCCAAGGGGATCACTCGTTTTCTATGAAACCAGGAGGGAGAAAACTCATGGATAAGGAGCCTTACCTAGATAAGAGCTTCATCTGCAGTGGTCATTTTCACATATATGATCCCATTTATCTCAAAACAATTCAGCAAGGAGGAATTATTACAATGAAGAAGGCTGAGGCTCAGAACAATAACATGGCCTGTAAGTGACAGGGCTGGGGCTTGAACCCTCAGTATCTGACTTCACATGATGGGTTGTTCCCCAGCGTCCTGGCCACCTTTAGAAAATGAACAGCAGAAAAAGTGAACAGAATGGAAATGATGAAAGCAGCTTCCTTGTCCTCAGAGGCAAGATGCTGAACAAATCCATCCTGTAAGCAATACTTACAGCGAATGTTACTCCACAGAACAATTTAGACAAAGACCTAGTTTATGCAGCTGAATATGAAATATGGCTTGTGTCTTAAGACATTTGTATAAAAAGATGATTTCTTTACTGTCGCAGCCTCAAAACCACCTCTTCTGAGGGTATTGCTTTCTTACCCGAGGATGGCCCATCAGGGTGATCTGGAAGGCAGAAGACAGGAGTTTTTCCATGAACTCACTGTGGTGGGGGTGCTCCTTCGGTAAGTTTCATTATCTCTGCACCCTAGTTTCCTGTTCTGTGAAAGGAAATGATTTTCTGGAGTGATTTCTCTGGGTAACTTCTAATTTCCCCTAAACCGTGGCTACATTCTCCAATGCAGAACTCATATGAGATCAACAAAGTATGTTTTTCCAACCTACTTATGAATTTCTTTACTAGAAAATCCTAATGAAGGCAGACTACTTAAATAGCATTTGGTTAATGCATTTAGAAAATCCAAGAATAAATTCACATCAGGTGTAGAGGCCCTAAGTATAAATGGCTGCCCCCTGTCTGGCTCTATGACCATCAGAAAAGAAGAACTTTTGGTTTCTGAAGCCTGTGTCCTTGTCACTGATTTAAGTCTTGGCTCTCCTCCATTTAGAGAAGGCAGCAAGGTTCCTGGCCCAAGGTGAACTATCCACCTTTGTCCCTGTCTGAGGTGACTGAAAACTTTTGCAGGATTCTTTCTTCTTCCAGAAGCAGAAGCACGGGGGGGTGGGGAGGACATGGGCAGCAGATTTGGTCCCCTGGCTGTCCCATGGGGGCTGCTGCTAAGGAAGACACAGGCCTGGAAGTGAATTCTTATGGCACCTTCTTTGGTGGGGGGGGGGGGGGCAGGGGAAGGAAGGGCGTCAGCGTCTGGCTACTGCTGCCAGCAAATCTGTGTGTTGACAGAGTTGCTCCCCACATGTGTCCTTTTAAATGCTGATCCCTGCTCGGGATTCGAGTTGACCGACTCCGTTTGCCAAATGCAAACGCATTAACCTTACAATTGGGTAATCTAATAAAAAGGATCAATGGTCTGATTCGGTGCTTATGGAGTCATTTACTGCAAGTGAGAGCAATTGAGCCAGGATGAGCAGCGTTGGGGAGCCCAGAGGATGGCTTCGGTCGGCTGTCCCCGCTGACTTCCCCAGTCGAGGCCCACTCTGACTGGAGGGGCTGGGCTGAGTGGTCAAGGGAATGAGGAGGGTGTTATTCATTCATTACTGCCACTTTAATCACTTAGAAGTTCAATTAAGTATAAATCATTAGTGGTATTTCAAGTTACTTTATCCAGGCCTGTGCGTAACACACTTGACTGGCGGTGGGGAGCTTTCTGTGACTAGATTTAGCATGCGACTGAACAAGGCAGTCATATGGGTTTTTCTGCTATGAAATTGATAAATGAAGCGGGCATTCGAGGTACAGCAGTAATTTCTGTGGTGCAGTCAAGTGCTCGCTCCCTTGTCTCCTCTAGCAATGAGGGCATGGGCCCCTTTAATATGGCAGCTTTCCCCTGGGGGTCCAAAGGCCAGGCTGTGCTGCAGTCCTAGGGTTTATTTCCTTGCAGAAGTTCTCAGAGTGAGCCCTGGTTCATTAGTAGGAATATACCTGGGAAGAAAAAAAAAAAAAAGAAGGGGAAGAAGAAGTTTCCCTTACCGTCGTCCACCAGCACTGATGCTGTCATGATTTTTTTCAGAGTAGCAAGCGGATAGTGTTGGAAGGAGAGAATCGGGCTATCTCGGCAGCTCGTTCCAACTTCCCAAGGATGCAGTTGTCCCCAGTGGCCGGCATCCCTGTCTGGAAAGCATATTTTCTCCTAATCGGTTTTACAGCTCTTTTAAAGTAATATGTCAGATCATTTTCCCCATATACATAGTTAATGAAAGTAACCCTACAAATTCATTTTAAATAGATAGAAGTTGTTATAACCCTGATCCAGAATTTATTACGTTCATTACAATCTTGCTGAAGTAGGTAATGTAATGGACTATTACTTTTATTATCTTTTTAATCCCTCAGAATTATTAGGAACTGACTAATATTTGGCATCACCCTGTTAATGTTTAAACAGAAATTGATACTTTAATTCATCTAATAAATGATGGGGGCACTTTGAGTGGAAACAAAAGCCTGATGGGATTTATCTCGATCAGTCCCAAAGACTTTTAAGTGGGACTCAGGGGTCTGAATGCAATTATTTCCAGGCAGGGTATCTTCATCAAGTACTCAGAAAGGACAGAGGAACAGAGATGGCGATAGTGACAGAGAGACCCAAACGGACTCTCTTGTCAGACAGCAACAACAACAAGGCAGAAAAGAGAGAGGGAGAGCAATTCCACTCATACATTCACGTGTGAATTCTGATTCACAAAAAAATTAGAGCTCAAGCTCTGATTTGCCCTGATAACTCCAGCAATGAGCTCTATGTACCTTTTCCTTCTTGCCCTTCATCTTCCCTTCCCCTCCTCCCCAGATTAAAATGAAGTTTTTTCTTTATAACCATCCCTGTGTTAGTAATCAGCTTTATGGCTAAGAATTCTCAAGTGCTCTAGAATTTGTGCGTTGCCGAGACAAATGATTGGGCTACATTCTCCTAGTGAGGAGTGGAGACCCTGTTTGCTCCTTAAAAAATAATGATGGCTGCTCAATTTGCAAATTACCAAATCTCACTGTGCAATGGGAGGGGGTGGGAGGGGGCATACTGTTGTGTCTATTCCGAAGAGGCTGTGTTTACCCTCTAGAACTCCGTTTCCTGCCGGGCGGGTGACAGGTAGGATTTAGGAGAAATTGATCTCTTGCACTTTCTAGATTTTACAAGGCAAAATGCAATGCTGGTTACTAAAAGAAAATTATTTTTTAAATAATAAAAATCTATTAGTTCTAACAGGATGAGGGGAATAAAGTACGTCCCTTTCTGGTTTGATAATAAAAGACATTCGGGAAAGGAAAAGCTGTCATCTTGAAAGGCAAGAGTGTGTTTTCTAACAAAGAAAGCTTCCAGTTAGCAAAGTCATTAATTAGCACAGAGAAGCTCATTAGAATTTAAAGCTGCTTTACTGTGTAGTGTGGCTTTGCTCTCTCTAAATGCTCTGGGTTTCCAAAGCAAGAAAAGTATTGATTAAATTGACTCAGCATGAAATGTGCCCCGTTTGTGCCGACCCATAAAGAGGTGGGCTTCTCGGCTTTCTTAGCAGAAGAACCTGCCAGGTGTCCTGTGAGCTGGGCCCAGGCGGGTGGGCTGGGGACAGCATCCTGTCTGCCTGTAGCCTACTTACTTCGAGGGACCGACTGACTGCCCATCATTCGGCAAAAAACCGTTTTGATCAATGGAGGGGAAACCTGCCCTTAGCTAAGTTTATTCCCGATGCCTTACAAATCTGATTTTGTAAATGCTGATTGCGTTCGTCAACGCTGAGTTGACAAGGGCTACACGTCATTTGGGGCTTGATAAAGAGACTAAGAGGCAGCTTCTCAGCATGTTTATTTTTAATAGACATAAAAAATGAAAACAAAAACAGGCTTTCTCACTCCTTGGAACCCTCGTTGACAGAAAAGTACTGAGTACACAGAAGTGGCGACAGGCAAATGGAGATCCTGGAAAAGGAGGTTTTCTACCAAAATATCCTTGTGAACATGAGGACAGCTTCCAAACTGAGAAAGAGTGGGCTCGAGAAAGCTCTAACACTTCCTTCCCTGACACAAAGTGCTTCGGGCTGTGTTTGGCATCAATACGTCGGAGCCGTGGCAACGTTCTTCGTGCATCTCCGCTTGGGCGTCATTTTGTGAGTAGGACAAACCCCATCAATTCTTACCGCATCTATTAGAAATGCAGCATTGTGAATGGAAGCAATGTTTTCTGGGGCGCATCACTGGAAATGAAAACTCCTTCATTTTTCTATATCTTTACTGAATAGACCTAAGTCTTCCCTTCAGCTTCACTAGATGTGGATGGCCCTAACATACTCTCAGGGAGACTATCCAGAGAGAAAGAATGTAGCTTTAAAAGCCAATTAGAAAATATTCACAACATATGTAGCAAAGGGCTAATGTTCTTCCTATAGAAAGAACTCTTTCAGATGGATAAGAAAGATACTAAGATCTCAAAAGACAAATGAGAAAAATATATGAAAAAGAATTTGCAAAAGAAATTCAAGTAGCTAATATTTAGTGAACACTTACTATATGCCAGGTATAATTTACATGGGATTTCTCGTTCATTCTTTACAAAGACCCTATGATTTAGGTGTTATTATTCTCATCCCTATTAAAAGATGAGAAAAAAAATAAAGCTTTGAGAAGTTAAATGGTCATCCCAAGATCACGCATATTGTAAGTGAGGGGCCAGGAGTCAAAATCACACAGCTTAATCTAGCAGGCAGGGGCTCCTAACTGCTTTGCTGTAACCTCACAAATTCACAGATACAATTGTAAAATACAGTTTTTTATTTTTTTTAAAGTTCATGTTTACTAGTAAACAAAAATATGTTAATTGAAAATCAGAAAAATTTCATTATCAAAATAACAATAAAATGTTAATATTCGGCTGGGCACGGTGGCTCATGCCTGTAATCCCAGTGCTTTAGGAGGCCACGGCAGGCGGATCACTTGAGGCCAGGAGTTCAAGACCAGCCTGGCCAACATGATGAAACCCCATCTCTACTGAAAATACAAAAGTTAGCCGGGTGTGGTGGCCTGCACATGTAATCCCAGCTACTAGGGTGGCTGAGGCATGAGAATCGCTTGAGCCCGGGAAGCGGAGGTTGCAGTGAGGTGAGATTGTACCACTGCATTGCAGCTTGGGTGATGAAATGAAATGAGACTCTGTCTCAAAAAAAAAAAAAAAAGGTTGAAACAGATATTCTTAAATATGAATTACAATTTGACAATATCTATCAAGAGTCTTAAATCATTTGACGCAGTAATGCTATTATAAATAATTTATCTCAAGGAAATAGAAATGTAAGCAAAGGTTTAGGCACACAAGTTCGTGCCTGCAGACATTAAATGCTCCCACATTAGGGAAGTGGTTAAGGACCTTATGGTCCACCCATTCAACAATACTGGTAACAATAAAAATGATGTTTAAGAGTTTCCAATAACATGGGAAATGCTTATGCCGGGAGATAAAAGCAAGATATAAAATTCCATGTATAACATAAACTGTGTAAAATATGGTTAGAAATAAGAATGGGAGAAAAGGAGCAAAAAAGTGCAAACCAGAAAGTGTTCTCTGTGCAATGGGATTATATGTGACCTTGTCTTTTTGTTGTAAATATTTTCCAAATTTTCCATGGTAAACATGTTTTATTTATCACTGGTGTGGGGCAGGGGGAGAAGAAATCCTTTATGACATTTAGAAATCGACTTCTTAACTTGAATCTCAGACCTAATGGGAATGAACCATGGGATCCCAAAGTACCAAATTAACCTAAGACACTGGGCATATTTGTTCTCTGAATCAGCCCAGGATGCCCAAAGACAGCCCTATGTGTTCTTCAACTCTCTGAGCCTTCCCCTCATCTGTAATGTGCCTACTCCTGGGGTTATTGTGAGATTAGAATGTGGGTAAAGGCCTTAGAACAGTCCCAAAGTGTAGGCATTCAAAATATATAAATGGTAATAATAAAGTAATACACTAATTACGGTCACTGCAGCTGTTGTTTTGTTAGTAGGAAGGAAGAGTTGAGCATCTCGCAGGCACCAGGAAGTGTATACAGACTGGCTTGTCCTGAGAGTGCTAAAAGCATCTTTTACTGACACAGTTCCAGTCCTAGATCTGAGCTCTTGGTGCCACCCAAGTCTTTTGTCTGCTGCTGCAGAGGCAAAGGGGTGCTCTTCAGATTAGGAGGTGCGTGGACTTATAGGTAGACCCTCCTTCAGCCTGCCACATCCTGGGCGCTTTCTTGGGGCCAGGAACTGTGTTGAACCTTTTCACATATGGATTTTCCCACCTATAACTTTGAGAAGCAGGTTTCATTAACATTTCTGCTTTATGGCTCAGAGACTACTAGACATCAATCTCATGGGTCACAAAGCCAGAAAATGGCGACCCTGGAATCAGAACCTATGCTGATCTGAATTCAGAGATGTCAGAGATGAAGAGCAATAATGGCTGAGAACACGGGTTCTAGAATCAGAAAGACCTGGGGTTGAGACTATCTGTGTGACTTTGAGCAAGTAATAAAAGTGCCTCAGTTTGCTCATCTATAAGATGGGACTTAGAGAGCTCGTATGTTGCACCGTTATTTTGTGAAACACTAAAAAAAGTCAAATAATTGCCAATGAAACCATGACATAATACTTTCTTATCACTTAAAATTTTATTTTTATATTTATGAAAAGAACTTTCAGGTTGATTTAAACACAGATGTTTGTCACAAGACCTTTGTATGCATACATGAAAAGGAAAATATAATTGGAATAATTTGTTTAAGACATTCCTAAAACTTTCTCATATTCAGAGGAACTCAGCATTGTCAGTGTTCGTGTTTTTCAACAAACTATCATCTGCTGTCACATTGCAGGTGCTTGTGAGAGCATTTCTTTAAAAACCACTCCCCTATTGTCCTCAGGATTTTAAGCTGCAAATACTTGTTCCGCAAGTTTTGATGTGTGTTCCCATATATGACAGTAACATCAAGACTGCTGCCAGGTGGATAGTGATTTTAAAAAGCATCTCAATTTCAGAGGTGTTAAAATGGGAAAAAGAAAATGTATGTCTTAGAATTGATGAAATATAGTAGCTACCATATAGTATTCTTAGGAGAATTAAATGAGGTCATGCTGGTAAAGAACTTAGACATTAGACTGGACACAGAGTAAATGTTCAACATCATCATCATCATCATCATGATCTTTATTATACTGCTATTATATTCTGTTCTCTGAGATGTATTGGATATATGTGCAGCTCGGTAGCCTCCGTCTCAGAATTCTGAGCCAACATACAGTGCCAAGACATTGGACCCTGAACCACGGGGGTCCTTGCAATGGCTGGTGATGGATGAGACACTGGACCCTGGGGTAGAGCCTGCTCCCTCTCCTTTTCTGTCTCCCTCTCTGCCTGCGTTGCGAACCTTCTCTCTCTGCCCTGCCTCTCCCTCCTTTACTTACCTCTCTCCTCCTTCTTCTTATCTCTGCCTCCCTTTCCACCCCCTCCCCAGCTCTTCTGCAAATAAATGGCCCTGTCACTTTGGCTTTCTTGTAGGTTTAGAGTGAATGGAAGTGTCTTTTTGAAAAGCTTGTTCCGTCTGGCATTCCTTACCAGCTCAGGAGCAGGGTCCTTTGCACTCCCCTCTCTTCTGCTCAAAGATCTACTCATTTAGTTAACAATTTACAGGGCCGCCACTAGGCCTTGAGAGCTCCACCCCACGGCAGAGGGAGCTGGGCTGAGCCCTCTGGAGGAGGCCTATTGGCAGGCTTGGAGGGATGCTTCCGTCCTGCCTCTAGTGGTTGTAGGCGAACTGGCTTAGGACCTGCCTAAAAAGAAACGATTTATTCCCATTTATGATTCTTTAAAAAAGAAGTTCACAGCTTTTATGGTGAGCCTTATATATGCATTTAATGACATTAAAGTATTTGATTATGTGCATTAAGAAGAGGTCTGAGAGCTCTCTGGTGTCCTTAGTTTTAAGTGTATTTTAACTGCCTACAATGAAAGGAACAAGACAAAAAACGAGCTGTGGCAGCATCCTCATAAATTCTGAGCCATAATTGACATACCTTTGCTGGCACCAGGAATGGTCCAGGAAGGTAGACACAGCGAAGAGGAACCACAGAATTTCTACTTTCTCATTGGCCTGAGTACCAGAGGGAAAGCAAGATCAGCCATCCCTGCAATACTTTCTCTTCAACCAGCATTTTAGCCAGGGATGAGCAGGGGCTGGGACTGACATGAACTGAAGATCCCACTTTGTGCCCAGGCTGTGCCAGGTCCTTTATGACTATTTCTGTGTTGTTTCATCTCTAGAGGCAGGTGTCATTAGCCCCATTTTCCAGATAAGGAAGCTGAGCCTCTGCAAAGTAAAATGACTTGCTCCAAGTTGGCAAATGGCAGAGCTATTATCTAAAAACAAGTCTTTCTGATCCTGGGGCTTCAGCACAGGCACTGGGCATGAAGCTCCAAGTGACACCCATTTGGGGAATAGTTAATAGAGAAGGAGAAGGGAATAGGTGCTGAGGCCAGGGAAGCATAGGCCTTTACAGAAAAGCTTCTTTCTCCAGTTCTCTAGGCCCCAGCCCCTTGGAGGTGTGCATTGCAGTGGAAACGGAATCAGGACAGAAACAGCCACTTGAAATGAACTGCGCCCAGACAGGCCGCCATGGTGGCGTGATTGATACTGGAGCATGTAGGTGTAATGAAACTGATGCCGGCTTCTCTGCACCTGTGATTTATTGAGGACAAATTTAAGATGAGAAAGGGCCCCATACCAGGAGCTGCGTCTTCCCCTCCAAGGGAGGGTGGTCATCCATCACCAGCCATTGCAAGGGCCCCTTGCAAGCGGCTCATCAGATGAGCCAATAGTCTCTTTGTTGGGGTTCCTAACAAGTGTTGGATCAGCAAAAGTCTATTTATGCTGGTGGACCTTTCAGGACCAATTTGTAGTGGGTCACTGATTCTGCTGGGGTATTATCTTCTTTACTACTCGGGCCAGTTGGGGAACGCAGCAAAGATTAATGGTTTTGGCTGCCGACTTGCCGCCGCAATCTACTGCTTCTGGACCAAAGATTAAGTTTTTTTGTGTTTTACCAGAAAGTGCCCACCTTGTGTATGAGATGCACTTTGATTTACTGACTTGCTTATGGAGAAGGGAGTCGTAGAAATGTACCTGGCTGTGGTAAGATTTTGGCTGATGGCTGTGAGGTCTGGCATCCATGTTGTTCCTTATCCTAAGGACCCGGACGGGGAATGGGCAGCTCCTCAGGCTAGTGTGGGTCCTGTGGCCCTGGGGTCTGTGGGTTGAGGAAGCTGACTTTGAGCTCACACAATATCTTTGCCTTGCCTGGCACCCAGCAGCTGCCTCTGGATTCAGAGAGGCAGGCAGCACCCTAAACTTTATTATGTAAAAATTATGTTATGGAAAAAATAGTTATAGCTTTTCCTTTTTATTGTGAAAACAGCACATGCTCTTATAACACATTTTGGAAAAAAAATTCAAGAAGCAAATAAAACTACACATAAGCCAACTGCACAGTGATAGGACTGTTAATATTTTGGCTGACATTTTAATCTGGAATTTTCACAGTGCACAAATATATACATGTTACTTTACACTATTAAATGTATACTGGGTTTCTGTGGGACTTTTTTGCTATATTATTGTATCATCCACTTTTTACAATGAATATTGTACCATAAGCTTATTTTAATTTTTTTTCTTCTAAAGTTGGTTTTGCTGCAATATCTCCAATGCCAAAGGTCTGTTCCTTTATTCAGCAAACATTTGCTGTGTGCTTCTCTGGATCAGACACTGTGCTGGGATCACAGAGCTGAGTCAGACACAGCACTCCTGAAGTGCAGCTGCTGGAGTCAGCTCCCGGGGCTGCGCATGTGCCCTGAGGGGTACTTCTGACATGCATCTCTTAGAAGGGCCCAGAACACTGTACATAGTTTGAAGGCAGGGGCCTGATACCACTGACCCCTTCCAGGTCTCCGTGGAATCACAGTTCCAGAGGAGGAATTACGCATTTTGTTCTGCAAGAGAGGGACCTGCTGTTGGTTTTGGATACACCAGCTTAGCTTTTTAGAGTGAATCAAGATCTGAGGGCCAAACCTTTTTGCAGGGGCAATAGCAGCCCCATCTTGGAAAACTAAAGAAAGAGCCCAGTAGGCCCCAAGGGACTAGCCACCCAGGGCAGCTGCAGAAACTTCCAGGGAGATAGTAAGAAATGCCAAAAAGAGTGTGGCTTTGGGACTCCAACAGATCTGAGTTTGAATCTCCTAGCTGATGACCTTGAGCAAGTTGTCTTTCTGAGAGCTTCAGTTTCCTTATCTGAAAAATGGGGCTTTCCCCCCATCAGCTGCTGGGCTCTTGTGTGTGTTCACCATGTGGGAAGTCCCATGTGAAGAGCTGGTGCTCAGTCCCGGCCAGGCCCATTTTCCGGATGCTGTGCTGACTCATGTAGATGGATGGGCTCTAATTGTTCCAACAACACGTCTGAGTTTCGCAGGGCTTTTCCTTGGGAGCCTTTGTCTCAGGGCCATAAATCACTGGGCAACTGTCCCCACGGTTGGCTATGACTTCCTTTCCCTGACTGAGGCTGGCCAAGGGAGGGAGGGCTGAGCTGAGCACAAGACTGCTTTTCACCATTGGTTTTTAAATCTCTAATTGGAAGTATTACTTACTCAGCGATTCTGATGGTTCCCTTTGTAGTAGCCTCTTCTCTGCCCCAGGGCCGCCTTCTTCCCTTCTTCTCCACCCTAGTCCCAAATTAACATTCTTTAAGGAAGTGGAACGTTTTCTCTAGTGCTCTAACATGCACATGCACTTTCCCCATACTTGTCTTGATAACTGGTGGAGCATTTGTCATCTGGCCTGAGGCCTCCAAGTCTATATGACATGTTCTGTGTATGGGAGAGACATTTCTTTTCATTCAAGAGCAGCAGTTAACAGCCCCAGATGTTCTCCCCAGCCTGTGAATCTCGCTCCCTACTCTGCTGTAACCACTGTATACTGAATACTCCTGAAAATCCCTGGTTCCTTCCTGCCTCAGGACATTTTCTTTTGCTTTCTTTTTGCCTGAATGCCCTTCCCTTTACATGGCTGTCTCCTTTTCGTCATTCAAGTCTCAGCTTAAATGTTATAGAGAAACCTTCCCTGACCGTCTCTCACTCCAGAACAAGTCCTGTTTGCCCATGTTAAACTTCTTGACGGCATGTAATCCACTTCCTACCTCAGACTTTTCAGGGTTTGTGAAGCTGTATCTGCGTGATGGCACATTTAACAAGCATTTGACTCTCCTGCCTTCACCGTAAGTGCCAGAAGGACGGGATGATCACCTTTGTATCCTCAGTTTGTGGTACATTGTAGGCTCTCAACAAACAGGTGTGTTGACTGCACGATGAACCAATGGATGGATGATGGATGAATGAATTGGAGAGTGAGTGAGAGAATAAACAACTGAACTTCCGAGTGGTGTGCAAAGGCTTATTTTCCCTCAGGTGACCTGAGAATGCATGAGGGGCTGAGTGCTTTCCCAGTCCCATCTCCTTGCGGCCAAACCTCACTCACTACCAGTGTTTCTGAAACCCGTACCCACAACTCTTCATACTTAGTGATCTGCCTTCATCCTCTGCCCTCCTTTTTCATTTAAACTTTTTATTATGACATTTTCCAAACATACAAAAGAAGAGAAAATCACTGTAAACCTGCACGTACTCTTGATCCCCACCTCCTTGCTGGAGTATTTAAAACAAATTGTAGACACCGTCTCATTTCATGTACAAACATTTTAGGGGGTATTGTTAATAGATAAGGACTTACAATTTCTTTTAACATAGCCACAATATCATTATCACATCTAACCCAATGAAAAACCCGATTCATTTAATATTTGGTAGAGATTCAGATATTCCCACTTGTCTCAAAACCTCCTTTTTACATTTAGTTTGAGTCAGGCTGTAAACATTGCATTAGACTGATATGTCTCTTAAGCTTCTTCATAACAGTGCTCCCTTTTTCTCACATTTAAAAATGTGATTTATTTCTCTTTTCTAAATGCTATTTGTTTCTTGATGAATTTTGGTCATTCTCCCATAGATTGTTTCACATTCCAGATTCAGCTGAGCGCCTCCTTGTGGTGTTGTTTAACGTGTTCCTCCATCCCTGTGTTTCCTGGAAATTGGTAGTTTGATCCAGAGGCCTGATCAGAGTCATATTTGATTTTTGGCTAGAAGCCTTTGTAGATGGTGTTGTGATGGTTCTTGTTGTATCACATGCTAATGTCTAGTCGTCTCTCCTTTAACAATGTTAAAATTGATCTGTGGCTCACCCTGCCCTAATTAACTCCCAACTCCCTTCTCTATTTCCATTGCTATATGAACTTGTTTTGCAAAACAAGTCAGTAGAGAGCATTGATCATATTGAGCAGAAGTGGGAGCAGCAAGGTCTGATGGCAAATGCACTAGCAGAGAGCACAGGGACCAGGTAAGAGGGTTAATTTCTTTGCATTTAAGTTCTCTTGAGTGTAAGATGGGGCTAATAGTAGCTCTGAGAACTAATATGTGGGAGAAATGTTTGATATATAATCATCAACCCTCAACACTAAGTGCCTAATGTGTATTTACTCACTTAATCCTCCCAACAATCCAATGAGGTATATGCTACTATTAGTCCCATTGTACATGTGAGGAAGAGCACACAGAAGGGTTAGGTAACTTGCCCAAGGCCATACGGGTAGTAAATGACAGAGCTAGGATTTGAACCCAGGGAGTCAGGCTCCAGAGCCTGTGCTCTTAAACACAGTACTGTGTAACATCTACCAAGTCAATAAGGAGCTCCTGCTTTTTCTCCATGCAAGATGCTTGTCAAGTCCTTACCAGGAATGGGTACCTGTTAATTCTCACCTTAAGATATGCGCAGGGGTGGAGTAAGGCAGTCCCCAGTGGCTGGAAGGTTCACTGTGCTTTAGTCTGAGTTTTTTACAAAGTCATGTTGCCCCCCCCATCCCCAACTACTGTTGGATGGGCCAGAACCAGCTTCATAAACTCACATGCTGGAGAAGGGTTTGGGGAACATAAGGTCTCACCCCCATTTGGGAAGGATTCATGTCTCCAGAGAAACTCTGTGAAGCCCAGTGAGCTTAAGTAACTTGCCCAAGATCACACAGTAAGTTTGCCACTGAGCTAGGGTTAGAACTCCAGACTCTCTCAAGCCTTGGGTGATTGTGTCTGGATACCTGAGTCCTTCCATGCTTGGTTGGAGGGAGTTGTACGTCTACTCCCCAGTCCCAGATCCTCTGAGTCATTTTGGCCAGAACTCCTCTGGCGGTACAAATGGACAAACATGACTGCTGAGGTTGTGCAGCCATTCAGGGCTTGCCTGGCATGTCACAAGACGTTCCCTTCTTGGTCACTATTGTAGATGTCTGTGCCTGCTGATCTCGCTCTTCCAAAGGCATTCTGGAAACAGCCCTTTCCTCTCCCTTGGCTTCAATCTTGAAGCAAAATCAAATAAAGGTGCAGAGCAAGAATTCGAACTCAGTTTTTCTGACTCCACATTTAGAAGGCCGGAAGTAAAGTAAGCCCATGATCACCGATGCCAGTGCAACTGCCATGACTACAGCTCTACCTTCCAGATGGGAAACTGAGGCTCAGAGAGGGGTGGTAATTTAATGTACTCACATAGCCTTACCTGCAGCGTGGGCTGCTGCAAAGGGGTCAGGTGGTTCCTTTTGTGACCCAGGAGGTTCAGAGAGAGAGGTCTCCTGTTAGGTTGCATATATGTCTTGGCTTGGAGAGTGCCTGGTGAGCTCAGAGTGCCAGAACTGGGGCTGGTGGGGTTTCTGAGCCTAGGGAAACAGCCTATGGTCTGTGGGTCCAGCTTGTCTGATTATAAAGGCCAAGACAATAATTGAAGGTGGCTTTGGGTTCCCTGAGTAGGATCTGGTGCCGACGCCTGGTGGCTCTGTTGGCGCCTTGAGCCCTGGGCATTCGCTAATGGATTGTGGCTGATCCCAAGACTGATTGGCAGCCGGCCCCAAGGTCCTCAAGGGAAACCTGGAAACTGTGGTCTCCAGCTTGGAGACACTGTCCCTTCTGGGAGCCACAAGGCGGGGCTTGCAGAAGGCCTAAGGCAGAAGTGCTTCTGAGCCCATGGGATGATCCCCCTCTTCCCAAACACCTGGGTAGAATATGAGGTGAGGCTCCCACACAGTGAAATATGGAAAGCTGTCAAAATACCGACTCCTCATTTCGTCTCCTTGCTGATTCCCTGACCCACTCTCCTGGGTTGGCCAGCACTATAGCCCCTCACCCCTGTCCAAGAAATAGTGGAGACAGTAAGAGTGCTCAAAGGTTTTCTAAAATAGCACATAGGGAAGGGAGTGGTCCCAAGACAAGGGGGAAAATCTTTCTCAGACAAGCCAGGCTACCGTCATTCCCAGAACAGAGGAGAGAGGAATTAACCCTTCTGGAGATATTCAGAAGGCTGAGGGCTTTCCAGATCAGGGCACAGCACAAGCAAAAGCAGAGAGGCATAAGCATGCAAGAAACAGCACAGGAGAACTGGAAGGTAGAGTGTCAGTGAAGGGAGGATAGAGGGGCAGGCCTTGAAAGCTCTGCAAAAATCTCAGACTTTACCTGGTTGGCAGTAGGGATCCATTGAAGGTTTTAAAGGGAGGGCAGAGGAGAGGAACCTGGAGTCTGTTCACAGTCATGGCTCTTTCTTACGCCTGATTAGTCAGGGCAAAAGGCAAATACAAAAAGGATGCATCTGACCTTTTTCTAGGACACCCAATATTTATGCGCTTTGCGCATCACCCAAATTTTATTCATTTACCAAAAGAGTGTGAAAAAGGCACTTTAGGAAACTGCTATAAATCCAGTGCAAGTCACCATGGTAACCTGATTAGCAGCTAAATTAAGTTCATGATTAAGAAGAAATAAATAAAAATAACTCTCCTCCTTGGCTGGGGCTACCCACTGTGCCACTGGCAGCCAGCAGATGCTGAAGCTTTGGGAAGCAAGGGTATAAGCCTGGGCCTGGCCCCCAAGAGAAGTTGAGGTGACGGTGGGAGGTGTTATATGCTGCAGAGAAATGAGAAGCTCAATTGTTAACACTGCCTGGGGGTTGGTGAGGCCCCTGGCAGCCAGGCCAGGGAGTGCAGGCTGCACATCTGAAGGCTAAAGCAATGGCTTTCATGACAACGACCCATGCTCTTTAAGGGGTGTCTTCTTGATGCCCCTGGGATACGTTCCTTTGTCCAAGCACCAGGTGCCTGTATTGCTGTCTCTCCAGTTCTATGCCCTCCTGTGCTGGGTGCTGACATGACTCAGACCTGGTTTTGGTCCTAGAGAGGCTGAGTTTGGTGGTGGACACAGATGTAACATAGGCTCTGGGCAAAGTGTCTATATAAGGTGCTGTGGAAACATGGGCCAGCCAGCAGGAAGGCTTCCTGGAGGAGGTAATACCCAAGAAAAAAGTACATGTGTGACTGCTGGAGAGTACCTATTTCAGATGAGCATTCTGGGCCATCTGCTTGGGCCTGACTGGCAGACCAGCCTGGAATGAGCTGGCATCGGTCCTGATGAGACCAGAAAAGCCTTCTTGGGGGTTGTGCTGAAACACATCCCAAGGCCCATAAGCAGGAGAGATGGGTGCAAAGGGGGAAATGAGCCTCCCACTTACCCTTTCCAAGCCTCCTCCTGGCCACGTTAGTCCAGAGCAATAGTTAGAGTCAAGTAGCCTTTGAATCTTTCCTCTGTCACTTGTAACCTGTGGCCTCTGGCAAGGGATTTAATTTATTTAAGCCTCAGCCTACAAAATGGGGTAATAATGAAATTGTGAAGGACTAAGTGAGATGACGCAAGCTAAATATAATACAGTCCCTCACATGTGGAAAACACACAATAAGATGTTTGCTGGGCTAATTTCATTACCTGGGGAAGTCTGCCATGACTGGGTGGCATGATCCTGGTTGCAGCTTTCCTAGAGCAGTGCTGCAGTCTAAGACTCTTCCTTCCACATCCTCCTTCCTTCCTCCTCTCCTTTCACAGGGTTGAGACCAACATCATGGTCAGTCTGAAGGCTCTCCCTGTCTTCTCTTGCCCTCTCTTCGTTTATACTTCACAGGTGTGTCCCCCAATCAACCTCTTACACATAGAATCCTGTTTTGGTTTCTCCTTCTCAGAAGACCCCAAATGACACAGAAGGTCTTGGAGAAGAGTCCAACAGGTGGGTGGTAGCAGAGGTAGAATGGAGCCCCAGCAGCAGGTCACAGAGGTGTCTATAGGTGGGGTTGGGGGGAGTGCAGACCTTCAAGGACTCTGGTGAAGAAGTGTCCAGTCTCTTTTTGTGTCTTGTCCTCAAATGTGGGTGTGTGTTCCTGTGTGTGCACAGTTCCCGAGCATGCTCTCATTGTTGCATTAGCCATAATGTAGTGAAAAAGATCTGTTTCCATCAGAAGAGGATGAGCACTCAGCCCTGAAGAAGTCCTTGGGCATAGTAGATGCTCAGTCAAAAACAAACAAAAACAACCCCAAACCCTGAAAAACTGAGCACTACTGGGACCTGTACCAACCTTAAGTTTTGCTTTGGACCAATTTTATTTTCATTTCCTGGTGCTTTGAATTGCATCATGTTAGGTTATTTAACCTTTTTAGCACTTTGTTTTTGTGACAGAGACATATATTCACAGACATGGGTACATCTTTATGCCCACACAGAAGGGTAACAGCAGCCTTGCTTCAGAGGCCACACCTTCCAGGAAACCCTTCAGTCTGCCCCGTCTTTGCTGATCCCTCTGCCATCCCCTTGCAGAAGAAGCCTGGAGTCTCTCAGCTCAGCTGGACTAGATGAATCTTCTCAGGGTCCTCTTCTCCCACCTCCAGCTCCCAGTTCCTTCCCCCAATCTCTCCCTCCCTGCTCTGTGAGATCAGGGAAGCTGCAAACCCAACCCTTACATCAAAAGGGAACTTGAAAAATACTTGGAGCAAAAACTGCTAACTGTGCATCCTTGCTGTATGCTGGCGCTGATATTAAATCAGGAAATGGCACTGAACAGCCGCTCCAAACACAGAAACAGGGGTTGTCAACACAGCAACCAAAAGCAATCTCTAACGGGCAGAGGTGAAAGGGACCTGGCACAGGGCCGGGAGGGGGGGCTGCAACCCAGGAAAGAATTCCTGAGCTGAGTGTGTCTGTGCCACCTGTCCAGTGTCCAGAATGAAGCCTGGATCTCAGTCCCTGGCATGGAACGCACCTTGTCTCCATGAGGGATTAAAGATAATTAAGCATGTTGCTTAAATACCTTTGAGATTCTCCTTTTTATTTCCATACATGTTTACTGAGCACCTACTATGTGCCTGACAGTCCACCAAAAAAGATGCCTTCCCATGTGGAGATGACCTTCTAGCCCTCAGGACAGAATACTGACCCTTTGACATGGCATTCAAGGTCCTTCGAGTGTTGGCTCCTGCAGAAGCCTTCATCTCTGTCTCTAGCCTCCCTGAAATAGCTCTCCAAGTGCACGAGGCAGAGCCTTTGCTCCATGCCTTTGCTTGGACTAGTCCTACCATCAGCTATTCCTGCATTTCTGCGTTTGGCAAATTTCTGCTCAGCCTTCAAAGCCTTAACCAAGTGTTACCTTTTCTCTGCCACCCTCCCCATTTCTTCCAATAGAACCAGGGATCATTTACTTGGGATCCAGCAGCACTGTGGACATACTGCTATCACAACACCTTTCATGTCACAATGGCAAGGTTTGCAATGTCCTGGAGGGGAGGAAAGAAGCCATGTTCATCCTTGAACCCTCATCTCCCAGCACTGGTTGTAAAATTGAAATTCATTGTAAAAGATGAAATTCATTGTTGGTGTGGCTATGGGGAAACAGGTTTTCCATTTCCGATTGTATGAAATAGGTACCATCTTGTTAGAGGCTAATTTGACATTATTAACACTGAAAATGCACACATCTTTCAACCCAGCAATTTTATTTCTTGCTTTCTAGAGGAATGTTTGCCCATGTGCAGAAAGGCACATGTAAAAAGCTGAGCTGCAGCATTGTTTGCAATAGTGAAAGATTAGAAATAGCTTAAGTGTCCATCAATATGGCCTAGATAAAAAAAACTATAGGGCATCCATTGGACAGAATGCTATGCATTAGTTAAAAAGAAGTAGATCTCCATGTATTGACAGAGCATTTGCTGAGTAAAAATCAAAGGCAAGCTGTAGCTCTAGACATAGATGTTAAAATTACATTGCTGCATTTTTTCACAATGAGAATGTGATCTTCTGTGATTTGTTTTAAAAAGAGATTGAATGACCACAGCAGCTCCTGGCTGAATGGAGTCTGGGTGACACAGCCAATCAGCATTATTTCCTCCACCACTCCCAGGCAGCAGGTCCCAGGGCAGTGGGAGGGTGCCATTTACTTCCCCTGTACCTGAGAAGTTTGCTCTCCATGTGGTGATGAGCATGTAGTAGAAGCTGGAATTCGGGGCCCTTAAAGAGCATCCAGACAAAGGAGGAAGAAAGTGAAAGCAGGGAGGCCCATGGGGTAGGATAACTCAAATCATGCAAATTTCCTGAGTTGGTCCTTGGCCTCAGGAGGAGGAAAGAAGGATTGGTTCAGGAATGACTGTTAACTAAGGGAGAGGAGGGGGCTGGAGGGTGTGCAGAAAAGGCCTGACAATTCAGAGACGTCACACTGTAAGGAAGATCGGCCTTTGCCTAGTTGTTAATTTCATTTATTCATTCACTTATTCCATACTTGTAATTGAGTTCCTCCTGGTATGGGCATTGCGCTGGCTACTGAGGACAAAGAGACAACTCTGCCTCCTGAAGACTTCCTCTGGGAGCTCATGATCAAACTCCATCTAGTTTCTCAGAGTGTGTTTCTTGGACTCTGGGCTTCGGAATCACCCAGGGAACTTATTAAAATGCAAATTCTTGGGCTCCACTCAGACCTATAAAATCAGACTGTGGCTCACAAATTTGTATTTGTAACCCATTTTCTCAAGTGTAAAACATTTGGACCAGCTGACCATATCATTTTCTTGAACGTCCTTGTGTTATTTCCTAAAGCCTCTCCCAAACCTGAGGTCTACCCTGATCCAGGTTGAAGAAAGATGGAATGGAGGTACAAGCTTTGCCCTACGACTGCAGTGTGTGGGATTTCCCTAGAATGACCAGGACCTTGTCCTTGCTAATAGGCTTTTCACCCCACTTGCATGCCTAGGTACACCCAAGTCCCTGCTAAGGCCTGGGAAGATCCATAGAACACGTCTTCTAAGTTCTTCAGAAACAAGTGATTGACTCATTGTACGCAGGGGGATGGAATGTGCAAAGGTCCTGTGGCAGAACACAGCTTGGACTGTGGAAGAACTTAAATAAATCAGTGTGCCTGGAGCATTGTGATGGGGGATGCAGCAAGATGAGGTGGGAGAGGGTAACAAGGGTAAACCATCCATGGCCTGAAGGCTATGCCAAGGAATCTGGTTCTTTTTCCAAGTGTTTAAGTGATTTGTATTTAAGCTAGGGGGTGCGAGAGGTGGAATGATCAGATTCATTTAAAAACGATCTCTACTGCCCTGTGGAGAAGCAGAAAGTCTACAGCCAAAGCCTCTGCAATCCTCTAAGGAAAAGATAAGGGTGGCTTGGATGAAGGTTAAGGTATTAGATGAAGAACCAGAGAGATCTGGTGGATCTCTCTTGTGAAAGGATAGAGGAGAGGCAATAGTTGGACTATGGGAGGTGAGGGCCTCAGCCCTGGGGAGCAATAGTGAGGTTTCAGAATTCCTGACACTGGCTCTGGGGTCATGGGTGGGGGAGGTGTAATGGGAAGGGAATTGTCCTGGTTATCATTCACTGGACAGTGGCTTTGAGTAGCAGTGAGATTCTCATCAGCACTGAATCATCTCTCCCCTCTCTTTCTCTCTGTCTCTTTCCTTTGATATTTAGGGATGTATGAATAGGGACTGAAGGTCAAACTCAGACCAGAGGCAGGACCAAGGATCAGAGGCCAGGCTGAGGCCAAGGGTAAAGGACAGGGTGAGAGGACTCTGCAAAATTGTTCTTCTTTGGCCAGTAACCCTGCTTTAGTTTCTCTCCAGCCCCACACAGTCAGGGAAGAGAAAAGGGAAAGAGAAGTTTGACTGCCACCGACAAGAAGGCACATTAAACACTGCCCTCATAATCGAATTATTGGCAGGGACTTGGCACTTGGTAAAGGTTCAGCCATGACGTGAACAGAGTCACTAATCATGTGGGCAGCTGAAAATCTTTACCCAGAGAAGAGGTAGAGAAGCACTGTACTGACACCAGAATCCCCAGGATGCTACTCAGTTGACACAGAGACCACACACTTCATAGTATTCAGAGCACTGGACTTGGGACCAGAAGTTCCAGCTTATCACTGCTGTATAACTAAATAAATCATTTAACCTCTCGAGCCTCATTCTTTGAGATGGAGATAATCCTACTCATCTCATAGGGCAGTTGTGAGGACTGAATGAGGTGACATGCAAAATGCTCTTAAGACACTGTGATACATCTGCATCCACCCACTTATCTCCCTGCCTACCTATCTCTCTAATATAGGGATAATAATAGTTGCTGCTTCACAGAGTTGTGAGAGTTGAGTGAAAAGGTGAATGATGGAGGCTGACGTGGGCGGATCATCTGAGGTCAGGAGTTGGAGACCAGCCTGGCCAACATGGTGAAACCCTGTCTCTACTAAAAATACAAAAATTAGCTGAATGTGGTGGTGGGTGCCTGTTATCTCAGCTACTTGGGAGGCTGGGGCAGGAGAATCGATTGAACCCAGGAGGTGGAGGTTGCAGTGAGCCGAGATTACGCCACTGTACTCCAGGCTCCAGCCTGGGCAACAGAGCGAGACTCCGTCTCAAAAAATAAAACAAAGCAAGCAAACAAACAACAACAACGAAACAAAAAGGTGAATGAGAAAAGACTTTGCAACTCCCTATACAAATGAGAGTGACTATTATCAAATATCCTATCTGTGTTGGAGGCAATACTGCCCAGTGGTTATCTAATGCAGCCTTGTCCAACAGAAATAGAATGTGAGCCACATATGTAATTTAAAATTATTTATTGGTCACATTAAAACACAGTAAAAAAAAAAACAACAGTGAAATAGTTTTAATAACACTTTCCTACCCCTAAGTGTGTGTGTGTGTGTGCTCGTGTGCACATTTGTGCATGTATTGGGGAGTAGTCCCTGGTCCCCAGGGGAGACAGCCAGAATCTTCACAGTCAGTGTAACTCTGGCTCCCTACTGGGACCCTCTGAATCTTTTGGTTGCCTAAAGACTACCAGGACCCAGAAACCCAAGAATACCTTTTTAGAAGCACTGGGTTGGAATCTGACAGCGGTTGTATGGGGCAAGGGAAAGTGGAAGTGACAGCTGCCTTTGGGAAGAGGAAAAGGAAGACAAAAACAAAAATCCCCCAGAAAACCCTCCTGTCTCTTTTTGGGTCCCCTAGACTTTGGGCGGATCCCACGGAATGGGAGCAACAAAATACTTTTCCACTGAGCCTCACAAAAGGTAGCAGAGACCTGAGGGCTCCTTGGAAAAGACAGGTGACACTACATCTGGGTGATGCAAAGGCAGAAGTCAGGCTCCTGAGGCGGGCGCGAGGTGGGGGTCCCCTGATTCGGGACCCTCCCTGGCAGAACTTGCCTCTGAGGCCCTTGAGACCACTGGCCTCTGCTTAGCGACTCCGCATAGTACGATCCGGAGCCCACCGAGTTTGAAGCTGGAAGTTTCCCGCTCCCTCATCCCGCGTGCTGCTGCGCCTCTCCACCAACACACACGCGCGCGCAAACAAAACGCACGAACACACCCCTCCCGCACGTCTCCAACAGCACCCATGCGTGCACAGGTGCACAGAGACGCCGCCTCGCTCACCAACCCCCTGCAACCCTCAGGGAAATAACGCCGAAGGTGAACGGCGCACCTTCGGGCTGAAAGCGGATGCCAGGAGTGCCGCTCTGGTTTGCAGGCGCCCAGGAGGGCACGCCGCCGGGCCTCTGTGGAGTTATTTCCTTGGCTGAGTGGGGGCCAGCGAGGGCAGCGCGGCGAACCTCACACCTGGCGACTGACTGTGGGCTCCACGCTCCCTTAGGGATTAACCTCTTCCCCTACTCCTACCCCGAATGCTCCAAGGCTCTGCAGCGGCTCGGACCCTGCAGAGCTTCCTCCATTACCATTTGTAACTAAAGAATTCCGAGGCGGTGCGTCCCGGAGGCATAGCCTCTGGCCCAATCTGCGGTAGGTAGACAGGAGGTCGCTCTTGGTTAAGCACCTTAAATGGGAGTTTTGGCACCTAGTGACAACAAGCTGTTCACTAGAGGGGCTGTGGCTGCCGCAAAATCCCCGACTTTCCTTCAGTGTGCCTTGGGACTCTGCGCACCGCTCGCGTGGCTCCTAGCCTCCCTTTACTTCTCCTCCTCGACTCTTCACTTCTTCCACCATCCCTTTTCTTTTTCTCTTTCAGCGTGTCGGACTCCCAGTCAATGGGTATACAGTAGTAACCCCTCACCCTCCTCACCTCGACCCTGCCTACGTTTTAGGGATAGGGTGAAGACTCCGGGTACTGCTGTGTACCCACGACGGGGAGCCCGGCACGCTGATCCAGAGACCCCAGAGATGAGAAGCGGCATCCCACGACGGCAGTCGGGATTTGGAGGCCATAGGGCCTGGGGCTCCAAGACCCTGCTGATCAGTGCAGCAGTAACCGCGGTGGGGGAGGCCGGGCCACGAAGTGGGGTCAGCTTCGCAGCAGCGGCCTTAACTCCTCCGCCACCTGCGTGTCTCCGTCATTCACCCACAGCCTGGCAGGGGTAGGGCTGTTTCCAACATTTTTTGGTGGGGTAGGTTGGCGGGCGTGCAGAGGAGGGAGTGGCTAAGCTGGGAGAGGGGCAGAGAAACGGATTTGGGTGGGGAAGTGAGCCTGGGGATGGACAGAGATACCTCAGTCAAAGCCCAGGCGAAGGGAGTGACCACAACAGAGACAGAGACCCAGGGACAAAGAGGAGCGCGCTTGCCCAGACAAAGCCCGAGTCCAAGAGACCCTGAGACGGAGGCAGGCCGCGCACAGGAGAACAGGAGCTTCAGAACCGCAGACCTGGGGCCTCAGGAATCCCCAGGGCCTCAATGGGCCACGCGAGTCCTCGACAGCGAGTGTCAGGCAGAGTCGACGGACGTACGGGCGGGGGTGGAGTGGGTCACAGCTTGGCCTGTTCGCCTTGGTGCCCGCACAGAAGCCCATAGTGGCAGAAACACTCTGGGAGTCACAGTTCTCTTAGGACCCTGAGGGAGGGTGCTACCAGCTCTAGTCCAGTCCGGACCATGAGAGTCTGCGTGCTTGTCCCGCCCTGGCCACCTGAGTCCGGAGCCATACATAGTCTGCACAGATCCGAGACACCCGATCCCGAGTGGTTCGGAAACGTTCTCCACTGAGCCATGGTCCGAGTGTGCTCACACCGCGTTCAAACAAGACGAGGACATTTACAAGGTGCGAGTCCCCAACCCCCAGCTTCTGGCAGGGGCTGCGCAGCGGCACCGCCCAGGCTGTCTCTCGAGGCGGCCGACTCATTTCTGCGGAGAGCACGCTTCTCGAAGAGGGTGGCAGACGCGCTCTTCCAGCATTTAAGTTGCCACCCCACAAGACTGAGTTCAAGTTTTAGTTAAAATACACTCATTTTATTAAAAATAGGCGACCCAATACCACGCCGTACCCCAGCCTCTCCGAGGGCGCAAGAGAATAGAGAGTTTTCAGATTAATGGGAGGCAAATATTTTACCTTCTAACATTTAAAAATCATCTAGGCGCTTCTGCACTGGTGTGGCTCACGCGACCCCTACGCGCGGGGTCAGTCGGGCTGGTCCAGCGCAGACAGCGGCCGGGACTCACCCAGTGCGCGCCTCTCCTGCCTCTCGCTGCGCGCGCCCAAAGCTGGAAAGCAGAAGGCGACGCGGGAGGCGGGTCGGGTCTCCGGGTCCAGCGAATTCGCGATCTATCCTGTTTTGGCGCCTGAGCCGAGGTCTCAGGAAGAACCCGTTAATTCTAGCCATCCTGGATCTGGATAGGGAGGGTTCGCGGCTCCCAAGCCTGGTTTGGATGCCTAGTGCGGTGCGCTTCGGTCTCCCCGTCTGCCCTCCGGGGAGGTTTCTCATCCGGTAGCCCTGGGCTGTTTCACTGTGGCGTTTCCACTTTTGGCTACTGGCCCTACTCCGCCCGGGACCTTCTGGCGCGGGGAGCAGCCGACGGGCACCCCCGAACGCTGGGGCACGGAATTTCAACAGGGACGACCAGCGCGGAGCTCGCTGCTCTAGGCTCGCGGCTGAGTACGAAGACGGGACCCGAGGACCTGTACGTGGCTCGAAGGGAACCTGTCCTGGGCGCCGCTGCACACACAGTATGCGTTCCGGGCTGGCTTGGGTTGGGCCAGGTAGGGGAGACCTGGCTGGGTCCGAGGCGCCGTCCAAGCCTTCCGGTAGTGGGCCGGGCGGTCGCGACGCCTTTGCGCACAGTGGCCACTTGGGGTCGCACTTTATGCCTGTTTGAGCCTCTCCGCGGCGGGCTGACGCCGGGATCTGCTTAATCGTTACAGAACGTTCAAACAAAAACAGGGCCGGCTCCCCAGCAGTGGAGAGCCATTCCGAGCACTGTCCCGGGCCGGCCTCGGCCCCGAGGCTCCGGGCGCTCAGGATTCCGTGCGTGTGGCGGGGGAAAGGAATTCAGAGCCTTTGGGCTGCTTCTTTTCCCGTCGCCTTCACTGTGAACATTGTGGGGTGGGGTGAGGTGAGAGCGGGGAGCGGCGGAGCCAATGGAGTCGAATCTCAGGGCTCTGCCACTGCACCCGTCAGGAGGGGCACGGCCCTCGCTTGGCCTGAGAAAGGTCCCCTGAGGTTAAGAGTTGGGTCTGAACACAACTCTCGGAGCCTCGAGCCCGCCCTCGCCAACACACAAATACGCGCAGATCTCCAGAAACAGGAACGCACGGCACACACGGCCTGAAGCCGCGAGGACACACAGAGCTTCGCCCACTGGGCGGGGGCCGCTTGGGAACAAAGGGCCCAAGAGGCGTTGTCCCGGCACTCATTCTGAGCCTCCTTGGGGGTGACATGGGATGGGGGTGGGGTGCAAAGGGAACTGAGGGAGGAGAGCGCGCGAGGAGGGGAAAGCGGCTGCTTGCCCTAGAGGTGGGGCGCGCACTCCGGGCGAGCGTGCGGGGGCCGGGACCTGCAGGGTAGAGGGGTGGGCCCAGGGTGGCCGTCCCACTCCTTTCCAGCGCTCCGCCAGGCCTCCGCGGCTCCCGGGCTGCTCGGGCCGCCAGTCAGCTGACGCGGGGGGCGGGGGAGCTGTCAGGCGCGCCCCGCCCTGCGCCGCTGGGCCGCTGAGGCCGTGCAGCCATTGGCCCGCGCACCGGGCCGCCCGGGTCCCCGCACCCCAGTGACATCAGGAGGCGATAAAAGGCTGCGGCGCCGCCGGATCCAGCACAGCTGCACCGCCGAGCTGCGAGCGGCTGCGAGCGAGAGAGCGTAAGAGCAACAGAGCTAGAGAGCGAGCAACGGGCACTCGCCCCACGCCTCCCCTCAGCCCCACCGCGCGCTCCGCTTGCCTCTCCACCCCGCCCGACTCTACCCGGCCCGTTCCCGGCGCGGGCACAGCCCAGAGCTCTGGGGCGGTGCAGGCAGCCTTGGGACTCTCCGGCGCGCCGCCGCGTCCCCAGACAAAGGCTTGGCCGGCGGCCCCGGCCCGCTGTGCCCTCGCTCCCCGCCTCCCCGGCTCGCCGCTCTTCGCCCCCGCGCTTGGCTCGGCGCGCTCCGGCCGGCCGCAAAGTTTCCCGGGCTGCAGCGGCAGCTGCGCCTCGCGTCAGCGATGGCCGCGGAGCTGAGCATGGGGCCAGAGCTGCCCACCAGCCCGCTGGCCATGGAGTATGTCAACGACTTCGACCTGCTCAAGTTCGACGTGAAGAAGGAGCCCCTGGGGCGCGCGGAGCGTCCGGGCAGGCCCTGCACGCGCCTGCAGCCAGCCGGCTCGGTGTCCTCCACACCGCTCAGCACTCCGTGTAGCTCCGTGCCCTCGTCGCCCAGCTTCAGCCCGACCGAACAGAAGACACACCTCGAGGATCTGTACTGGATGGCGAGCAACTACCAGCAGATGAACCCCGAGGCGCTCAACCTGACGCCCGAGGACGCGGTGGAAGCGCTCATCGGCTCGCACCCAGTGCCACAGCCGCTGCAAAGCTTCGACAGCTTTCGCGGCGCTCACCACCACCACCATCACCACCACCCTCACCCGCACCACGCGTACCCGGGCGCTGGCGTGGCCCACGACGAGCTGGGCCCGCACGCTCACCCGCACCATCACCATCATCACCAAGCGTCACCACCGCCGTCCAGCGCCGCTAGCCCGGCGCAACAGCTGCCCACTAGCCACCCCGGGCCCGGGCCGCACGCGACGGCCTCGGCGACGGCGGCGGGCGGTAACGGCAGCGTGGAGGACCGCTTCTCCGACGATCAGCTCGTGTCCATGTCCGTGCGCGAGCTGAACCGCCACCTGCGGGGCTTCACCAAGGACGAGGTGATCCGCCTGAAGCAGAAGCGGCGGACCCTGAAGAACCGGGGCTACGCCCAGTCTTGCAGGTATAAACGCGTCCAGCAGAAGCACCACCTGGAGAATGAGAAGACGCAGCTCATTCAGCAGGTGGAGCAGCTTAAGCAGGAGGTGTCCCGGCTGGCCCGCGAGAGAGATGCCTACAAGGTCAAGTGCGAGAAACTCGCCAACTCCGGCTTCAGGGAGGCGGGCTCCACCAGCGACAGCCCCTCCTCTCCCGAGTTCTTTCTGTGAGTCGTGGCCGGTCCCGGCCCCCGCCCTTGCCCCGGCCCGGAGTCCCTGTCCCATGTCCCCAGTCCCAGACTACCCTGGACCCTGTCCCTGCCGCGGCCCCAACCTTGACCTGTTTGACTTGAGCGAGAGGGAGGAAGGGCGCGCGGGCCGCGGGCGACGGGCGGGCGCGCGGGCGGGCAGGGGACCTTGGCTAAGGCGAGAGTAGCGCATGCCAGCGCCGCCTCCTAGACTCGAGCAGAGCCTGAGAGAGAGAGACGAGAGGGTGGGAGGTCCCGGAGTAACTTCTCTTCAGGCTGGAGGGCGGCGAGGCTTAGTCCCGTGAAGTCACCAAGGCCATCTGGAGACTCCTGGCTTTCTGAACTTTGTGCGTTAAGCCGGGACCGCTGCTTTGCGGCCCGGAGCGTAGTCCGCGCCAGGAAGAGAGCAACGAGGAGAGGAGAGGGACTCTGGCGTCCCGGCAGGCGAGAGGCGAGGCTGAGCGAAAGAAGGAAGGACAGACGGACCTGTCTGTCAGAGTTCGGAGAACACTGGCTCTCAGCCCTGAGACACGGGCCTCAGTTAGGACGTTCGGCGCCCAAATCTCATCAGTTTTATTGCCTGCTCGATTATATAGAAAAATACAAAAATCTGCATTAAAAATATTAATCCTGCATGCTGGACATGTATGGTAATAATTTCTATTTTGTACCATTTTCTTGTTTAACTTTAGCATGTTGTTGATCATGGATCATACTCCCCTTGTTTCTTTGGGTGAGAAGGGATCGCAGTTTGGAAACTCCGGCGGCTGCGTGCGGGGTTTCAGTCCCAGCTGTAGGCTTGTAAATACCCGCCCCGCCAAACCGCATAGAGAACATGGCAGCAAGCTGAGGGTCTTTGTTTAGGTTTATGATTATGGTATTTTTGTTTGTAAGTTAAAAAGAAAAAAAAAGAAAAAGTTCCAGGCATTTTGCATCAGAAAACAACTTTGTCTTGGGGCACACTTGGAAGTTGCGTGTTTTCTTTCCTTCCCTTATCCCCATTCGGTCCTCTTTTTTCTCTCCCGCTTTAGTTTTCAACCTTGCTGGTGTTGAGAGAGAGAACCGAGAGGTCCCAGCTCCCGAGTACAAGTGCAGGGCAGGGCAGGGAAGCTGCCAAGCTCCGCACCTCAAAGGAGTGTACTGGATTCCAGCCTTGTCTTTATGGTCAAAATGACACCCTTAATAAGAAAGGAAAGGAAAGGAAAGGAAAGGAAAGGAAAGGAAAACAGATCGTCCCCTCTGCTTTTTATTGTAACCAGAATCACCCTGAGGTCCCTTCTGAACCCTCTGGGCCTGCACTAATTGTAGGAGCCACAGCGCTCTTAGGGTGAGAGGCTTAGCCATCCCTGACCCGACCCTGGCAGTGCACTGGTAAGCAGACATTGCACTGAAGCAACTGCCACGCTCAGAATGTACCAGAAACCCAAACATTGGCAAGTAATTTTGCAACTTTCAAGTGCGTTCTTTAGACCAGTGCATTGTGTTTCTTTCCCTGCTTTTGAAATAGTAGGAAGAGTTCTTGGTGGTGTCTCCCCCTCCCCCTTCAATTCTTCATTTGTATAGTAGTTATAGGGAAGACATGGGTGTTTTTCTTTATTATTACTTTTTTTTTTTTCTGCAGGTCAGTAAAAGGATTTAAGTTGCACTGACAAAAATACCAAAATAAAAGTGTATTTTTAAGTTCCCATTTGAAATTGCTGGCGCTGCTGGCCGGATGCATTTTTGAGTTTGTATTAGTTGATAAATTAACAGTAATAACAAGATTGTATGAACCGCATGGTGCTTGCAGTTTTAAATATTGTGGATATTTGTCCTGCATCAGAAACGAGCTTTGGTTTTTACAGATTCAACTGTGTTGAAATCAAACCTGCCGCAACAGAAATTGTTTTTATTTCATGTAAAATAAGGGATCAATTTCAAACCCTGCTTATGATATGAAAATATTAAAACCTAGTCTATTGTAGTTTTATTCAGACTGGTTTCTGTTTTTTGGTTATTAAAATGGTTTCCTATTTTGCTTATTAAAACCATGGAAATGATGTTTATTTAGCGGTCTCTGCGTTCGCATGATTTTGACTTTCTTCTCTTGCTTCCTCAAGAGTCACACCAACTTTGGGGTACTCTTACCCCGTGGCCAATGGAGTAGCAAACCAAGCCCTAGTAAATCCCTTCCTTGAGTGTGTGAGTGTGTGTGTACATGAGCCTCAAATGTGTTTTCTGCTTCCCACCCTAGGTACAGACCTCGGTCAAGAGAGCTGGTTTGTGAGCTGAGAGGGCGCAGGTCCAAACAGCCTTGAGTCCCTGGATATGGGGCACACGCCACTTTTTCAGTGCTTTCAGGCTTGGCCACCAGAACTGACTTGCTAGTCTGTCTGCTCTGATATAGTGATTGATGAAGACTAGGAAGCCGGGAGCTGCCACCTTGATGAGGAAGCTGGGTCTTTTTGGCGCTCTGGCCCAGCTGACCCGGGGCCCTTGCCCTCCTGCCTGGGGTGCAAGTCTCCTTTCTCCTACCCAGCGCATCTCTCTGGGAGCAACTGGAGCTGCCCAGAGCCAGATGCCTTCTCTGAATGGGGCCTGTCTCTCTCACCCCAAAGCTAATGGAAGCAGGTACAACCCAGTACTAGATCTTGGGGTGCAATATCCCCCAGGCAGGAAGCCCTTCTGTGTGGACTTGTGTTTTTGAGGGTAGTATGCCTTGGGGTGCACTGGTGCTCAGGCATGGATTCCGCAGCTCTGCAGATGGGCACTGTGTGGCCGAGTCTGAATTTTAGTGGCTCCTCTAATTGGTGTTGGAGGGGTTTGGGTCATCACTCTAGCGCAGCAGCTTCAGCTGCATCCTGGAGATCCCCGACTGGGAGGTGGCCCTAGAACCTTTCCTTTTCTGTATTCTTGGAAGAGTGGAGCCCACCTAGGTCACCCCCAGCCCCTCCCAGCCTCCTTGGAGTCCTGTCTATAAATCAGGGTTGGCCTCTGGGACAGGGAGTAGGATCTCCAACCCCTGTAGAGTTTTTGTGATCCTTTGGCATGGCAAGCTCCGAGGGGCTCTGGTATCCTCAGACTCATTATCTGCAGTCCAGGAGGCTTAACCTTTAGTCCCTGGGGTTCTCTGGCTCGTGCGGTTTCAGCACCCTAATGGGGAAGTATAGGAGACCCAAGAAGTGGAGCCCCAACTGGGAATCTGAGTTGGGAGAAGGAAGGGGAGAGTGAAACTAACAGGAAATTTTGGCCTGGATCCCTGGAAGCCTGGAAGTAGTGAAGGCTGAGGTCTAGAGAAGAGGAAGGGGACCTAAAAATTAAGGATACAGATAACATGAACATTTATGTACATTTATATAGTGTGTTGGTGTTGTTCAATCGGAGAGAAGCTTGGGATTCTAGCTCAAATTTAATTCAAAGGTCCAGTTGATTTTCATGGCGGGAAGATGGAAGATGTGTCTGCTGGGGAAGGCTTTGGCTGTGATCTGGGAGGAAGAGGCAGCTGAGCCTGGCTCTGTGGTACCTTTGCCCCCACGTGCATGAATGAAGGAGCAAGGGGCTTTGATTAGTTGAGTAACTTCATACGCACATGCTCCTGCACAGAACGTCTTCAGTGTACACATGTATCCTCTTTGCGGTGAAAGAGGCTTCGCTCAGGTGGGGTGCCAGAGGAAACCCCACGGCATGGTTCCAGAGACCAAAAAGATCACGAACGCCTGGCTGGTGGAGACCCTAAATCCGGTGGCCTGACTCCCACTGGAATCATACCAAGCGGACTGGCATTCTCCATCCTTAGTCTCTGAGCTGGGGAGGGTTGCAAACTCCAAAGTGTTGGCTTTTCTTCCCCAGAGCACAGAAGCACAGACATTGACCCAGTGACCAATACCATCAGCATTGCATCCAGAAGACAAAGTGGTTCAAGCCGGGTTGGAGTGACCAGCTGCCTCTCGGAGAATCTGACAATCCCAGAACACAGTCTTAGTGACACACTGACACACAGATACACAGACACATACATCCTGCACACATTGATGTCCACATTGATACCCATATTGATGGTGGGGGGACTGACACTGAGTCACTGGCAGTCCCCGCATCAACCCACCAAGTGAGCACTAACCGGCCCGGGGCACAAGCGGGTGAGAGTCAGGCGGAGCCGGCAGCTGCTTGGAGGAGGCCGGGCTTCCAGAGCCTTCAGGGCGGACTCTCACATCAGGCAAGCCCCGGCTATGTCTCCGCTTGTAGCCTGCTGGCCCGACCCGCCGTGATGCCCCAGAGCCCACAAGCCCAGGAAAAGCGAACTGAGTCCCAAGGCCCTCTGACACGTCCCACCCTAGCGGCACCCCGCCACCGTCATCCTCCTTGTACGTTCCCACCGCTCCCCGCGGCTCTCCGGCTCCTCGCAATCCTTGACATCCCCGGGGGAAAATCCTCCCAGCGCCGGGAGTCTTCCAAGCCAGCATCAGTCCCACGTAGACAGGCTGGCGCCTGCACCCGGAGACGCACTCAGAGACAGGCACGCTCAGACACCCGGACGCACGCACGGGGCACACGCAGGGCCCGGGCTAGGGCTTCCCTCCGGACCGCGCCCCTGGTTGGAGCGGCTGCAGTCCAGTCTGGCGCGAATCCCGCCTCTTGCGACCCCGGATCGCCGGGGGTGTGCGGGAGGCTGTGCCGGCTGGATCCGCCGCCGCCGCTTTCGGCAAGGCGGGTGGAGGAAGGCGCTCAGCTGGGCTTGCCGGGAGCCTCGGGTCCTAGCGCGCGGGGACGGGTGGGAGCCTGGGCACCCATTCCCTTGCCTCCTGGCATCCTTTTTCTTTCTTTGACATTTCCTATTCTTTTAGCCCTTCCTTCGTAACCTCTTTCATTTCAGAAAACTTTCTCCTTTTGTTTTGATTTCTCTTCTGCTTTTTATTTCCGCACTGCCTGGCGGGGAAGGGCTGCCGAGCGGGGTCCCGAGGTGGCTGGAATAGTGTGCGGCGTGGGGGAATGAGAGTCTGGAGTCCCCCGAGCCACCGCGCAGCACTAGGACCAGGGCCCGCTGCTCCAGGCTCTCGTCTTGACCGCTCCAACTATCCCGCTCTTCCCTTCCAGGTTCCCCCGGTGGCGAGGTTCGCTGGGGATCGGAGCCCCACTGGCGGGGAAACCGGCACCAGTCGGCTCTCGGGGAAGGGATCTCCGGGGAAGCTGAGCCTGGGCCCTGGACCCAGATCCCTCTTTCAGTGAACCAGGCAGGCTTCCCTCAGTCCCGGGTCTCTGGGCATTTCTGTGGCAGGACAACGCTCCTGCCTGTCAGAGGGCACTCGACTCCTACCCACTGCTTCAGCCTGTGCCCGCCCAGAGGCCTCTTGGACCCACACTGCAATGGGAGCTGCCAGGAACCACGCCAGATCCACCAGACTGGTCACTTGGCTTTCTCTGTGACCTGGAGTTGCAGCTTCTGCCACACCAGGCAAACCCCCTACTCTCCTGCTCTCCCATCCCCACTCCCCAAGCTCTTCCTCTCTGGGCTTCTGGAGACAATGGGTTTAGAGTTTCTGGTCATTCCCTTGCAGGCTTTCAGGTGCAAAATCTGCACTCCAGGCCCTTCTGTTTTCAGAAAGGAAAAACTCTGAACTGGCTTCTTGCGTAACCCTTCCCTCTGCAGCCTGCAGTCTGCTGGCCTGGCCTCTCATCCCAGAGATAGTTGTGTTTGGATTTGTTATGTAAGGAAGGGAAGATTAGAGGTTTGCTCTGCTCCTCCTCCCCCTAACAAAATAAAAGTCCTCAAATGGCACATGCAGTAGGCAGCATGGTTTCCAGCAGCCCTCCTAAAAGAAGTGGATCTGGTTGGTAGAGCTGTTCTGTGCTATTGCCTAGCCCAGTACACGCAGAAGACAATCCAGCTGCAGTAAAGGGACAGTTCTGTGTCCAGAGTGTACCTGGTCCGTGGAAGTAGCCCAATGGGCTTCCCAGGCTGGGCTTTCTTGGCCTAGAAGCCTAGCCTTATTTTGGTGAAGACGGCAGCTACTACTGCTGAAATTTTATTTTTTCTACAGTTTCTGCCGCTTGGAACATGTATCCAGACCATGGAGAGCACCTCTTCCAACTGGGGAGCATATTCTCCCATCTCCTCCGCATCCTGTGTGCCTCTTTCATTTCTGAACACCTTTACCATGTTCTGTCAATTTCCTATGCCTCACACTTATTCTTCTTAATGTCTTTCTCCATTGTCTTACACATATTATCCTAAAAGATGCATACGAAAGATGCATCTTATATTATCCTATCTTTTAGGATAATAAAAGATACATTATATATATTATCCCAGAATGCCTCCTAAAAGATGCATTTAGACAAGAAAATCAGAGCTTAGTGTTCTCACTTGGAAGAAACAAAACACATGAAATAAGTTACTACTTCACTGTGGAAAATCACCTATATTAATGATTTGTTATGAAGCCAAACTCAGTTTTAACTGCCTCTCTGCATTCTTTGCATGTGAAGTTACTTTCATGAAAAATACCAGCCACTCATTATACATTCTTTCGTATTAGTATCAAAAAGGGATGTTGTCTTTGGGCTGGAGGGACAGCTTTGGAGGCAGTGGGAGGAGCCCTGGTACTTGCTGGAAGAAGCCAGTTTCAGCATAAAAAGGGAGATGAAATCCACAAGTCCAACATTTATATTGTTGTGTTTTCTTTTTTGGAGATCTGTATATCTTACCTAGGATTGGACTCCTTCTAGTAAATGGACAGCAGGGTGGGAGACTACAAGGTGCCCATTTCAGAGCTTTGGAGCATGAGGCAGGCATTGATCATAGCCCAGGACCCCATCGGATTCAGGAGACACAGCTGCCGTTAGCTCACTCTTCGTGTCCCTTTGTTTCTTCTCTGGATCTGCCACATTCACTTCCCTGCTTCTGCTGGTGTTATAGGCACCTGAGCCTTACTCTATAGAGATCATGGGCCTGGACTGGCCTGGGGGCTCACTTCTGCCTGTCCTGAGTGGACAGAGAAGTGATGTGCTTCCCACTGCAGGGCTTGACACCAATCCTTCTTTGTGTTCTGGGAGCCGGAGCATGGCACAAATGTCCTTTTCCGTGGACAATGGGCAGGAAGGTCACAAAGCAGAAGTGTAGCCAAACTGTGAGATTAGTTCCATTATTACATTTCTCTTTATGAAGTATGGGTTACTATTACCTACAGGTCAGAGATGAATAAAGCTCAGAATGGTTACTGTTTGCTCAGTGTCACCCTGTGGATGAACTAGAACTTCAGTCCCCACCTATCTGATGCTGAAATTTGTATTTTTGTCACCAAACTTCATAAGTCCACTATGTCTTATCTGAAACACTCAGGTGGAGGGAGGTATGGAGGAGTGGGACATAGTCTTCTTTGGTGACAGTTTCCTCTCTAAATCCCTCTGCAGAGGGTAGTTACATTTATAAGGGTGTGCTTCATGCTCTCCAGCCATAAGACGCTCTCTTTGCGTCCCCAGGCAAAGAGATGGGTGATGGGAAGTTGGAGATGCACAAGTACAAACATGATGACAAGGGTGTCAGAGAGAAACTGCAGCTCTGTTGCTCATTTCAGTTGGGCAGAGGAGTATGGTGGTGAGAAGTGTGTGTGTGTTTGTGTGTGCGTGTGTGTCTGTGGCTGTGTGTGGTGGAGGAGGACACTTTGGACATCATTGCCGTGGGACATTTGGTACTGTTTTCATTTAATGAACAGTTCTTTCACCTTTCATCTGTTCTCAGTTGAACTTACCAGTAAATATACCATAATTACCAGAGCAAGTGCTCATAGAAGCAGCAGCCTCTAGGTGAGGCAATTTTTATGGAATCACCCATAGTTTAATGAAAGCTGTTTCTAGGGTAAGGTTGAAACTCTAGACCTGCACATAGATATGCATATGCTCTTAGAGCAGGTGCGTGAATAAACATGCATGTGTATACACTCATGCTTACACATATGGAGGCAGGCCTGCACACACATTGGAGCACAGAATCCACATGTGCTCATTTGCTAGATACAAACTCTCATATTCATGTGCCCACATACATGCACACAAACATATACACATGCATTATACATGTATGCATATGTATGTATCTACACCTATATGCATGCATGTCCAAATACTCATGTACATGCATTTACAGTGTGGATATAATGTTCACAATTATGTGCACATAACTGTATGTATTTATACTCACACTGAGATGCAATTGATTACACATGCTCTCCTCAAATGCATGTAAGTCCATGTACCTCCTCACATGCACATACCTACATACATGTGTAATTGAACATGGGTCTTCACATTCATTCATAGACAAGCACCACATAACAAGTGAAATGTGGCACTGGTAGGGTTAATGGAGGCCCCAGACTCCCATAAATATTTATATGAAGCACTCAAGCTCTCAAAGTGGGAGACAAAACCTCTCCCCACAAGGCCTTGTAAATCATGCAGCTGCTGCGTGTTACCTGTCAGATCCAGGGCTGTGCAGTCCAGCATTTGCTCCATGAGGGCGGCCACATACGTGCTGGAGCACACGGCACTCTCCGTGCCTAGCCAGGCATCCCAGCAAATGTGCCAAAGTTGGTCCCCACTCCTCGGATTCACGAGCAGCAAAAGGAAGCATTTCAATGCTGCTGCTGCTGCTGCTGCTGCTGCAAGCACAGGACTGAAAGAATGAAGAGACATTGTGTGAATATCTGAGACTTGACTTCTCTAGTAAAGACAGATGCTATCCTGTTGTTATCCTAGAGGGACAGCATGTGGGGTCCTTGGTGAGAAGGTGGGTGCAAAAATGATTAAGGGTCCTGAGCCGAATCCAGGTTTGGTGCAGCAGGGACTCCAGCCTCTGGAGCTGCTCTCACCCAGCAAAATTTTGGACTCCAGGAGCCTACTGAATCACAGTTCTCCACAGTGCTATAACCCTTTGTTCAGTGAAATACTCTGCTTCTAGTCCTGCCACCTAAAACCATTCATTGGATTGTTGAACAAATTATTTGTCTTTCATACCTCAGGCACTGTGCTAGGTGCTGGCAATGTAACAACGAACCAAAACGGAAACAATGGAGTTTACAATCTATTAGGAGAGAGAGACATCAGTAAGATATTGTACTAATGAGCATACAATTTCTTCTTCCTTCTCCTCCTCCTCCTCTTTCTCCTCCTTCAGTGGAGTCTCACTCTGTCATCCAGGCTGGAGTGCAGTGACCATAGTTCACTGTAGCCTCCAGCTCCTGAACTCAAGTGATCCTCCCACTTCAGCCTCCTGAGTAGCTGGAACTTCAGGTACAAGCCACCAAGCACTGCCAATTAGTGTACAATGTCACAAAGAGATAAATGATATGAAGGTAAGCCACCTGGCTCTCTGAAGCGTGCATAGGACAGTGGAACTGATGTACAGGAAGAGTGGTCAGAAAAGGCTTCCTGGAGGAAGTGATGTTTGAGCTGTTAAAGTCTGAATAAAAGTTAACCAAGTCAAATAAGGAGGGGAAGAACACTCAAGGTCAGTGTCATGTGATAGAACTTTCTGTGATGAGAGAAATTTTCTTGTCTGTGCCATCCAATAAGGTAGCCAGTAGCCACAAATGGCTATCAAAGCCTTGAAATATGGCTCACGCAGCTGAGAATCTGAATTTTAAATGCCATTTAGTTTTAATAGCATTTAAAATAAGTGATCAGAATCAGCATCTCTGTCTCCTCTGATTTTCTCTCCTTCTACTTTCTTGCCTTGCTCACTCTGTTCCAGCCACACTGGCCACCTTACTGTTTCTGGAAGAGGCTGCTTATGGCCCTTGCTTAGGGAATTTGCTGAAGCTGTTCCCTCTGCCTGAACCACTCTTCCCCCAGATAAACCTGCAGTAAACTTACCTCCTTCAAGTTCTTGCTGAAATCTCACCTTCTTCATGAGTCTTATTTTGACTACCCCATCAAATTTTGACACCTGCCCCCTTCCCTCTCCCTGGGCACTGCTGACCTGCCTTATTTTTCTTTAATATTTCTTTTCTTGTTTTTTCTTTATTTCTTTTCTTATAGCACTAATCACTTTATAATTTATCGGATTATTATTCGCTTCTTGCTTATTTTCTGCTTTTGCCTGCCAGCATATAAGCTCTGTAAGGTCAGTGTCTGGTGACTGTTTTGTTTACTGATGTTCCTAAGAATGATGAATGGTGCCTGGCACTTAGTAGGACCATAACAACCCAATAATTGGTTGAATGATCTTGTGTTGTGTAAAATGTACTTAAAAAGGAAAGGGGTAATGTCTGTGAAAGCATGGGTTTGAGGTCCTGGCTTGCCCTATCAATCAATCATTAATCTGTCAGTCATATCTGTCAATCATCCATCTGTCAATCATTATCTACCTATTATCTATCTGTCATTCATATGTATCATCTATCAATCATCTCTCTGTCATTCATATCAATCATCTGTCAATTATCTACCTATATCTGTCATTCATATCTATCATCTATCTGTCAATCATATCTATCATCTGTTATAATCTATCTATCTCTGTGTTTTTTGGTACTCTAAAAAATACATACTACTAAATTTTTTTTTTAAAGTTTATTTGTATGTTATCGTCCAAAATTTTGTATACCATCAGTGGTGCACTTGGGGACACACTGTGGTGTCTGTGGGGAGAAAGAAGAAGTTGACATCTGATATGAGAAGTAGGTGGGAGAGCGCTGGGGTGAGATTGCAGGGAAGGGGGAAAGGGAAAGGGAGGGGGCAAAATAGAACTCATTCTTGTTTTCTCCTAGATCTTGGTGGATTTTTGGGAGAAAAAGGTGAGGGAAGGAGCAATCAGAGAAGGAGTTTGGGATTCTGAAGGCAAAGAGCTAACCAACATCCCACCTGCTTTCCAACCACCCCTCCTACTTCTCCTACTCCTAGCTCGAACCTCATGCAAAATCAAAAATCCCCAAAAACCAAAAAACCAAAAAACTCCAAAACAAACCACCCCTCCTCCCTATTGCTTTCTGAGCTGAGAAGAAAGCCTCTTAAATACTTTTGTCCCCTTGACAAGTTATTTTTATATGGAAATAATGTCTCTAAATCCAACATTTATGGTGATTTTTTTTAAAAAGAAAACACTCCACAAATCAGCAGCTCTCTTGTTTTAAGCAGTTGCTAGGGTTTGGAGAGTGGCTGCTTGGTAAACACACTTCGTAAACACCAGAAAAGATTGTATTCAGTGTTCTCAAATCAAAATCAACCTTCCCAAATTCCTACTTTCTGTTTCATTGACACAGGAAGAGGCTCTCTAAAAGCAGAACCCAGATGAAGGGTGGCTGTCAGGCTTCCTGGAGGACATTTCTCCTGGGTAACCAGGGCTGGGAACCCAAACATGTCTGGGAGCAGCCACGTCCCCTTTATCCCCTTGTATTCCTCCAAAGACCTTTGGCTCTTTACCTTGCACTGGAAGGGATCAGGTATAAATGTTACTAGGTCCATTTCACAGCTGGGTAAAGAGAGTCAGGGGAACCTGTCTCCAAGCAGAGCTGGGAGAGAATGTGTCTCCAGGTGCCTGCTGATATCACCAGGCCAAATAACCTCCTTGAGTCATTGTTTCGGTTCTTGAGAAACAAGCTGATTTCTTGGAGACAAATCTGTTTTTGTATCCCCTCTCAGAAGCACCTTCCTGTCTGTTTCCACCAATGTATCTTAGTTTGGAGTATCCCCCCTCTTCCTTCTTGGTCAATTCTCAGAGTCTTGTAACTCACCTCCAGTCCCCACCCTATTCCTCTAAGACTACCAGTGTCCTCTTTCAAACATGGATCATGTCACTGTCTTGTTTGCAAAATCAACAAGTCATTGGTCTTTGCCCCAGAAAAGAGCAATGCTTCAAAATTCAGTTCTGTTTATTACCTGAGAGTCAGATTCCCCTGACTCTCTTTACCTAGCTGTGAAATGGACCTAGTGACATTTATACCTGATCCCTTCCAGTGTGAGGTAAAGAGCCAAAGGTCTTTAGAGGAATACAAGGGGATAAGGGGGACATGGCTGCTCCCAGATATGTTTGGTTTCCCAGCCCTGATTGCCCAGGAAAAATGTCCTCCTGGAAACCTAACAGCCACCCTTCATCTGGGTTCTGGGTTCTGCTTTTAGAGAGCCTCTTCCTGTGTCAATGAAACAGAAACAGAACTATAGCTTTGTCAGTCCAAGATGCTGAGCTTGGACTCTCAGGTGATTTGGGGAAGATTGAAGGGCAGAAGCTGAGTGCAAGAGTTTGCCCTGCTGGCCCTCACATAATCTTCTGAAGGGGATCCATACTTACCTGGCTGTTAGCCTGTCCAGGCTCTGTCTTCTTCAAGGTCAACAGAGTGAACTTGGGTCTTTATATTTTTTGTATAATAGGAAAGTTACATATCATTTAGATTGTAAAGCATATGTCTCAAAGATCTTTCTTTTTCTCAAGGTTTCTGAAAAGGATGGCTCTCTTGTGTTCTTTTGGGGACTCACCTTCCTTTCTCTGTTGACGTGAGGAAAGAGAGTATAAAAAAGAGAGAATGCTAAAATGGGTCAAAAACTCCCATTCTCAAAAAAGTGGAAGCATTAAGCTGGACCCTATGAAATTGTTGATGTGTAATAGATTTATTCTGCATATTATAGACCTGTGAGCCCAAATGTTTTGAGGTATATTATCCAAGGGATTGTTTTTGGGTAGCAGAGGAATTGGTGATCAGAAGGACCTAGAAATGAATCATTAAGAACACACCATGTCATACTCAATCTATTTTCATTTTGGTAGATAGATCAGGGTCTGTGAACACAAAGATCCTTATTTGACAGACACTTGCCATATACCTGGCACTATTAAATGTTTTACCACTATCTCACATAACTTTCATAATAACCCAATGAGATAGGGGGATATTACTATCCCTATTTTCTGCAAGAGGAAATGGAATCACAGAAAGGTTAAGCAACTTGCCCAAGGATGCACAGCTAGTAAATGCCAGTGCTACAATTCAAACCTGGGAAGTCTGAATCTGGAGGCTGTGTTTTTAATCTTTCTCCTTTTCTGAGGCCGGGGTTTGGATGATAGCTGAAGTTGGTGAATTTGTAACAGGCTGGAAAATGCTTCTGGGATTTTATTCAGTGGAGATTTAACCTTGAGAGGAGTGCCCACCTCAGCCAACTGTGCTTCCACTTCTTAAGCCATCTGTGCTTTGTTAGGGATATTGCCTTTACATTAATTTTTTTGGCCTGGCATGGTGGCTCATGCCTGTAATCCCAGCACTTTGGGAGGCTGAGGCAGGTAGATCACCCGAGGCCAGGAGCTTGAGACCAGCCTGGCCAACATGACAAAATCCCGTCTTTACTGAAAATATAAAAATTAGCCCAGTGTGGTGGCTCATGCCTGTAATCCCAGGTACTCATGAAGCTGAGGCAGGAGAATCGCTTGAATGCAGGAGGCAGAGGTTATAGCGAGCCAAAATCGTGCCACTACACTCCAGCCTGGGCAACAGAGTGAGACTCTGTCTCAAAAAAAAAGTAATTTTCTTTGAAAATATTGGCACCTAGTCCTCCTCAGAAACCACTGATGGCTCCCCATGGTAACCAGGGCACATTTCCAATCCTTTAGCTTGACCTTCAGGGCTCTGCAGCTTCAGCCCTTGCCCCTCCATTTGCTCCGGCCAAACCAGTCTTCAGAAGCTGCCTGGAGTTCAATGGCCTCCACACATTTGTCTGAGCTGACTCCCCATGAAGCTCTCTGTCACTTGTAATCCTTCCCTCTTTAGGTCACCTTCTCTTGCATCGCTCCTAAAGGAAGACATTTTCTTTCCTCCGAAATGCTCACTGGAGCCAGAATGGGGGCCTGGAAGAAATTCAGGTTGCAGAACCAGGTGATTTAGGTATGGTAGATGTAGTTTTAAACCCAAATTCTTCTGGCTGTGGAGACTTGAGCTAGTCCCCGCATCTCTCTGAGCCTCCTTCGTTGCCTCTTGGTAAGGTGGGGAACACCTTGTCCACTTCTGGTTTCAGGAGGGACCTCTGGAGACAGAACTTGTCCATGATGTTTGGTGTGTGGTGGCTGCTGTGATTGTGGTGGGCGTGGCTGGGCTTATCAGTGGTGTCTCCCCAGGAGGTGTAAAGGGGCTGGATCTGAGTGTATCAAAGTATCTATGGCCAGGACTTACAGGAAGGAGCAGGAGCTTAGGAAATACTCCTAGAAGCAACCTGGAAGGAAGAAAGCCCAGACTCTGCATGGCAGCTGGGGAGATCGTCAAGCAGGTATAACTGGTTTTATCCTCTGGCCAAGATCTCTGGTTCAACTTGCACTGAAATTAATTGGCAGGGAAGAGCTTGGAAGGTGGTGTGCAAACCCCAGCAGGAGCTCCTGGGAAGTGGGATTTACAGCTGTGAATGTACATTGAAAGGAATCTGGAGTTTCAGCCCTGAGTGCAAATATTCTTACCCCCACACCCCCACAGTTTTTTTCCAGATGCTCAGAGCCCTGACTGGGGAACAAAGATTTGCATAGTTGCAGTGCAGACTTGCCTCCTGCCTTCGGAACTACTTTATGGAGCCCTAAGACCGAGGGCTTGGATCCCTAATTTAGTGACAGCACAGCCAGCTTTTGGTGTCGTGTTTCTGTGAGTCTGTGTGGGTTAAGTTCATCCTGGCATGCATGTGTGTGTGTGCAAATAGGCTCATGGAAGAGTGTGTGTGAACATGCATATACAGCCACAGAAAAGCAGTGTGCCTCAGTGGTTAAGATGGGGGGACTGAAGTCATGCTGCCTGGGTTTGACCATCACCTCTGCACTTACTGGCCCCGAGACCTCACACATATTATATTACTTCTCATGGTTTCAAATTTTACATCCTGTGAATGCAACTATACTACTGTCAGGTGTTAAAGCTCTTGTGAGAATTAAATGAGATAATGCAAATAAAGTGCTTAGCACAGTTTCTGATGCATAGTAAATGCTCAAATAGTGATTGCCATTTTCATTGTGTTGTAAATATAACATAGGCATTGTGAAGAAAAGTGCAGGCTCTGAAACTTGAGTGTTATCTCTAGTACACTTTATTTGTGTGAACTCGGACAAATTACTTAACCATCCATGTCTCAGTCTCTTCATCTGTAAAATGGGGATAATACTTGTGCCTACTCCATAGGATTATTATGTCATAAAGTGCTTAGAACAGTGTCTGGTGGATACATGGGGCTCTGCTATTATTGCCATCATGATCACCATCATTGCCACCACCCACTTTCTCCTTCCTCTTCCTCCTCCTCCTCTTCTTCTTCTTCTTCGTCATCTTCTTCATCTTCTTCTTCTTCTCCTTCTTTCTTCTTCTTATTCTCTGCCATAATCATGACCTTGCCAGCCATGATTGGTGCCCACTTACTCCTCTAGAGGACGATCTGCTGGTGAGATCTCTAAGGCACTTGGTCCATCCTTAGATCTTAGAGAAGGGCCCAGTGAAGTTCCCAAGTGTCATCTAGGATAGCATGTAGCCTTGAGTTCAAGTCCTGCCCTGCTGCTTTAGGCCCTCTTTGCACAAAGTGCAGTCAGCAACAGCTGTTCTTCTCAAGGCACTCTGAATGGTGAGTGAGGAGACAGCTCCTGACCCACATTCTGCCTTCTGGTAATGACACTTGGCTCCATCCCCTGCCAGGAGAGGTGCAAGAGCTTAGCTGGCCCAGCTGCCTGGGCCCTCAGCGCTCACTGCTTACTGTTGTCCACTCTTGCCTCCTTGTAAAGGGTCTTCATCCAGCCCTTAGGAGAGCAGAGGTTAACCTTCCTTGGACCCAGGCAGGAGGTTCTTACTGGGGGCGGGGTGGGATCCTCACTTTGGCATATTAGCAAGACCCTGGCTTCTGCAGATTGACAGTCCTGGCCTGAAATTCTGGCTCTATCCCCTGAATGGCCAAGGGAGTCCAGGTCATCTCTCTAAGTCTCGCTTCCTGCATATGTAACATGGATAGAGTCATGGTAATCTGGTAAAGTGGTAAATGAGAAATGAAGGGTGAATGAGAAAATACACATAAAGCATAAACACAGTGCCTGGCACAGAGGGGGTGCTCATCAGCAAATACGGCCCTCTCTCTACCTTCCTCTCCTACATCCTCCCCATCCTAGGGGAGTTCCATGGGACAGGAGATGGCGAGAAGCTTGAAGGGGACAAAGAGGCTCAGACATGCTTTCCAAAAAGCAGGGACAAGTGTGCGTTCCTCTGAGGGTGAGGTTGAGGATGGGCCAGGCCTGAGCCCAAAGTCTGTTGAAGCCTGTCCCTCTCTCCACCGTGTGTGCTCACCATGCCCTTCCTGGTGTCCCTGGGATCCAAGAGGGTCATGGACAGGTATATGGGCCACTGCCCAAGAGTTTGAGAGTGAAGCGTATATGTAAGTTACTAAGAACATGCTCAGCTTCAGGCACAAATACACTCATTCACTCACCAAACACTCGGCACCCGGTCCATGCTCAGCCCTTCTGCACTCCTGACTGCTGATTCTCGCACAACCCAACCGTAACTCCGTGTGACTGTGAGTGGGGGCTTCCAGAGCCTGGGAGGTTGGCCAAGTCCTCCTGCTAAGTGGCTGAGCTAGGATTTGAACTGAGATCTGTCTCACCACAAGGCATATGGTGCTGGCTCCAGAGTCTCTATCTCCCCGGAATCTGGCATCTGTGAGGGATGTTTGAACCTTTATGGAAACTCAGGGTGTAGGGTCAGGAAGGTGGATAAAGGACCTGGAGTGGGAGCCAAGAGGAGGATAAGAGCTGGTGGGGTGGATGGAGCAGGCATAGGAGAGGAGGCAGCCTTTGTGTTTGTCATCAGCTAAGACAGATGGAGCTGGAGGACAGGGCTCTCACTGGAGGAATTAGCCTGGGTGGAAAGCTTACAGGTGGCAATGGAGGGAGTTTCCAGAACAGCAAGTGGGCCCCGTGTGGCTGGGGAGTGAGGTGCTGGATAGCTGGAACTGAGAAGCAGAGGGTGCACACAGGTCCTAAGCGACCTTGAGTGCCAGGGTAAGGAGCTTGGGTATCCCCCTGCAGGAATGGAATGCTGCTGCCATATTTCTGCTGTATGACCCAGATCATGGCCACAGTTGTTTGGAGCAAGTTGGGCCAAAAGCCTCATAATTCCTGGGAAATTGGTGTTTGGATTCCAGGTACTGATCAGAGTGTGGTGGGAGCTTGAATGGGAAAGGGTGAGAACAGGAAGCCAGGAAGCCTCACCCAGGCCTTGTGCATAAGGAGCCACAGAAAGGCTCTCTGCAGAGAGGGCGGGGCAAAGCAGACTTGTAGAGAATGCAGAAGAGGTTGAAGATGGCTTAATGAAGCTCTGTAATAGAGTGGGCCAAAGCACATTTAAAATTAGTTTAAAAAGACTCCCCCAAACAGAAAATAAAAACAAAAGGCAGAAAATAAAAGCAAGGTAGATGAGTTGGATTGAACTAGAGGTGACGTGATGACAAAAAATCTGTGTTGAAATGGGCCAAGAGTTGATGCTGGGCCTCCTAGTGGCTAATGGGAAGAGGGAAAAAAGATCAACTGTTAAGACCCATGGTTTTCTCAAGGAAAAGCAAACCCACTGCTCAGCAGAGATGTAAGCATTGGTGGTTCTGGGCTGGAAAGAAATCTGGTGGTTTGTCAAATACCTGGGCAGATTTTTGGTCAGAGGGCTCACGGGTAGAAGTGGTAGAATTTACTCTGGGAATCAGAAGACTAGATTCTGGTTCCAACATCTTACATGAACTTGGAAGGTTGCTTAGCCTGTCTGAGACTTAATTTTCTCTATTGTAACCTAGAGGCACATGCTGTAGAGGGCCATGAAGGTGATCTGACAGATGCGATGAAGTAGCAGGGACACAGCAGCTAGACAGTAAGGCTAGCCTGCTTTACTCCCTCCCTCCAAAAGCTGCCTCTCTTTAATTAAACATTTATTTCTCTTTTGCCCTCTCCTGCCCTGGGCCAGCTCCTCCTAAGGTCTACCCACTGATCCTGGAACCAGGACACAGCCAGGTGACAGTTGGCATGGTGCCTCCGCAAATCAGCAGGGCCCACAGCTCCCTGCTGGGCCTGTGTCCACAGCTGACTGCTCTGCAGAACCAGGCTCTGCCAGCCTGCAATCTCCCAGAGCCTCCTCTGTGCCCAGTCCTGGGCAGGGCTGAGAACTCTGCCCCCTAACCCAGCTCAGCCCCCGTCATGTGCTCCCTTAGCTCCATGTACATCTCTTTCCTGCACAAATCCCAGGAATAGATAAATAGATAATAATTGTCTGTGCTAGAACACACATTTCACAGGGCAGGGATGTATGGGGTGCCTGGTCAGCACTTGCAGCAGAATAGGTGCTGTATGTTGCTGGAATGAATGAATGGATGAATGGAATGAATTGAATCAAGTTTTGTCATGGCTGGTCCTGTGGGTCAGGAGATCACTGTTTCCATTTTGTAGTTAAGAAACTTCATTTCCACTTCTTTACCGATTTCTACTTGCCCTTCAGGCTACTGCCAAGATGTTATTCCCTTAGGAAGGCAAGGACTAAAGCTTCAGATTGCGTCAGCTACTCCCCACCTCCACCATTGTTAACCCCCCACGTTTCCAAGGTTTGCTCTGATTCCCTTGTTGATATATTCATCTGCTGGGGACTGTTAATTTGGATTTACGACCTCTTAACTCCTAACACCACCACTTACATATATGCAGGGCCCAGTGCAAAATGGAAACAAAATAAAATTTTTGTTTAAAAATTATTAAGACATTCAAGATGGCAAAAGCAGAGCATTAAACCAGGCATTGCCCTTTCTAACTGGAGAGTTCTGTGTGACTGTGCAGGTCACACGCCTGTGAAGCTGGTCCTGTCTCTGTGGCAGCGTGGACATTGTAGGTCTGGTTTACGGCCGCCTCCTCCTGGCCCAAGCCTCGTGCGGTACCTACTTCTCATGCACATCTCATTTAAACATCAAATGAATCAATGAAGGAAAGAAGATGCAAAAATAGAAGTTAAATAACCTCTGAAAAAGGGAATTATCTTTCTTCCCTCGTAGGTAGGCAGTGATGACTCTGAGCCTTGCGGCCACTGGATCATGTTACACATGTACTGAATCATCTGGGACCACCTGTCCAGATGGCTAGAGGACAGAAGTCAGCCCTGCGTGGGGCAGAGTGAGGCTGACCTGATAAGGTCAGTGGACTCTGCTCTCTCCAGGCAGCCAGCAGGCCTCCTATGACGTACTTCTGTCTGGCTGGAGCCCAGGGAGTGGGGATAGGCTGTGGCCTTCCTCTTCTTCATAAACCCTATTTAGTGAGCACCTACCATGTATCAGGTCCCGCAACAGGCACTTTGCATGCATTATCTTTTATCTGACTTCATTTTGCAGAGGGGCAAGTCAAGGGTCAGAAAGTAACAATGCCATGTCCAGGGTCAGTCAGCTGGTCAGGGGCAGTCAGCTGTGGAAGCCGGATCTGCCATGGCCTAGACTGGGGCTTGCGGAGAACAAATAATGTGCACTGAAAGGGGGATTTGTGCACAGAGCTCTGTGTGTGTTGCTTGTGCATGTGTGCAGGACTCCAGAAAACATCCCGTGCTTTGGCTTTAGATGCTGCTGACTTTCTCTGGGGCCCGAGCAGCGACTCTCCAGGCAGACCTGCTATGTCCCTGGGGCTAGCGGGAGCACAGATTTCCCACCAGCCTTGACTCCAGTCAGTATCAGGAATACCCAGTGGTATTGAAACTGTAAGACAAACATTGCTGATTTTCCTGGTGTAATGTTTTTACACAAACTTTTGTCATATATTTCCCTTTTTGTCTTTGTTTTTTTCTGATCAAAGAAGGAATAGTTTTTTAAGCTTAAATTTGCACTAAGACTTTTCGGATACTTGTATAAGCTTGTTTTAAAAAATTAAGAAAATGTACAATGTAAACAGAAAAAAAAAGACTCAGAGTCCTGCAACTCTTTGTTTCCACTACAAAGCCATCATGAACTTGTATGTGCACACACACCATGTGCACACACACCCCACACACACACTATTACACACACCACACACATGCACATATACACCCCCCACATGCACACACACAGCACAGAAACAGACACCATGTGTACAATCCACATACACCACACACACTCTCACATACACCATCCCCCTCACACACACATATATGCACACAACCATGTGCACACACTACACACACACACTATTACACACACCACACACGTACATATACACCCCCCCACATGCACACACACCACAGAAACAGACACCATGTATACAATCCACATACACCACACACACTCTCACATACGTCATCCCCCTCACATACACATATATGCACACACACACCATGTGCACACACCACACACACACACTATTACACACACCACACACATGCACATATACACCCCTCCACATGCACACACACCACACAAACAGACACCATGGATACAATCCACATACACCACACACACTCTCACATACACCATCCCCCTCACACACACATATATGCACACACACACCACACATACACTATTACACAGACCACACACATGCACATATACACCCCCCACATGCACACACACACCACAGAAACAGACACCATGTATACAATCCACATACACCACACACACTCTCACATACGTCATCCCCCCCACATACACATATATGCACACACACACCATGTGCACACACTACACACACACTATTACACACACCACACACATGCACATATACATGCCCCCATGCACACACACACCAAACAGACACCATGGATACAATCCACATATATCACACACTCACATACACCATCCTCCTCACACACACATATATGCACACATACCATGTGTACACTACACACACCACACACATGCACAATACACCCCCCACAGGCACACACACAGCACGGAAACAGATACCATGGATACAATCCACATACACCACATACACTCTCACATACACCATCCCCCTCAAGCACACATACTTGTACACACACCATATGCACACACACTATTACACACACCACACACACCACGCACATGCAAATGTACCGCATATACACACTAAACACATGCACACACACAATGACACACCACACATGCACACACACACCACACACGCCACATGCACATACACGCTATACACACACACCACATACATACGCCACACACACCACACACATACACACATATATGCACACATATACACCACAGATGCACATACATACTGGACATGCACACACACCCCACATGCACACACACCCCACATGCACACACACACCATATACACACAAACACACGGCACCTGCAAACCCACACATACCACATTTTTTTCACTCTCTTTTCAAAGACAATGGAGGTCAAAAGCCGACTGCCTGCTTTGAAAACTGGAATTTGAATGTTTTTACACGGAGCTTACACTGTGCAGTTTGACACAGGCCTCACTTCTCCCTGGAGCCTCACATCTGTCCACTTTCTACCTCGTGACTTGAAAACATTTGCATTTTAAAACTTGGCAAGATGGATACTTTAAAAAAAATGGGTCCCACCCATACTTGGTGCTATGACACTCACTTTTTTCTTTTGCTTAACAATGTGTTTGGGACATCTTGTCTGTACAAAATCTGACCTAATGCTTTTTCATAGCTGCTCGGTGTTCTGAGAATTTGCAATGTGAAACATTGCCCTTTATAATACGACAGCAGTGGGCATCTCTGGATTAGGAAGTGTAAAACAGGAGACTTCAAAGACATGCCTTGCTTAGGCAATGCACCGTGGTCAGGCTCGCAGAACTGAGGGCAGCTGTGTGCGCTGGCTTTAACTTTCAGGTGAACCTGGGTTGGAGGCTCTGGGCCCTCGGGAAGGGGCACGGGGCTGGGTTCTGCATGCTGGGACGCCCTCTCTTACACACTGATTTCCACTCTCCTGCTCCCACATCCACACTCTTTCCTACTCACAATACAGTCCCCCACCAGAACCTAGTCACAGTCCCTGATACCAGTATGGGCTTCCCTGCCACGCACCTGACTGCTGTGGTAATTGTGCATCTGACCTCCAGGTTGTGGAGAGGGCAGACTGAAACACTTACTGAGCCCCTATTGCATGCCCCGCTGTCCTAGGAGCCTCGTGTGTTGTTGCCTGTGGTCCTCAGAAGGTTTATAGACAAGGAATCTTGGAGGCTTTGACAGGGAGCCGCTTCTGCACAGACACACGGCGGGTCAGTGGCAGAGCCTGGTCCACACCTTGCTGCCCTTTTGGATCCGGGAGAAGTTGCCCAAACCTGGCCAGATGTGGGACCTGGGGCCCTTAGTGGGGCTGTAGCTTGTCCGTCATGGGTCCAGCTGTTTCCAGCCTCTTTTAGCACCCAGAGCCCCAGAAGAGACGCTCACTGATGTGATTCCACCACAACAAATTGAGAGCCACGAGGGCCTGTTTCCATCATCCCCCTGGGCTAGAGGCAGAATAATGGCCTTCCAAAGACATCCACATCCTAATCCCCGGAACCTGTGAATGTGTTGCCTTATTGTGGCAAACAAGGACTTTGCGGATATGATTAAAGTCAATGACTTTGAGATGGAAAAGATTGCCCGGATTATTTGGGTGGAACAAATGTCATCAACATGGTTCTCAAAAGTGGAGAACTGTCCCAGGTATGGTCAAAGGGAGATGTGGCCAGGGAAGCCAGGTTAGAGAAATGCAACAGTGCTGGCTTTGAAGATGGAGGAAGGGAGGCATGAACCAAGGAACACAGGTGGCCTCTATAAGCTGGAAACGGCAAGGAAATGAATTCTCCCCTACAACCTCCAGAACTGAATATTGCACCGATGACACCGTGAATTTAGCCCAGTGAGACCTGTGCCAAATATCCAACCTATAGAATTGTAATGAAAGCTATAATATAGAGCTACCATTTATCCAGGAAGATCCATTTGTTCATCCACGGGGTCCTTCTCCAATCATACCACACACATGTACATGAATACAATTAGTGCTACTAGTGAACTTGGGATGAGTGTTTATGGGGTCAGGCGTGTTTCTAAGTAATAATCATGGTCATGATAATATTATTAATACTAATTCTATTAGTACAGATACTAATGATAGTAATGATGTTGAATACTTCAGTCATGTCCACCACTTGCCTTCTGCTAAGTGCTATGCATTCGTTAAATCATTCAATCCTTATAGCCATGCTAGGAGGCAGGTTGCTCTTCCTTTACCCATTTTACATCTACTCATTTTACAGGTGGGGAAACCAAGACACAGAGAGGTTAAGTAACTTGCCCAGGGTCACACAGCTAAGAAGTGGAGCTGGGATTTGAACCTAAGGCATCTGGGTTACATTTACTTACTCATACAGTTTCAGACATGCATCCCTTTACATTCACATTCACAATCACATACATTTCATGCTGTTCCAACCAGCCTCCCTTCCCAGACTCTGCTCCCCTCCCCCGCCTTCCCCCCAACAACCCCTATCACTGGCAAAGGGGCACGAAGCACCAGGTAGATAAAACCGTCTGGAATCCCTGGCTCTGAAAGGGGTTTTCTAAGACAGGTCATGTCAAAGCTTCAAACAATGTATCTGTCAAGAAAAAAAGTTGCTATTTTTTTTTCCTGGATTTTACATCTCCTTTTATGAAACTTCACTCATTTCAACCAGATGATTGGTTCTATGTGTAATTAAACGTGAGTCAATGTGTCAGGCTTGGCAGAATTCTTTAGACCTGTCAGCTCACCGAGGAGGGAGGGACACTTTGGGAATATCCTGTCCCTGGACTGTGGTAGGGTCTGAAATGCAGTCCCCTTGTCCAGAACAGCCTGCCCTGCCCCCCACCCCCACCCCCAGGGCTCTGTGCTGGGCTGGCTGGGCAGGCCAGCAGACTGCAGAGGTAATTGGTGCTTTCAGACACCCCAGGAGTCGCCGCCCCACCTCCTTACCTGCCTCTAGGGCAGGGCCAGGCCAGGCCATCAGGTCCTCTGGGACCGGTTGGGCCGGTTTGGAGGTGGTTATTACCAGGGCTCTCTGGGAAGAGATGGAGACCCAGAGGAGGAGGAGGGAGGGGATGGAGGAAGGGGTGATGGGGATGTGGAGGATGGAGGTGGGGGAAGTGTCGGGGGGGGGTGATAGGAATTGGGTAGGAATGCAGAAGACAGAAAACCATTTTGAGAAGCTCCCCCTAAATCACCAGCAGCCCACAAGATGGGAGTTGAGCCCCGCCCTGCTTCTGAGGCTTTCCACTCAGTCCAGTCCAGGGTGTGGGGGACCCTAATTGAGTCTGAGATGCCTTGGGAGGAGAAGGTAAGTGAGGCATGGAGTCCACTCCATGGGGATCCTGAGAAGTGATGAACCTGCCTACACAGCCAGTTACCTGGGCAATCTGGCTGAACACAGTCACCCGTCTTCCTGTTTCCAGCCACTTTGGACCTAATTACCAAATAATTAAGGCCCAAGTCATTTTCCACTATTATTCTCCATTGTCCAATCTCATTTATCAACCCCCAGCTGCCTTCTTCTGACCCACTTAATTCTTTCCTCTCCCTCCCTTCTCTCTCCTTTCAAAACACATCACACAGCTGGCCCTGTGCTGGGGCTCACAGCCCAGGGGCCAGCGCTCAGCCTGCCTGGTCCAGGCACTCACAGAAGGCATCTCAGGGGAGGGGATGTTTGAGCTGAAAGATGAACGAATCTGCTCTCCCTGTGGGAGAGCAGTGTGTGTGGGAGCCATCGCAGGGTAGAGACCAGACTAAGACAGGCCTTGACAGCCAGACTAGAGAGTTTGGGCTTTGTCCGAGAGGCACCAGGGAGTTTAACCTGTGAGCACTGCAGGCTTGAGAGGCAGGATGCCTGGTGCTTGGAGGCAGACAGGCAGAGTTTGAATCCTGACATAGCCTGTCTTACACACTTACGGCTACTTGACCGTGGGCAAGTCTCTTGATCTCATATTGCTCCCCCTGAGGCGATAATAGCACCTGCTTCCTGGAGTTGTCCTGAGCATGGAAGAAGTGTGGTGTTCAGCACAGAGCCTGGCATACAGTAAGGCCTTACAGTTATTCTTGTTTTCTTTCAGAAAGCTGACAACAGGGGCTGGTATGGGGAGTTGTCAGGAAGCCCCAGGAAGGGGGGTTTTGATTTCCAGAAGAGAGATACCAAGGCCTCTGGAGGCTGAGATGGGGAGACTTCTACAGCTCAGGGTGAGAGTGGGCCTACAGGTTCCGAGAGGCTGGGCTGGGGACAGTTGTCCTCCAATCCCTGTGCCCAGTCTTCTTGCCAGGAGTGATGGGGGGAAAGACAGAGATGCCAGAGGTCATCCATGGGGACCCATCTCTTCCCAGGGAGCAGATGTCAGTTGCTGGAGCCTGACAGTTCCAGGAGGAGGACAGAGAGCAGCCGGAGCCTCTGTTCACCTCCAGTGCTGGGGGAGGGGCAGAGCTGGTGCTTCAGGCAGGCTGGATATTCCTGCCCTTGCTCTGTGTGCACTAATTTGGCCTGGTCTCAGTCTCATGGCTGCTGGGCCTTTCCTGTCTCTGCCTGTTCAGTTGAAGAGGTGGAGATGTCTCAAAAAGTGCCATGGTGACTGGGCGTGGTGGCTCATGCCTGTAATCCCAGCACTTTGGGAGTTCAAGGCGGGTGGATCACGTGAGGCCAGTAGTTCAAGACCAGCCTGGCCAATGTGATGAAACCCTGTCTCTACAAAAATGCAGAAAAATTAGCCAGGCATAGTGGTGCATGCCTGTAATCCCAGCTACTCAGGAGGCTGAGGCAGGAGAATTGTTTGAACCCGGGAGGCAGAGGTTGCAGTAAGCCGAGATCACTCCACTGTACTCCAGCCTAGGCAACAGAGCAAGATTCTGTCCCTCCTCCAATAAAACCAAAGAAGTGCCATGGTCAGGAGGCTGGCCTCCTGCAGGGGTCCCTGGCATGTGCCACGGTAGCACCCCCGACCCACTGGGTAGCTCCGGAGGGTTACATCCTCACAGAGTGGCTCTGGTTAGTTTTAAAGGGGACTGATTGCTTTCTTAATACAGAGATCACACCCATGAAGCACCTTTGACCACGGCCAACTTCACCAGCAGGCACAGTAGGCACTGTTCCTACAGCCTGCAGTATTTCAGGGGTCCATGGCATTGTTTTTATTTCTTTAAAATCAGCAGAAAAAAATGGTAATATAATGCTTAATATTATGTTCCTCTTTATTTTAATAGCCATAAATTAGAATTTTTAACATATTTCTATGGAGAAAGGGGCACATAAAAACAAAAGTTGCAGGGGCCCATAAAATTCATATGCAGCCTGGTCTTTGCACTTCCTTCTCCTGTAGGACAAAATCCCAACATACAAATAACTCAGGTGTTAGACTCACATGGAACTGGGTTCAAGCCCTGATTCTACTACTTACAAGCTTTGTGACCCTGGCTAAGCCACTTAACCTCTCTGAGCCTCTGTTTCCTCATCTGCAAAATGAGATAAACAATGAATGAAAGGCCTTTAGCAAGGGTGCCCCTGAGCACATAAAAAGGATTCAAAGCACCAAAGCTGTCAAAAGGCTATCAAAGCCATCAAGAAAGTCCATCAGCCTGGTGGTCAAGACCGTTTGCTTTATAGGTATTTCCTGAGCATCTGCTACGGGTCAAGCTGTATGCTGGGTACTCTTGTCATTTGCTCCCTGCCTATTCCTCTCTCTGCAGACCCTGGTCCCCACCCCACCTATGTCTGTATCTTCATCACCCCACTCACCATTTCTGTCTTACAAAGACCCTAAGATTCTCTGTCTAATTTCACTTTCCTTTCTTTATCTTCACTTTCTTGCTTGCCACTGGATCCTTGGAATCTGCTCCCTGACCTGGGCAGGCAGCCCTACCTAATCTAATGGAGATCAGCTATCATCTTCTTACCTTTTTCTCACTGCAGAGGGATCTGCCCAAACTCTGTTCCACCTGCACCCCCACATCCCAGTGAGTCCCAGTTGGACACAAGACCGACCCCTTCCTTCTCCTCTGCAGAGCTACATCCAAATTCAGCCCTGAAGTTGTCTTCTTTAACTTTTCCCCAACAATCTGCAGAAACATGGGTCAGGTAACCTCCCATTTGAAATGTTGACAACCTCAGCTTCCTAATACAATAAAAGGCTGCTTTCTATCTTTTTCCTGCCAAAGGCATCATGAATGATTGATTGATTGATTTAAAGAAATTAAAACATGTCACATAATTTTATAAGCAACGTAACCACCCGTATTGGAGCCTGGACACCTGACGTAAAGATTCCAGCTTTATTTTATTTTATTTATTTATTTGAGATGGAGTTTTACTCTTGTTGCTCAGGCTGGAGTACAATGGTACTATCTTGGCTCACTGCAACCTCCAGCTCCTGGGTTCAAGAGATTTCTCCTGCCTCAGCCTCCAGAGTAGCTAAGATTACAGGCATGTGCTTCCATGCCCAGCTAATTTTGTATTTTTAGTAGAGACTGGGTTTCCCCATGTTGGTCAGGCTGGTCTCAAACTCCTGATCTCAGGTGATCCACCTGCCTCCGCCTCCCAAAGTGCTGGGATTACAGGAGTGAGCCACTGCACCTGGCAGATTCCAGCTTTAAATGTGGAAATATATATTTTTCAATACCCAAATCAATATAACATATGAAAAAGATGCATAAAGAGCAGAAACAAATTTTTTCCCTTTTAAATGGGAGAACTTGTTTAAGAACTTGTTTCTGGAGCTGAAGATTTTTCATGGTTTTATCTATGACTTAAAATAGGAGAAAAAACACAAAAAGTAGGTATACAAAAGTAACCATGAATGCAGTCAAGGACACTAGGTCAACGGGTTGGAAGTTGACTCTTCCCCTTGACACAGCCAAATCTAGAACCTTCCCCTCATTCTTATCTGCTCTCAGGCACTCAGAGCCCTCTAGACCCTGGTCCAATTCGTCAGCAGCTTCTTCTCAACCTGCACTTCACACCTGCTCCACTTGATGAACCCCATATTCTTCCTCCCCAAGACAAACCTCTTTTCCCTCCCTGCTCTACCTGCTCCTCCTGGAACAGCCTCACTCCCTGGTCCTCTTGAATATAAGTCCCCTGAGGACAAAAATCTTACATCCTCACTGATGAATCCCAAACTCCTAGAAGAGTGCCAGGCATACGATAGATGGTTATTAAATATTTGGAGACTGAATGGCCAACCCAGAAAACTCCTATGTAAGCTTCAAAACCTCAGTCAAATGGAGTCTGCTTTTTGTGCTACCCTTGGCCCCCTGGCAATGTCTGGCACTGTGGTTTCTGTTTCCACACTGCTTTGTGTTGACTCCTATTAGTGCACATTTTACATGTCTGCAAATCAAGAGGCATCTTGGCCTTTGGAACAGACAGACCCCGCTTCCAGTCCTGCTTCTGACACTTCATTTATTTATTCAACTCACTCATTCCACAAAGATTTACTGGGCATCTACCTGTATTGTACCAACCATTGAGAATTAAATGGTGAACAAAGGCAGATTAGCACCTGCTCCTCATGTGCCTTCCCCCAGGCATGCCCATTAGCCTTGCGGTGCCTCTGTTTCCTCAGCTGTGACATGGGTAATGGCCCCTTCCTGAGAGGATTGTTGAGCAGATTAAATTGGGAGGTGCAATAAGGCACTCACTGCATGGTAGGTGCTCAGTAGATTTTGCCCTGTGGAGACTGAGCTCCTCCTCGGGGCCAAGGAAGGATTCCCATTTCTTTCCTCTTTCCTTGGGCACAGAGGAGGTAGCGGTAGATGTTGGCTGGTAATGAGGATGGTGGAGATGCATTTGGTGCCTGTCTCTCTGTGGCTGTCTCTGGATACACACACCTACACAGACACACAGACCCACACATGCATACAGAGAGAGAGAGAGAGAGAGAGAGAGAAAGAGTCAGATCCAGCCTGTCCTTACCACACTAGCTCTTCCAAGACCCAAAACCATCCTTCACCTCTGAGTGGGCCAGTGCTAGGGGCAAACAAGAGTCTCTAGCACACTGGGACAAAAACCCAGGATTCCCAGGCCTGGGAAGGTGCAGGATTGACCTGGGGGCCCAGTATGCCCCATCCCTGACCCAGGTGGCTGAAGCTCCAGAGATGGTACACTTTCACCCAATTTCTCAGTATCTCTGGGGACAGTGACGCAGAGCAGTTTAAAAAATTACCCCCCACCCTGCGATCCACCCCCGCACCTATGCCTCTGTCTGGCCATTCACACTCCAATGCCTGACATGTGACCAGATGGCCACAGGCCCGCTCCCTTGAGCAAACAGCAGTGCACGTGAGCAGTGTCTGGCCTCAGGCTTGGACATGGCTAGCTGGCCACTCAGGACTCTTGCCCCATTCTGCAGGAGTGGAGGGGTAGATGGAGCACTGGGACATCTGGTTTCTAGCCCTAAGTTCAACCTCAAGGCAAGGTCTGGCGTGAATCCTTTTTTGTCTCTAGGTCTCCTCAGTTTCCCTATATGTATCAGGCAGGGTCTGACTGGCTGGTTGGAGAAGTAAGCCTGAGAGCCTTTTTAGCCCCTGTGTTTTTCTATCATATTCTTGGGTTCAGGGCAGAAATAAATGTATGGGCCTTTCAGATTTAGATTCTGGGCACCTTGGGCACCTGCCATAGGCCATTCTCAGCAATTGCTGAGATCATCTCCAAACTTATTTCATTCTGAGTTTCAACCTCTCCAACCTGCTGTTTTCCTCAATTCCCTCTAAGACTTTTAATGTTTTTAGGAAACTTCCAGTTGATGTGGAAGAGTTTGAAGAGATGAGGGTGGTGAGAACCCTCTGGACCAAAATGGAGCAGTGTCTCACATCTAGGAGTTGGGGTCGAGGCCTCGGGAGGTGTGGTTAGAGGGGCATGGTGGAATTCAAAGGGTGCAGATTACATAATTTTATTTGAAATTATTATATAATTTCATATTTGGAAAGATTTGAAAATGACAAACCTCAGAAAATAATGAGTGTCAAGGCTTTCTTTGCTGATTGGGACATTGCAGAAGATAGCTTGAAAGGGGGTAACCTGAACCATTGAAATTGCTGGGTGATTTTTTTTCTTAGGTCACACATGGTCAACTATTGTCATTTCCTGTGTTTCAACTTAATATTTTGGGGTTATCAGAAGAGCACATGAGCAACTGAGAACTACAAGTGTTTTGTGAGGCGGGAACACTCACATGTGGCAATGATTGGAGAAAGAGAAGGCAGCCAAGGAAACGGAGAAGGAACAGTCAGAGATGAGAAGGAAGCCGGGGGATCCAAGAAGCAGAGGTGGTCAGCTGGCCAGCAGGTTGGGACTGGGGCTGGATGGGGACCTAGGCTGAGATACCCTATCCATTTCCACCCGGCAGCCCTGTCCAGTGTCTCCTCTCACCACTCTGCCTCAGTGTCTTCGTTCCAGCCACACCAGATATCTGTTGTGTCCTTGAATGCCTCATGTATTCTCTCAACCCAGCCCCCCCTCCAGCTGTTCTCTCTTCCTGCAGTTCTTGTCTCTGCCCCTTCCACATCAGATGGGCACTGCCTCTGTTGTTCAGCCCTCTGATGGTCACCTTCTTAGGCCTGTCCTGCTCCCTTTGCCAGACACGGTTAGATGACCCTAAGGCTGTGCGTCTCCATTTTTAACTTAAAATTTCTTATGTGATGTCCATCTTCCCCACTGGACTGTGAGCTCCTGTGGGCAAGGCTGGTGTCCATTTTGTTTATCGCCATATCTCTATGCCTAGCACAGTGCCTGGCATAAGGTAGCAATGCAATAACTACTAATAAATGAACAGATGGGACACCAAAATTATCAGGATGCTGAAGTCCAAGTCTCTAGCAAGCCTGGGCTCTTACTCAGCCAAAATATCTGGGTCAGATATGACTTTCTGAACGGTCCATGTGGAGCCTCTGACTTTGAAAATCAATGTGCATTTCCATCAACAAGTTGAGAGCATTGAGAAATGAGGAGCTGTAGGATTAGATGGTGTTCTGATTATCTCTCTTTTGCTGCAGAGCAAACCACCCCACAACTTGCTGGTATAAAACAACACCCCTTTCAGTACACTCACAAGTTCAGTGGGTCAGAAATTAGGAAAGGTCACAGAAGAGACAGCTCATCTCTGCTTCATGACATCTGGGCACCTCACCTGGGATGACTTGAATGGCTGGGACTGGGGAATCCACTTTCAAGATGGCTTCTTCATTCTTGTTTCTGGTGCCTGGGTTGGGCTGGTTGAAGATGGAGCTCACATGCAACTGTCAGCTGGAACACCTACATATAGCTTCCAGCATTGTGGTCTCAGGTTAGTAGAGCATGAGAGTTTCTTAACAGCCATCTCCTGACTCTCAGTACAATTGCTCCATTAAACAAGGTAGATGCCTCATGGCGTGTGATGATGTAGCCTAGGAAATCATATAGTGTCACTTCTGTACTCTATTGGTCAAAGCAGTTGTAAGTCCCTCTGGTTCGAGGGGACAGATCATAGGCCCACATCCTACTAGGAGTAGTGTCACAGGATTTATGGCTGTGTTTTAAAATTGCCGTAGAAGGTTTATGCTGCTGTAGATCTCTGGGATCAAGCCTGTGAGCAGATGCTGAACTTCATGACCAGACACATTTTCCCCTCAACTCTTAGCATTAGAAAAGCACTTTAAAATCTTCCAAGTCACCAGGTGTGGTGGCTCATGCCTGTAATCCCAGGATTTTGAGAGGCTGAGGTGGGTGGATCACCTGGGGTCAGGAGTTTGAGACCACCCTGGCCAACATGGTGAAACCCCGTCTCTCTAAAAATACAAAAAAATTAGCTAGGCGTGGTAGCGCATGCCTGTTGTTCCAGCTACTCTGGAGGCTGAGGCAGGAGAATCACTTGAACCTGGGAGGCGGAGGTTGCAGTGAGTGGAGATAGCACCATTGTATTCTGGCCTGGGCAAGAAGAGCAAAACTCTGTCTCTAATAATAATAATAATAATAATAATAAATAAATAAATTCTTCCAGGTAGAGGAGGAAGGTGACTTGTAGCTTTGTAGGCCTGGATTCAAATCTTGCTTCTATCACTTCGTGTCCATGGGGTCTTGGGCAAGTCGTTTAACTCATCTGAGTCTCAGTTTCCTTACCTGAATAGTGGAGGCAGCAGTGATGCCGTAGTGAGGATTTGGTGAGCCAGTAAAGGAAGATCTGATGCCTGCTGAATGCTTATAACAGTTACCTTTGTGATCATCAATGCTCTTTCATGTAAAATGAGAATAAAAATAGAGACCTCACAAAAACTGTCCTCCTGGCTCTAGGCCATCTGTGAATAGGGGAAATTCAATTCGTGTTCTTGGACCAATCACTCGGCAAGAATCTGCAGACACAGAGATGAACACAACAGCGTGGTCAGCCCTTGGATCTCCACATCCAGTGGACAGGGGAGGCATAGCGAGGCTGAGGGAGGTGGTAGGGGGCAGAGCATTAATTCCCGTGGAATGGTCATCAGTGCACTCATGGCATTCTTAATGGGGGTCTCTGGACCATGCCAAGGGGTCTTCTTTGGTCCATTCTTAGCCAACATATTTAACATGTATTCAGTTAAAGTCTGACAAAGTCTTGCTGACTTTGTTGGAAAAGACCAAAGATGGGAAAAATGCAGTTTCATAAGACCTCATGTGAAAGAGACGTAGCTATGACTTTTAGCTGGCTCCCAATATTACCTACATTTTTTCAGTATTGTGTTAAGAGCTTTTCATGTATCATTCCATTTAATCATTCCAGTAGCTTTATGAGGTAGGTGCCTGTATTGTCTTCACTTTATGGGTCGACATTGAGACTCAGAGAAACCAAATGATTTGCCCAGGGCCACATGCTGTGTTCCAGCTGCCAAAATGCTAATGCTAACCCTGACTGCATGAATAGAAGAAAGTGTCCTGAGCAGGGGATGAGACACGTTGTGTTCTGCACTGCCTAGATCACCCTCAGGGGTGGCTCTCATTTAATTCAGAGGTACTGGAGACCTTCCAGTGGAGGGAAGGAGTGAGACCTTGGAGACATAAGACCTCACAGTCATGTTCTGTGAGGGAACACGCTCCTGATGTGGGAGAGAGAAAGCTGACATCAGGACCACTCCTTCATATTTCCAAGAGGCTGTTGTGGGGCAAAGAGAGCTCCATGTTTCCTGTGAGCATGGTCCTGTGTTAGCCATTTAGGGCTGTTTGAAAATCTATCTGGTTCCCTTGTGATGTAGTGAGCCTCCTATCACTAGAGGTGTTCAAACAGGTTAGAAATGCCATTGAAGGCAGGCCTGTAGTGGATGGGCTGCTGGACGTGTGTAACTGTGTAACGCCTCTAGCACAATGCCTGGCATAGGGTAGGTGCGTGCATCAGGGAACCCTTAAGGTTTAGGAGTAAACCTGGCTTCTCTTAAAAATCATTTTTTTTTTTTTTTTTTTAATATCTAGGCAGCTCCTTGTATACTTAGGAGGTAAGAATCATTTTAATGATGACCAAACATATTACATACACAATTTCATTAGAATTTTGTAACAATGCTATTAATTGTGCCTACCTTATGGGGTTACTATAGTTGAGGAAACTGAAGCACAGAGAGATTGAGCAACTTGCCCAAGGCCACATAGTAATTGGCAGATCTGGGATTTGAATCCAGGCCTCTGGCTCTCCCTACGGGTGTCCTTGCCCATGGATCTTCCAGGGGCAAGTTTGACCCTCGAAGTCTCTGGCCAACGTTTATAATAATGGAAGGTGTTCCAAGTTTCTTCTCATGGCTCTGCCTCTGGGATCTTTGGATTTACTAGCTGGAGAAGTGAGGACACGTGATAGAATCGCTCAACCAGTGGTTGGCTGGTGGACCCACCCCAAGCAGGACATAATTTTGATTCACCCAATGTGCCTATGTAGGGAATGCAGCCATAAGCAAAATGGAAGAGATGCCTGTCTGTCTGAAGCTTATTTTCTTGTTGAAGAGACAGCAGGGAAGAGGCAACTGCAGTGTGGGCTGGTGGGGCTGTGAGTAGAGCAGATGTCAGGGCCCCATTTCCCTCCCTTTGGACCTCACTGTTGTAGTCCTGACTTACCCTTGACCACTTAGTCCCTTCCCGGGACCTTTCTCTCCCTGCCCAAGTCCACTGTGCTACACTTAAGGCAAGCTAGAAAATTGACGTCCATCGGGAATAGCTCCAACCGATGATTGATGGGCCTAGTGGATTAATACCATGGCTCCTTCCCTCTAGGCTGAGATAACTCAGAGCTGTGTGTTCTACACTGAACTCTTAGCTGAAGTTGCCCATAGTGGGAACTTGCCTGATAATATTCTTTATTGGCTGCCTTCCTGTCCCTGCCTCATTTCTCATTTCCCTGCCAGCAGATGCTGCGATCACCTTCTACATACACTACCTTCAATCTTCATTGTAGACTTTGCTTCTGGAGGGACCTGAATGACCATGGCATAGGACAAAGCTCAGGGACTCTGTGAGCCTAGAAGAGGAGGCGCTGAGCCCAGCCAGGACAGAGGTCCACAGAAGATCCCTGAAGGAAAAGAAGGCTAAATGGAGACTTCAAGGGTGAGTGGGAGTTAGTCAGCTAAAACGGGGTGAACAGAGAGAGAAGAGGGACAAGTGTTCCAGCAGGGGGACTGGCATTTGAGGAAGCTCAGAGGCAAGGAAGGGTGGTGTGTCTGTGAATGGTGGATGGACCATTACAGCTGGTCTGTGACAGTGGAGGGTGGGGGATTGTGAGTGATGAGGCAGACCCCAGACTTGGAGGCCACAGGGAATGATTTGTATTTTATTCTAAGAGTTCCCAGGGACAACTGAAAGATTGTTGGCAAAGAAGTGCCAGCCAGTGGGCCAGGTAAGGGGACCTGGGAGCTGGGAGAGTGTCTGAGGAGGCCAGGCCCCACAGTGCCTCCTGGGTCTGCTTTCAAAGCCCCTCAGAGAACAAGGAGAAAGAGGCCCTTCTGGGAAGATTCCTGGGTGCCTTTCAAGGAACTTCCTCTTGCTGCAAAGTCCCCCTCGCTGGAGCCCATAAAGCAGGGCACTGAAAGTAATTACAGGCTGGGAGAGGCCAGGGCAAGGACGCTGGGGACGTGCAGGGGGCAGGGAGGCAGACAGGAGCCGTCATGCTGGCCTGGCTGCCAGGGAGGGAGTGTGCAGACACCAAAGCCCCCATAAAGTCGCCCAGAGTAGGCCCTTTTACAGGCATTCTGGGCTGGGGCATGACATCACCGGGAGCCAATCAGAGGCTCCCCCAAGCCCCTTTTTCTTCTTTGGGCCTGTTTCTGTGGTTATTGAGGTACATTCTTGGTGAAGGGGGTGTTTTCTTTTGGAATGCTTGAACCCAATAGATTTTGCAGCCGCTGGCTAGGCCAGTCCTCCTTCAGGCAAAGTCAGCTAACCGTATGTTCCCTTTCAAGACAGAAGGGCCTCCCAGGCAGCCTGAATGGGCTGCTGGGAGTTCCCTTCAAGCCACAACTTCAAACTTCTTTTAGTGAATCAACTTCTTTTAAACTACATCCATTTGAGAAAAATAATCAACATGAATTGAGAAACACAACAACAAACAGGCTATGGAGTAAAGAGTCGTGGATTTGAAACCTGGCTCCTCTCCTTACCACCTGTGTGATTCCTGGACAAGCCTCAGTTTTCCCATCTGTAAAATGGGGGTGATACAATCCACTTTGCAGGGTTGTTGAGCACCAGTTTTTTTTTTTTTGATGGAGTTTCGTTCTTGTTGCCCAGGCTAGAGTGCAATGGCACAATCTCGGCTCACCGCAACCTCCGCCTCCCAGGTTCAAGCGATTCTCCTGCCTCAGTCTCCCGAGTAGCTGAGATTACAGGCATGCACCACCACGCCTGGCTAATTCTTGTATTTTTAGTAGAGATGGGGTTTCACCATGTTGGCCAGGCTGGTCTCGAACTCCTGACCTCAGGTGATCTGCCTGCCTCGGCCTCCCAAAGTGCTGAGATTACAGGCGTGAGCCACCATGCTGGCCCACGAGGACCAAATTTAATGGATGAGTTGGAAGTGGTCAACTACCATCAGCCATTGTTTTGACAAATCCATTCTTCCTCACAGCACTGGACTTAAAGACTTAAAAAGGCTTGCCAGGCCTATTTCCCACACTATATTTATGGGTGAAGGATCTTAAGGAACATGGAAACGAGGCCCAGACAGGCTGAGGGTCTTGTGAAAGCTGCTGTGTCTAATTAGGCACTGTTTGTAGTTCTTTTGTGAAGCTTGATCGTTTGTTAGCTCCAGTTAAAAGAAATTATAAAACCATATAGAACCCAACTGAAAGTTTAGAAAACAAGGGCAAAAGCCTTCTCCATAAGGCTACCAGCCTCCCATTGCAAGTACAGTGGCTTATATGTTAATATGTAGTTTGTACATGCTGGTCTTGGTAATAAACTTGAAAGGTGAATACAGTATACGCGTGCCTTTGCTTGCTCCACCAATAGTACAGATTATCATGTTAATGACTCCCTATTATTTCATCAAATTTATGCTGAGTATTGTTGAATTTTACTTTCAATTTCCCCCTATTTGAAATAATGCTTCAATGAACTCTTCTCTTTTTCCACAGAACGTTTCCATTTATTTGTCTGATTTCCTTAGGATAAATTCCCAGAAGCAGAATCAGTGGGTCTCAGGGTAAGTACATTTTTGTGGTTTGTGATACATATTTTCCAATTTACTTTCCATAAAGGATGTTCTAATTTACATTGCCTCCAGCAAAATTTGTCCGTTTAGCCACTTCAAGGAAACCTCACCAGCATTAGGTATTATTGTTTATTATTTTGTTTGCTGCTAGATAGACAGTTATTCCTTATTCTTCTAAAATAAAATATATAAAATGATTGATTTGTGGATTCAAAGATGCATATATATATATAGTATACGTATCAATAGATTTATATTCTCTCTTTAACACTATTTGATATTTGGGGAGGTATTGAGTCAGGTGAGTCTTTTGCTACAAAATGCAAGAATGCCATTCCTGTGTGCTTGTGAAAGGCAAGTATATTCTCTCGCATGCCAGACAGTGATAATTGTAATAAACTGGGGCTGCCGCCAAAGTCGAAATAAACAAACTGTCACAGCAGACAATGGAAGCTCAATCCTGACCCTGATGAATGAAGTTGCTAATGTGACTTCCTGGAGTGGATGTCAGCCAACGGCCTCCCCTGTGACTTACATTAGGTCCTAGTGACAGTGGTAAGTGATTTGAGGAGGTAAAAAAGGTGCTTATGGGGCTGAGGAGGGGGTGCTATTTGGGGTGAGTGCACAGTCTGGTTTCTATAGCCAGCAGAAAAGGACTGATTTGGAAGAACTTCACAGGGAAAGTTTGCAGGGTGTTCATGAAAAGATAGAAACTGAGAGTATTTGAGGTAGGGGCATGTGGTGGTGAGTTTAGCCATTTCAAACAGAGGCTCATAACCCAGCCCAGAACTGAGCACCTCTGTTGGGTCTGACAGAGTGTCATGAACAGCCAGATGCAGGTTCCGATCTTGGTGCTGCCATTGAGACTTGTGGAAGATGTCACTGTGGATTGAGGGACAACTGAGAACTCAGTAACACGTCCTGCCCCATTTGCTCCTCCTGGTTCCAAAGCTGAGCCTGAGTCCAGCTGGCTCCAGGCTTCTCAGATTTCTGTCCTCAGAATTCCAACACTTGTCTGTACACTGGATGGGTAGCGAGTAAAATCTGCCTGTGTCCACCCCTCTTGTGTCACTGAAGACATGCTGATTCTCTTATTAGAGTGGAAGCTTGCTCAGACTTAAAAGGTGAAGCCTCAATGCTCATTCATCCTTGCAGCACCAATGCTAACTCCCTTTTCTTCCAGGAAGCTTTCCTTGATCTCACCAGTTAGCTAATGACCACCTCCTTTGCCCTCCTCTGTGGAAGCTTTTATGGCTGTTCTTATTGCATCAGGATCATAATTGATCTTCATCCGCAGACGCCAGACTCTGCAGCCACATCTGTGTTTCCCTTACTTCTTGCTCCTGTAAGATAACCTCATTCCTAGCTGTAGCCTTGGCCCTTTGCAGGCTGTCAAGGAATGGTAAGCTAATGAATGAGTGATAAAATAAGCCCTCCACCATTTATAAAGCACACTTAGCACACATTATCTTATTTGGTACAACCTCATTGTAAAGGTGGAGAGGCTGGATATTGTTATACCCATTTTACAGAAGGGATCAATGATACCAGCTGGCACTCACTGAGAGTCTCAATGCAGCAGGCTCAGGGCTCAGCACTTTACAAGCATTGTCCCGTGTCATCTTCCCAACAACCAAGGAGGTAGGTACCATCATCATCCTCATTCCACTAAGAGGGGACTGAGACTTGCTGAAGACAAATCACTTGGTGGGGCTGAATTTCTAGGAAGGGACAGATCTGGAATCTAGCCCCAGTTCTGTGTGTTGCCAAAGTTTCCACTCTGCTGCGCTGCCCCTCCTGACGATATCACCTCCACTGTCTCCACCTCTGGCACTTGAGTTCTTAGAAACAGTGTCTTATTTGTCCGTTCACTTCCAGTGCCAGGTACGAGGTTGGGCATCCACTTATCGTTCCATAAATGCTGATGAAGTGGAACGATAGGTGGATGAATGGTCAGTTGGTGTTTGCTCCAGCTCTGTTGAAAGGAGGGAGTTTCTGCTTTCATGCAGTGCAGTCAGGGGATGGGAATTGGGATTAACTTGGGACTGATCTTGTACCTGAGTTGTTCTGGTCATAAAACATGAGGGTGTGTCTTCTTGGGGACATGGTGAGCCATGTGCATGCATCAGGTATGTCTGGCCAATCTCTGAGGGCAAAATGCATCAGATATGTCTGGCCAATCTCTGAGGGCAAAATGAAATGTCCTGGGAGAACAAAGAGCTGCCTCCCTCCTGTGTCAGGAGAGCAGGATCATTTTGCTCTGTCTACACACGCATTCCTGTCCTCTCCCTGCTGATGGCCTTGGGAGATAATGTGTTTCATGTGTGTCCCTGAGCATTGTGACAGCTGTCGTGAATTTAGTGGGAGCTGCAATGGCCAGTGTGTCTGGATGAAGTGGGTTCCATGTCTTTCCAGGTTGCAGACTCTTGAGGGAAGCAGGATCCCATATCCCAGGGCTGTAATGTCAGACAGGGCCTGCCAGGGTCAGTATTTGCCTCTCTACCTAGCTCTGGGCAGAGCCTGAATGGCTGGCCAGCAGACTCCAGCCATGGAAGGTAGAGCTGGAATTAGTCCTTCTGCTCTAAGAATGGAGTGTGGGGCCTACCTGGCTGGACATGGAGCTTAGTTTTTGATGTGCACCCAGGGTCCCAGTGCAAAACACAGGGCGCCGGTTTGCACATGTATCTTATCTGGTTTCCCCATCAGAGCACTCAGCTTTGTTGATGAGACCGTGGATTCCAAGATAGGCAATGATAGAAATGAGCAGAACTGACATTTATTGTGCATTTGCTCCTTGTCAAGCATTTTACACGGAATTTCTCTTCTAAGCTGTTGATATCTCAAAGTGCTTAACAGCATGGATATCAGAGTTAGCAGGACTTGGGTTTAGATTATGACTTTTCTGCTCAGAGCTGTGTGACCCTGGGCAAGTCAGCTGTCTGAGTGCCTGTCTCCTCACCCTGAAGCATGTTCCGACTAGTGACAGCCCTCGTACCTCGCAGGTTGACAGAGAGCCTGCATGTGTGTGTTTCTGTCCAGGACAGTACAGTGTTGGTGGGCAGGCATCATCATTCCACGAGGCCTGCCACTCTGCTGTCCCCTGAGATCTCTGCTCTACTCACCGTGAGCCCAGGCTCCTTCCTGGCCAGGGTTCTGACCTTCCTTGCCCTGTCCCCATCAGCTCCCTCTTGCTGCAGCCTCTGGCCTGGAAGTCCTTCTTGCATTCTCTCCTCACTTGTGTCTTGGATGAGGGCTTCCTTCTTTGGTGCTGATGAGGACTCTGCCTTGGAGGGCTTTCCTCTGCCGCACGCTCCATTCCCCGCCTGCTCCGTTCCCCGCCTGCTCCATTCCCCGCCTGCTCCATTCCCCGCCTGCTCCATTCCCCGCCTGCTCCATTCCTGTGTGCTGTCTCCATCATGAGACTCTGGGTGTGTGAAGGGGTGAGAAATTCATGTGAGTGTCTGTGATTGTGAGGGCTGTACCCATGGCTGATATCTGGCTGTTTGTGCGTGTGTATGTGTGAGTCTGCGCTGGCATGGGGAGGAGCACGGATATCCATGGTGGTGAATGTGCAGGTGTGACACGCTGTGTGCCCATGAGTGAGACCAGGGATGCAGGACTCTCACTTGTGGCATTAAGCCCATGTGTGTACAGCCTGCAGACGTGTGATGTCGGAATGTGGCAGTGAGGGGCTGTGTGTGAGATACACACATGTGCATATACACACAAGCACTGTGTGAGGAGGTGTGTAGGGTGGTGGGCAAGGACATCAGCCTGTCAGGGCCCCACTCTGTGTTGCCAGGGGCTCATTCTCAGCTCTTTACGAAGTGCAGGGCAGGGGCAAGATCCTCCCTGGTGGGCCAAACCTGCTTGCCCTCTCTCTGTCCCACGTAGGCTGGACTAGAGACAGTTCTGGGATTCGCTGAGGGTGAGGCAGGCCCAGGGCCTGGGAGAGGTGGTAAGAGGAGGAGGCCTGGCCTAGGGCAGGTGGATGAAGTAAAGAAGAGACCCCCTCAACATAGCCTCTGGAGCACTAGCGGGGACCAGAGCCTGCCTGGTCACACTTAGGTCTGAATTCAGCTCTCATATTCCCGGCCAGGTCTGAATTCAGCTCTCATATTCCCAGCCAGGCTCTCTCCAATTCTCTGTGCTGCTTCCCCAAACTGGGGTAGGAATCACAAAGCAGGTGACAAAGACTTTCTTCCCCAGCTATATTCAGAAGACCAGGGATGTCTCTCATCCTTATCACCAGTATCCTAATGAAGCTTCAAGAAAAATGTTTGTTGAATGAACTGATGAAATGAGAGAGAATGCTTATGGTTGCTGGGGGAAGGAGAGACTATTTGAAACAAGCTCATCCTACAACATGTGGGACAGGGCATGCAGTCGTGCAGGGCAGAGTGTGCGTGCATGTGTGTGTGTGTGTAGATATGGGAGTGTGGAGGAAAGAATCAGGTAGCCACTCCCTGGCTGCTCCTAGAGCTGAAGTTTCCCAGGCGGGATTACGATCTTAATGTTTCACCTTCTGGCTCCTAGGAGGATGGGATGGGGGCTTTGGGGGGCTGAATGTCAGTCTGGGGTTCCGATCTTCCTGGGAGGGGGCACAAGTCCTCAGCGGAGGATTTGTACCAGCCGCTAAGCAGATAATTGCTTGTCAGATTGATTGAGGGCTTTTCAAAATGTCTTTTCCTTGGAACACCCTCCCATCCCCCCGATGAGTGGATTATTTGAGTTGGAACTGTTCCCCCTCAGTTTTTTTCCCCTCCTTTCTCAAAGTAGTAATTACTGCCGAGTAGCCCTCCGTGGCGTTTCCTGTCATTTGGAGGCTGAAGCCAGCGGCTGTTTCCTCTGCTGGGTGAAGGACAAGCAGGCCAGTTAGGGAAATACCCCACCCCCTAGCCTGGCCCTGAGCCCCTGGGGCCCCTGGTGGCCTCGATGGGGCTAATGGGGCCTGGCAGGTGGAAAGAAACTGGCCGACTGATCAACTGAGGTAGTCCTGGCTCTCTTCCAAATCCTGAGACTTTCTTCACCCTTTGTGTCCTTGCTCCCTTGTGTGTGTGCGTGCACACACGCACATGCATCTAACTGTGTGTGTACATGTAAACTGTGCACAGGCTCTTGGGCCCCAGTAAAAATCTCCACCTGCGTCACCCACAGTGATTTTCCCAAGGGAGCTTAGCCTTGACCGTTTCTTCAGATTTGGAAAAGTCTGCAAAGTATCTGCATTGTAAGTGGACCGATGGCTGGCGAGACGCGTAGACGGGAGATAAAGCAAGAATAGTGAGAGGCTCATTGCCAAATCAAGGTAGTGGGTTTAGGGGCGCCCATGGCACAGTGCTTTCAACTTTTCCGTGTTTTCAGAATATTCACAATAAAATGTGGGTAAAATGTTTGCAAGGTCGCTCTACAATCCTCCTATCCACCCCACCCACACTCAGGATTCGTAATCTCCACTAGCCTTGAGTTTTATTTTAATGCTGCTCCTCTTCCTCCTCCTCCTCCTTCCTTCCATCTTCTCCTCTTCCTCCCTCTGAGAGTTCGTTCTCAGTCACAGAGGCCAAAGCTGAGCAGGACGCAGACTAAGATGAGATGAAGAGTTGAGGCTCATGAGTCAAGACTGTTTGAGTCCATTCCAAGTTCTCCCTCTTTGTGACCTTGGGGGAGTAACTTAACCACTTTGTGCCTCAGTTTTCTCATCTGTGAAATGAGGCTAATAACAATAGAACCTTCATAAGGTTGCAGTGAGGGTTGAATGAGAGAACGCACGTAAAATGCTGGGCACAAAGCCTCAGTCCATAATCTGTGCTTAACAAATGTTTGGTAAACAAATAATAAAATGGATCTCACAAGGAGACGTGGACCTCGGAAAGAGATGAGAGGGAACATGCCAGAGAGATGAGCATGGCAGCGAATTGTGTGTTTGGGGGACCCCACGGGTTTCAGCGTGGCTGGACTACAAAATGGGTGGTGAAGTGTGGAGGGCGAGGAGTGAGAGGGAGGCTGAGAAGGAGGCTGGGACCACGTTGCTGTGGTGATTATGAGCATGGTCTCTGGGATCAGGTGGCTTGGGTTGAATCCCAGCCCTGCCACTTCCTAACTCTATGACTTTGGACAACTGACTCATCTCCATGGCTTGGTTTTCTTATCTGTGGAAATGGGAGTCCCAGTAGTTCCTACCTTAGAGGACTGAATTGACTGCGTTAATAAATGCAGAGAACTGCCACCTGGTCTGTGGGAAAGTTGAATAAAAGTGTTTGTTATGATTGTCATTCTTGGACAGGTGGACATGGACCGCATGTGGTTGCACATGTGTGGTTGGCTCACGTGTGTGTGAGTCTGTGTGTGCACGTGGGCATCTGCAGCCAGCGCTTGTTTGTGGGTGTGTTTGTGTCTGTATGTAAGTGTGTGGTGGGGACTGGGGTCAGGGAATCCATGGAGCGATTAAACCTCTGGGAGGAGACCCATCCATCCTGGGCAAAGAAACCCTTCAGTGAGAAGTAGATGGCATCACTTAGAAATAATAATCTATATTACTTCCCTGCTGAAAAGCCTCCAGAGGTTCCTCTTCATTCATTCAGTCGACAAACACTTGCAGAGCTCCTACTATGCACCAGCCGCAGCCTCGTTGGCCCTTTCCACTTGCTGTTGGTTACATATAGCTTGTTCCTCCATGCACATTTCTCTTTGGCCTGCTAGACCCAAATCAGATGCCGCTTTCTCTGAGAAGCTTTCCTGACTACAGAAGCCCATGCTGATGGGTTCCCTTGACACCCAGGATTTTATGCCCACAGCAAGGTCAGTGACTCTTGTCTAGTCACCACTGAATCCCCAGCACCAGGGGAGAGCCTTAGCACAAGTGTTTTGAACGAATGGATGAGTGAATTGTTCAACATGAGGACACCCACAAGGGGTCCCGACTCTGCAGACCAGTTCAACCAAGAGCTGGGAGCTGGGGTTCACTAGTTTCTTAATTTCTGCCACTGTCACTGCCATCTGTGCCACTGGCTCCCCACCAGGAAAGCCGCAGAGCCTGGATGCAGACAGCTCAGTAAGAGTTAAAAGAGCAGTAGGCATTGGCTCCTGGGGACAGTGAGCTCCCCAAGGCTGCTAGAAGTGTTGGAAGCAGAGGGAAGCAGGGCAGGAAAGTGGTCAGCGTCCTTCAGATAAAGGGGGCATTTGACCTTGGGTGCAGTCCAAGGCCCTTCCCTGGAGGCCCCCAGCATGCCAGGCCCTGACCTGCAGGGGAGGCCAAGGAAGCTGCCTTGACTGCAGGAGCCACAGACGGGGCTGGACACCAAGCCTCGCGTTATCTCCTCAGGCCACACATCGGCTAGGAGTGTTGGGCACACAGCAGAACCGGCTCACAGGAAGCTGGAGGAGTTTCTGTCTTTCTAAGGGTCAGAGGTGGCTGGGATTTGGCAGCCAGGGAAATGGGAACTTCCTGTGTCCCTCCCTGGAGCTAAGACTGGCAGCAGGAGCCCAGATGGAACTGGTAGGCTAGAAATGCAAAGATGTGATTTTCACGGCCTGTTCCTCAGGCAAGACGTGGTGGGATTGAATTTCACTATATATACACGCATAGTGGGTGTGCAGGTGTGTGTGTGCTCACATGTGCATAGTGTGGGCATGTGCACATGCATGCGCATAGTGTGTGTGTGCGTGCACACATGTATAGTAGCTGTGGGGCAAAAATTCAGGGTTTGTGTGTTTCTAGATGAATCTGTTTTTGTGCCCAAATTTGTCTGCCTTGTTGTGAATACTCTTGGTATATGTGTGAAGCAGGAATGTGTGTGTGTCCATATGTGCTTATATATGTAAACAGACATCTGCCTGAGGTATGTGTAAACCTGTGTGCTGAACACATGTGTATGAATGCATAGGGGGCCTGATTTTAATGTATGTATGTGTGTGTTGGGGGGGTGCACATCCTGACAAACAGTTTTGAGCCCAGCAAGATGGAGCCACTGAAGGAGGGGACACAAAACCGTGATGCTGGAAACATCTGTCCCTTCATTTAGCCCTGGGGTCTCTGGAGAGGGTTTTATGTTTCCTTCTTGCCAAGAAGGAAAACGTGATGCTTCTCACTCAAATATACGAGCACAGTCGCTCTCTATTAAATAAGATGCCCCGTCCAGCTCACCCTGGGTTATAATCAGAGACAAGTGATTGGAAGAAGTGGCAGGAGGATCATCTTTAAGGATAAGGGGTGAGCAGAACTTCCCTTCTGCTAGGGAGGGGTCCTAAACAAGATCCACCCCAGCCCAGCCCCATCTGGTCCCAGCAGGGGCACCTCAGGCAGGAGTAGGTGCAGCATCAGCAGCGGGTCTTAAGGCATCTGGTTGGAAAGGTTGTCCCTGCCTTGAATGACCACAGATGAGCCCCCTAAACTCAGGAGCTCTGAAAGCACAGAGGAAGAGGCCACTGCTATGAGGTCTCACAGAGTGGGGAGAGTTTGAGTAGAATCTTCGCCTTCACAGGATTGAAGAAAGTTTGTTAAGTCTGGCATTTGTGTGATATTTGCTCAATGTCCATTTCGAATAGATCAGGAGTTGGTGAACTACCACCAATAGGCCAAATGTGGCTTAGTGCCTTTTGTTTTTGTAAATAAAGTTTTGTGGGAACACAGCCATACCCAGCTAATACTGTCTATGGCTGCTCCCACGCTACAACAGCAGAGTGGAGTAGTTGTGACACAGACCCTATGGCCTGCAAAACCTAACTATTTACTAACTGTCTCTTTACAGAAAAAAGTCTGTGGACCCCTGCACTAGACTGTTGATTTCATAAGGGCAGGAAGGATAAGCTCAACACATAGCAAGTGCTTAATAAGTATCAGTTGAATGAATGAATGAATGACTTAATTTTGGAGGATGATTCCAGGAAGAGGAAATAGTGTGTGCCAAGGCATGGGGCCAAGAAACAGCCTTAGGTGTACTGGTCATGGAAGGGTGGAGCACAGAGAAAACACACACACACACAAACACACGCATGCACACACACACAGAGTACACACACACACACACACACACACACACATGCATGCAAGCATGCTGGGGAATGTGGTAGCGCAGAGGTTTACACAGCAGAACGAGTATTTGGCTAGGGAAGGCATCTCTGAGGAGGTGACACTGAGCAGTATCCTGCAGACCTGTAGGCATTTTGCAGGAGAAGATGGAGGAGCAGCATTCCAGGTGGTGGGACTGGCAGAGGCAAAGGCCTGGAGGCCTGATGGAAGGAAGTGTGGGTGCTGGGCACCGCTAATTACACTGAATCTGCATATGCCTGATGGTTCCCTTGGGCCGACATGAAGCTAGAGAGGACTTTAGGGGCAGATTTGCAGGGCCTGGAAGGGCTACCCTCAGGGAGTGTGGAATTTGTTCTCTGGGCACTGGGGAATCAATCACTGGGGGTGTCAGTGGAGACTCCAAGGAGACCCAGGTAGGCGAGGAATTCAGGACTCTGGGCAGGCGAGTTTTCTTCTCTAGACTAGTTTTCGTGGCAAAATGGGAATGATAGTGGCTGCCTCCCAGAGTAGGGGAAGGATTACCTGAGGTCAGAGATGTGAGAAATTCAGCCTGTGCCTGGCACAGAGTGGCTAACAAGCAGCTGTTGGACAAAACACAGGACACCCAGTTAAAGTTGAATTTCAGGTAAATAACAAACCATGTTTTAGTATAAGCATGTTCCAAATATTGCATGGGACATTCTTACACTGAAAAATTCTTCATTGTTTTTCTGAAATTCAAAAATTTCAGGAATTCAAAAGTTCTAACTCGGTGTCTTGTATTTTTATTTGCTAAATCTGGCAACCTAACTGCCCAGGGATACTGGCTGAATCTGGGTCTTTGTTGGTGGCTTCAAGGTCCTGAAAACCTGACAGTGATGCCAGAAACAGGATGACAAGCTTGTGGGACTGAACACTGGGGAGGTGAGGTGTCATGGAACCCAGTCCTCTTGGCTAATGGGGAAGGAAGTAAAGGCTCAGAGAGGGGAAGGAACTAGCTGAAGGTCACCCAGCCAGATGTGGTCCTAGTGTTCTACTTTTCTCTCTGGCTGGTCAAGAGAGAGCTTTGACTCATGGGGGTGCTCCCTGGGACAGCTTAGTGGGATTCTATCAGTTGTGAGAATTCCGAGTACGGCCTCTAAAATCTTCAAGGTCATCCCAGTCTTGGCAGCTGATGCAGCATGTGATCTTCACCACATCCCTCACCCCATCTATGCCTCAATTCATCTAGCCATAAAATGGGTCTAATTACACCCACCTCACAGGTGAGTTGTGAGGATTAATTAATGTTTGTAAAGGCTTTGTAATCCTTGGATGAAAGACGCTCCTTACATATAAAGGGTCATTATTTTTATTATTATTATACAAGTGCCAAGTATTATTACCTTAATTAGCTTTTCTAGATATCAAAAGCAATTAGACAGATCACTTGTTAAATGCCATTTCGGAAACCCAAGTCACAGAAACTCACACATTCACCTGTCATCTCTCACATTTTTGGCAAGGGGCCAACCTGGGCCAAAAGGAAGGGCTGAGATTTGCAAAAAGAAACATTGTTTCTGTCTCTGGCCAAGTTTCACCCCATTGCAAAATTTTCCAGGCATTTAAAATTCCCTAAAAAACAAAGGTTTTTGTTTTTGTTTTTGTGGAAATTCTTATACAGGGGGCTTTTGGGGGAGAAGGCTTAGTTTTGCAGCCCAGGCAACCTGGTCTGGGAATGGCAATTTGTCCTGTTTTCCCTGATGTAGAGAGAAGACCAGGACTTAGTCACCAGAGCCAGTCCAAGTGGGGTGAAAGCATCTCTTGATGGGGGACTACTGTGTTTCAAGCTCTATCCCAATGTGTGTGTATTTTAAAATCATAATCCCATGCAGTAGGTAGGAGCTTTCTGACCTTAATTTTACAAACAAGAACACTGCGGCTCAGAAGGGTTAAGTGAAACAGCCAGGAAGTACAAGAAGAATGCAAACCCAGGTCTTGCTGATTCCATAACCTACATCTAGGTTTGATGCAGTTTCTACCTCTCTGTGTTACCTGAAATCTACCTGGCCTGGGTCTAAACTGGCTCATAAGTAGTCAAGAGGGTTTCTGGTATTTAACAGATGGGACCATATAGGCTGAGTAGGTCACTGCAGTGCGGGGGGCCACCTGCAGTCCCAGCCTGGTGAATCTGCTCAGGCCTTGGTTCAACATGGCTTTGGCTAGTCATGGTCTTTGGAGTTGGCTCAAAACCCCAGGGTTTAGACAGAGGAGGGGACTGTGGCCTGGTTGTGTCCATTAGGGCAGGCAGAACAGGTCAGGGCAGAAATCAGCGGGGTGAGGCTCCCTCTGTACTGTCCAGTTAGCTGGGGCGGGTAGAGAGGGGTGAGGAGCTGGCTGTAATTAACTTTACCAGCGTCCTTAACACAGGTGAGAGAACCTTTCCCCTACTTTCCTTTCTGCTCTGTCCAGCTTCCTCAATGGCCTTGAGGACCCTCCCAAAGCTGTGACTATGTCAGGGAGCACTGAACTGAGCCACGCTGCCAGTGTGTTCCAAACCAAGATTATATCCCAGCTCTGCAGTTCTACAAATCTATTTTCTTTTTACAGAACTTCCCTGAGGGCTGGGTTGGGGCCTTTGTGAAGTCAGTGAGTGCATTAAGGATCGTTGGAGTGTTGGGGGATTGAAGGATGGAATGCAGGAGGAGTTGATAGTGTAGGAAGAGGTTGACATATTAATGGAGGGGTTGGTGAATGGAGAGATGAATGAGATGGTAGATGGAGTTAGGTATTGGTGGATCAGACATGGAATTGTATGTATAAATGGAAGGAAGCATGGCTTACTGAATGGATGGGTTAGCATGTGAATGTAGGAATTTATGAGGGTGGAAGTAAATGTAGAGAGGGGTTGGAAATTTTGGTGGTTGGATGGAGGATTTGGAAAAAGATAGAGGGGCTGCTAGGTGAGGAGTTGGAGGAAGGGGGAGGGGTTGACAAATGTATGGACAAGTTGGCAGATGGGTGGAGGGATTGGTGGATGGATGAAGGAGTTTGGAAGATAAATGGAGAATGGTGCCTGGATAGAGAGAAGGTCAGATGGAGAGGAGCTGGGAAATACAGGAGCTGAATCATGGATGGGAGGATTGGCATGAGGATAGTGGAAACGGTGATGACCTAAGGTTCTGTGGAGGTTGAAGGAGTTGGAGAAAGGGTGGAAAAGTTGGCCTATAAGGGAGCATGAATCGATGGAAGAGCGTTTGGCAGGTAGGTAGGGAGTTGGTGGAAGGATGAGGAGTGGGATTTTGGAGCTTCTGGTGGGTGAAAGTTTAGATGGATGGGTGGAGGTAGGTAAATGGAGGATGGTAGATACATGGAGGAGATGTCAGATAGGAGAAAGGATTGACAGATGGGGAGAGGAGGTGACAAAGCGGCAGAAAAAAAATGGCAGACTGGCAAAACCCTCTGGGGAAAATTATAGAGATAGGTAGAAGAGTAGGAAGGCAGTCTAAATCAATATTGGAAGAATTGGCTTTGTGGCCTAGGCCTTAGCCTGGACAGACCTCCTCTTATTTCCCTGGGCCTCAGACATCTTTTGCCTGTGGGTGCTTGGGGGCCATTCCAGGTAATAGAAACCTTCAGTGCCCAGCTCAGTAGGTAGCTCTGACCATCCTCTCCCTCACGTCTTCCCTCCGCCTCCAGAGCCAGGCTCTCTTGAGGCTCATAAATCCCCAGTCTGGCAGGCTTTCTGTAATTAACTCTGCAACATTAGCCCAAAAGGTGGGGCAGGTGGGGCTGTGAAGAAAGGAGCTGACTCAGAGGCAGATGTCTATCTCCTGCTGCTGTGTCAAGTGTGGTCACTGTCCAGCACAATGGGGGCAGTGGCCAGGGGGCCTCCCTTCCCACCAGCTGTCTTGGGTTCCATTCTGGTCTCCCCCACAAGTTTTTGGGAACAGGGGAGAAAGTTAATTAGGTAGGAACCTGACAGTCACCTCTCTCTCTCTCTCTCTCTTGGGTTCCATTCTGGTCTCCCCCACAAGTTTTTGGGAACAGGGGAGAAAGTTAATTAGGTAGGAACCTGACAGTCACCCCTCTCTCTCTCTCTCTCTCTCTCTCTCTCTCTCTCTGTCTCTCTCTCTTTCCCTTTCTCTTTCTCTCACTCTCACTCTCTCTTCTATTCTCACCTCTTTTGTTCATCTTTTTCTCTTCTTCTATACCTATTTCTCCCATTTATTTTCTGTTTCTATTTTTCTTTGTCTCTGATTGTTTCTCATTTTATGTCTTGTTCCCTTTCTCTCCCTCCTCTATCTATAGGTTACTTCCTGCTTGCTCTTTTTGGTGGTTCCCCTCTCCATTTTCTCCGTCATTTTCTCCATTTTCATCTGTTTTCTTTTCTGCCTTTCTTTGCCTCTCTCATGGGCAGGTCTCCACACCTCACAATGGAAGCCTGTTCCTTTCTTCTGCACCATCTCTCTTATCAATATGTGTCTTTACACAAGAGCAGAGTAGTTTTGAGGGATGTTCTCTCCTGGGTTTATTTTGTTTTGTTTTTGTTTTTGTTTGTTTGTTTGTTTTTTGAGATGGAGTCTTGCTCTATCGCCCAGGCTGGAGTACAGTGGTGCAATCTCGGCTCACTGCAACCTCTGCCTCCTGGGTTCAAGCAATTCTCCTGCTTCAGCCTCCCTAGAAGCTGGGATTATACACATTTGCCACCACACCTGGCTAATTTCTGTGCTTTTAGTAGAGGCAGGATTTCACCATCTTGGCCATGCTGATCTTGAACTCCTGACATCAGGTGATCTGCCTGCCTTGGCCTCCCAAAGTGCTGGGATTACAGGCATGAGCCATCATGTCCAGCCCTCTTCTGGGTTTTTCATTAGGCTTAGAATCTTCTCAGAAAGCATTTCTCCTTTTCCTATTGATTTGTAGCAAAAACTGTGGAATCAACCCACCGGGAACCTCTGGCCAGAGGTGGAGGGGAAACGGGGGAGAGAAAATAGTGGCCACTCTGCAGACAACAGGCCCTGGTCAAGGAAGGCTCTTCCTGTTTCGCAGTGGATGAGCTTTTGTTGGGGGCACAGAGGAACAGGATCCTGGCATGGACACAGGTGAAAACCTGATGTTGTGTTGACCATCTCATGGGGCCCAGTTTTCTTCTCAAGGAGCCCACATACCATAGTGGTCAAAGTACTGGTGTTTGAAAGGCCTGGGTTCAAGTGGCAGCCCCAACACCACTCACTAGCTGTGGAATCTCAGACAGGTGACTTAGCCTCTCTGATTCTCACTTTGCTCATCTCTAAAATAAGACTAACAAGAATGTTCTTGTGGGGTTGTTCAGAAAATTAAATGAGAATGTTGGAAGAAAAGCACCCGTATCAGTCATGATTCAGCCAGAGAAGCAAAACCGCTAAGAATGGCATAAAATGAGGGCTTTCTTACAAGGGTTTGGTTCTGTGCAGTTGTGGAAGCTGGTTGAACTGTCTACAGGAGGCTGTTGCTTCTGTGTCCGGGCCTGCAGTCAACAGAACAAGCAGGTGGGGAAGGAAGAAGGATTGACAGGAACTGGAGGACAGGGCAAAGCAGAATGTGAGCTGGATTATACAAGGATGCATTGAATCCGCATAGGTCTCTCATCTCCTCGAAGTTCCCAACTTTGAAGATGTGAGTAACCTGCTGGAGAAGTGATGGCTATTGTCACATTGCTGCACACACTCATGGCCCAGGAGTTGAGGAGGCTGGAGGAGGAGGCCTGGCAGGAAGTAGGGGAGCCACAGTCTGGGTGCCACCCCACGTCAACCAGCAATACCCACTGGGGCAGAGAGGCCCAAAGTTACACAGCTGGTGAGTGATGGCTCTTCCATCTGACCGCAAGTGCATGGTTCCACTGTACACACTGTGCCCTCAGCAGGAGTGGAGACATTCATGGACTTGTGTCATTGAGAAGCAGTCTAAGGAGGATGAGGCCCAGGTATCCATCGCTCCATAGATTCTGCTCCCCCTTCTCCCATGACTTCCAGAGCATGTTCTGTTCACAGTACATTTTTAGCTCTAGGAATCTGGCTTGGGGTTGTGGCTGCACGAATCCACTTCTCAGTGGCAAGGCCCGAGATTTGGAGATGAGGAGAGGACTTGTCATGTGTGGCAGTGGCAGTGGTTCAACACTAAGTGATCTGTGACCCCTTTGCATGCCTGGGAAGAAAGTGGCTTACTAAGAAGAAGCCCATCCAAGGATGAAATTTCCCAGGTCCTCTTGCAAAGGTGGGGCCTGTGACATGTGAGTGGAAGTAATGTGCATCACTTTCTGGCCAGGGAGCTTAAGAAGAATGTGGAGCTTGTTTGTTTGTTTGGTCTCCTGCCAGTGGGATGTCAACCATCAATGTAATCTTGGAAACCACGTGTTGATTATGGCAAAACCTTCATCAGCATGGTCATTGACCTAACCCAGTGGTTCTCAAATTGTGGTCCCCGGACCAGCAGCATCAGCATTGTCTGGGAACGTGTTAGAGATGAAAAATCTCAGACACCACCCTAGATCTACTTAATCTGAAAACTCTGGGGTGGGGCTCAGTCATCTGTGCTTTAAAAAACTTCCAGCGGAATCTAACACATGCTCAAGCTTGAAACTCCCTGCTTCTCTTAGTTACCATTCCATTCATAGCTCCTGAATCGACAGCCAGGCTCAGGACTGCTCAGGAGGTTTCATGCTTACCCCCATGGCCATCCTCACCCTCCACCCTACCCTTGCCTCTCAGGGGGTTTCATGAAGAAGACAGCAGTGGCACATGCTCTATATAATTCTTAACATGAAGGAAGCAGAGGAAAATGGCATTCTCATGAAATAATTCATTAGTTCCTTCCTCATTTTTTCATTCTCTGAAGTGTCATAGAGAAGCATTAGGTTGACTGGAAAACTTCCCTGGAGGAGCTACAAAATACAGTTTGGATCAACAGCCCTATAGGTAGGTTTTATTATCACCACAGTTTTATAGATGCAAAACTTGAGGTTCAGGGAGTGTGGGTGAGAGGTGGGGCCAGGATTCAAGCCTGGCTCTCTCTGCCTCCATCTTCCACATTTTTTTGGCACTCTCATGGCTTCCACGCCTGCATTTCCAGGTGGTTGGTCTTTTGCAAACAGAACTCACCAATTGCAACCTCTTTGCACCTAAGGAAGAATCACATCGGGCATCCAGATCATTTGAGAAAAATCTGCTTGTCACCTTTCCCCAGATATGTTACACAGGGGCATATGTTTGCATTATGCCTGTGACTATGAGTTCAATACATTCTGAAAGAGTGAATTAATGAGCTAATTAGCAACTGGGTAGCTAGCTTGAACACCTCATCTAACTTTCCTTATCTAGAAACTTCTCATGTTTTTCCAGATTGAGAAAAAGTTTTCTGCAAAGAAGCTGGCACCCAGCTGTAATTGCTGCAATTGCTTGTGGAGGGCAAACAAATAGACATAGTCCTCGTGGAACATGAATGACATGGTACAGGTTAGGGCAGTGGTTCTCAAACTTGAACATGTGTTCAAGAATCACCTGTAGAACTCCAGAACACAGATTTCTGTGACCCACCCCAGAGTTTAAGATTTGGTAGTTCTGGGACAGACCCCAAAATTTGCATTTCTAACAATTTCTTAGATGAAGCTGATGCTGCTTGTCTGGGAATCACACTTTGAGAACCACTGGATTAGGGTAATACCAGATCCTGCAACAAAACGGCAATGGCTTAACGCTGTGAACGTGTATTTCCTACTTCCTTATAGGGGAATGACTGAATACGGTGTGATATGACATAGGATATAGCTGTGAAATGAATCAAATATAAGTGGATTGATCTGAAGTGATAGCTGTGGTCTGATGACTGAGATAAGCAACTTGCTAAGAAATTTATATAGCGTAATCTCATTTTTATAAAACAAAACAAAAAACTAAACCAAAACCAAAATAAAACAACCTACTTCTCCAAACCTCAAGCCATATCTATGTTTTATAAATATAGGACAAAATACATAAGACTATACCTGATTATTAACTTAAGGGTACCTCTGAAAGTTAAGGCACATTATTAGCTTTCTAATAACATTCCATTATTATTGATTCATTCCTCAAAACTGCCATGGTTCTGGCATCATGTGTATCCTAAGAGGATGTAATGTTTAGAATAATTTTAAAATGCAAGAAATAATGAAAATCACTCAGCTCATAAAAGGGTGGATCCAAGGCTGCTTTGTTTCTTTGTATGTGTAGCCCCCAACAGGGATGGGGCAGGGTTTCTTCTGTCTGTAGAGCACATGATGCTGGAACCATGGCAGTTCTGTTGAATGAATGAATGACCATGTCAGTGACCACATGCATTCACTGAGAATCTTACTTTTCGGGGCCAGGGCATGCCCATGAGAGCAAACCATCTAGGAGCCCCCAAATGGGGATGTATTGAAAAGGCAACCACTCCAGGATGTACTCCATGATGCCCTGGCTTTAGATGGGTGAATATTGCATCAGCTCAGCCCTCCCTTCTTGAGTCTAAGTCTCTGTTGGATCCCAGAGGTTCATCCTCGAGACTGATAGTAAGCGGTAGAGGCTTCAGCATTGATAAGCAAGGACGTGTTTCTCTCAAAGGAGGGAAGTAGCGATGTGACTCAGTAGACACCAAACTCAGAGTCTTTGGGCCTAAAGTGCCCCAAATAAAGCCAGGGTAGGATTCCAGGCTCTACACTCATAGGCTGCAGTCTCTTCCTCTTTGGTGAATGGCTAGGGTGACTTTCACAGGGATATTAGAGACCTGGTTCCTTGGGGTTTGGGAGCCCATACTGGCAGGGCTGCTTTCAAAGCTCCCTTAATTACACTTCCGAGCAGGTTCAGGGGGCTTGTGGGCACAGGGGCCTTGGGCTGTGTGTTGGGGTCTCTGACAGCCCTCCTGGGTGCTAGCTTTCAGGGAGGCTGAGGCTGAGTTGTACTCTGCAGCTATGCCTGGGGATCTGGTTCCTTATGGGAACTGAGAGCCACTTGCAATTATTCAGTGGGGGAAGAGAGGAGATCGTTTCATGTGGCAGAGATGGTGGGGAGAGGAGGGAAGGGAGTTCTTAGGGGGAAAATCTCTGAGGAAAGGATCCAGTCCACAAGGTTAAGAGAGGAAGTCCCTTCATGAGAACCCACATCATGAGCAACTTGATTCAGGCTGCTTGGCACAGGGGAATAAGCACCGAATAGGAAGTTTGGATCCCAGTTCAGCCAGTGTTCAGCTGTGTGGCCATGCGTCAGGCTTTTTGCTTAGTTAAATGTCAGAAGTAGTGGCTACATTCATCTTCACAACAGTCCTATGCAGTAGGTGCAGTCATCATCCATATCTGCACGTGGGAAAACCGAGGCTCAGAAGATCTCACAGCTAGAAAGTATCAGAGTTTAGACCTGAGCTCAGGCTCTGTGCTGGTGTTTTCATTACTGGCATTTGTTTTTTCTTTCTTTTTTCTTAATTACTCATATTTCTATATCTTCTTTCTTAAATTCTCTGAACCTCACTTTAGGGTTCACCTATAAAAAGGGTTTGTATTCATCAATTGCCAGCCAAGAAATGGGAATTGCTCAAGGTTTTTCAAACAAAGAAAATTTAATACAGACAGTTAGTCACACAAATGACTGAAGACACTGAGAGGCAATTCAGATTTTAGTAAGAGCCGGAAGCTGCGCCTGCCCCCTTAGGGCTGCAGGAACAATGGGAGGAGGTATTGTTATCAGATTCTAGGAGTCTGGCAATTGGCAGAAGCTAAGACCATGTTGGTTTTTGCCCCATGGGTGGGGCACCTTGGCAGTAATTACTGCCAGAGATGCCACTAGGAACAGAGGGGAAGGGAGAAACATATCCTGGCTTCTCCCTTCTAGACTTGCTCACATGCTTCCCATTGGTTAAAACTACCCTGAAGTCAGAGGACAAAGGACCCCGGGGAGCATAGATCCCACAGCAGATCAGCGGAAGGGTGCCAAATGGATCTGAGACCAGACAGGCTGTTGACGAGTTCAGAGCTAAGGGTTCTTGGGAGCACTAAAAAAGACCATGTGGGACACAATGTGACATAGGGTGACAAAACTTGTAGGGCACCACGTGTGTGACCAACCCGGTTGATTACCAGCTACCACTGTCACAGAATGGAAGTTGCAGAGAGTGTGCTTGGATGCATGGCTGTTGAGGCTCCTTAAGGTAGGAGCCAGCAGTTTAAAAGAGATGCAGAAGGAAGGCAGTGCCCTTTCCAGCCAGCAGGGGACTGCCCATATACCTGACCTGCTGGCATCTTCCCAGGCTCAGCTCCAGTCATCCAGGTTACTCCTTTATTCTATGTCCTGCTGCCTCAGAGTGAGCACCCAGGGGACTGTGGGGGAGATTCTGCCACCTGTCTTCTTCATCTGGGGCTGGACACCTGGCTGGCAAGTGTGGGAACAGGGAGAGCCACAGAGGGAAGGACATTTGGGTATAAAATTTAGATATTCCTAAACTTCCTCTGAGACTTTCAAGATTGGGACTGGGGCCATGTGCTACTCTCCTCTGCTTACCTCTGACCATCCTAACATTTGTCCTGGCAGCAGAACTGTTCCTCTTAAACTTTTGGTTAAAGCAGTCAAGGTCATTTTAGCAATCTCCCTTCCTTCACCCTTCCCTCCTTTTTCCCCCTTCCTCTCTCCCTTTTTGGTTTACAATAATTTTTGATCATTTACTCTGTGTCAAGCATTCTGCTATGTAAACAATAGGAATATGATGGTGAGTAAGATAGCTTAAAAGTATATGTTTTTGAAATTTAAAAACCCACTTCTAAATAACTCATGGTTCAAATTAGGCATTATAAAGTATGTAATACAGAAAAAAATTTGTAACTGAATAGTAAAGGAAATTCTATGTAACAAAACTTGCAAAATACACCTCAAGCAGTACTTTGACTGATACTTATAACCTTGAATGCTGATAATAAACTTAAGAAGATAGGAATAGAATAATAGAGTGAACCCCAGAAAGGTTTAGAACATAGGAAGGAAATAACAAAATAAGAGCAAAAGTTAATAATATAAACATAAGGCCTATTAGAGAGGTTCAACAAACTCAAATTGACTCTACAAAAAAGCTAGAAATGAAAAGGAGAGTCTCTCTACATATACAGCAGACAGACATTACAAGTGACAAAACAATAGGTGAATAATTTTATACCAAAACATTGGACATTTTTTTTTTTTTTTTTTTGAGACGGAGCCTCTGTCTGTCATCCAGGCTGGAGTGCAGTGGCGTGATCTTTGCTCACTGCAACCTTTGCCTCCCGGGTTCAAGCAATTCTCCTGCCTCAGTCTCCTGAGTAGCTGGGATTACAGGCGTGCACCAGCACACCCGGCTAATTTTTGTATTTTTAGTAGAGACAGAGTTTTGCAGTATTTGTCAGGCTGGTCTTGAACTCCTGACCTTAGGTGATCTGCCCACTTCGGCCTCCTAAAGTGTTGGGATTACAGGCGTGAGCCACTGTGCCTGGCCACCAAAACATTGGACATCTTTATGAAGGGAACGCTAATAAGAAAAATATAATTTGCCAAAACTGGCTTAAGTAAAAATAAACAATTCAAATAGATCTATGGCCATTATCTTATTATTCCGGATAAAATAGTATAATTCCTATTTTATGAATAAGGAAACTGAGACCTAAAGAGGTGAAGAAAATTGCTTAAGAGTCTGCAGGTTGGAAGGGGTGGAGGCAAAGCCAGGTGTGTCTGGATGGCAGGATTCTTTCTCCTGTGCTGGGAGGTGGGGGGAGGTGATAGGGTGGGGACTCTGCTGGGAAATTCCCCAGAGATGCCTGCTATTTGGGTTGGTCAACTACCAGACACTTTTAATGCGCCTCTAGGAGAGGCATTTGGCACCTGAATTTCCCCTGAAGGTTTCACCATCACCATCTCCAATTAAAGTGGCACAGCAGCCCTGCATCGCCTGGAGAACATTCAGTACCGCCCATCTAAGGGGAGCAGGACGGGGCAGCCGGTGCCTTGGCCCGCGGCCCTTTGACTCAGCAATCGCCCAGGCCCAAGAACGCCCACACGACTGTGCGCCCACAGCCGTGGCCCAGGCCTCTGAGCGAGCTTGCCTCTTGTGAAGAAGCAGGTGGCGGCTTGCTGCAGAGTCCATGTGGGTGACGGACTCCCACCATTTGAGGCCTCCAAGAAGCCCACACCCTTTGGGTGGGAAACGAGTCTTGAAATGGAAATTGTGGTTGAAGACGCAATGGCTGACCTTGGCCTTGAGAACCCTTGTCAAGTGGCATCTCTCTGTCTGTTTTGCATCCCTTCACCCTTTCACTTGGTAGTATCACCTCACCCTTCCCTTCTTGGGGTTCTGGTGAGGTTGCCAAGGACAGTATCCTACCATCTGCGGCCACATGAGGCAAGCTGACGAGCTCTTCCTTGGTTGGGCTATATGGATACTCCCTCTTCCTGTGGGTTTGCTAAACAAAAATGATGTCGGCCTGGGGTTTTCTGGGGACATGCCCACTACCCTCTGCATCACAATAGCTAGAGGAGAAAATGAGGAAATGTACAGAGGGACACAAAGCTGAGAGAAAGTGGAGATGCCTGACAATATTATTTGAGCTCCTAGATCCAGATGAGCAAGCAGCACCATTCCCCAATTTCCCTTCTGTCGTAGGGGCCAATATTGTCTTAAAAAAATTTTTTTTTTTTTTTTTTTGAGACAGAGTCTCATTCTGTCGCCCAGGCTGGAGTGCAGTGGCACGATCTCAGCTCACTGCAACGTCCGCCTCTGGGGTTCAAGCAATTCTCCTGCCTCAGCCTCCCGAGTAGCTGGGACTACAGGCGCCCTCCATCACGCCTGGCTAATTTTTGTATTTTTAATAGAGACAGGGTTTAGCTATGTTGGGCAGGCTGGTATCGATCTCCTGACCTTAAGGGATCCGCATACTTTGGCCTCTCAAAGTGCTGGGAGTGCAGACGTTAGCCTCCACTCTCTGCCAATCTTGCCTCTTTATTCTTAAGTATGTTTGAGTTGGGCTTTTGTCTCTTAAAACCCAAAGAGTTCTGACTGACACAGTTTGTCTTGGCTTCCCTCTTTCTGTGTCCCTTCTCAGTGACTAATTTCTCTGACACCATACGACTCCCCTCAAGTGCTCTCAGGAAACGGGCCACACAACGCATTCAACTAGCTGTTTTTAGTTGAAATGTTTCGCTTGGCTCTGAATATTTTAATGGTTGGCATAATGATCAAGAATCATGGAAAAGAGCCTCCAGAGGTGGGGACTCAGTAAAACATATCTGCTTGGGGAAGGAGTAGACAAAAATCTTCATCACTGCTAACATTGATTGAGTCAGAAATGGTGCCCTGTGCTCCCAGTGAATCAGCTCATTTCATCCGCACAGTGACTCTACACTTAGCTTCCATTGTTTTTTCTATTTTACAGATGAGGAAACTGAGATTGCAGAGCTTAGATAATTTGCCTAGGGTCACAGAGTTAGGAAGCAGTGGTGCCAAATTTTGAACTGAAGAATTTTACTTTGCAGTCTATGTTCTGAACCACTTTGTTCACTTAGATAATTAAGTGATTTAAACAAGTTTAGCTTGGTGGAATTGGTTGGCTGTGGTACCGGGGAGTTCTGGGCTTTTTTCAACATTATCTTTAATGTATTTAATATAGTTTTCTTAATTTAAAGATGCTTAAATAGAAAAGGTATTTTTTTGGAGGGGAGTTGCATAAGAAATGCTGTGAGTTACAAGAAGAAACTAAAACAAACAATAAACCCTGAAACAACCCTTTCCATGGCTGCCAGAGTTCCCCCACCAACACACAGTAATTCTGTTCTCTTGGTTAAAGGAAAAGCCCCTCTGCCTGGAGGTTAAAGGCTGTATTTCAGCACCTGACTGAAAGCTCTCCAAATCTGGTCCTGACAACTTTCCCAAAATTACCCGTGGCACCCATTGCCCTGAAGCAGCCTCACTGAGCAGCCCCTGAGGTTTTTCATCTTTACAGTCCTTGCTAGCAGTCCTAGCAATGTATTCCCATGGCCATGTGGTTCTGCCAAATTTGTGAAAATAAGATATTTAAACTGACATAGGTTAAGGCCACTCTCTCTTCTCTGATATTTGTACAATTTCTCCATCTCTTCTGTGCTGTCAGAGTGGTCCCAAGGACTTTGAGAATCTGGCTAAGAAGAAATTGAGTTGGGGATACACTTAGTTTGGGCTTATAGCTGTGTGATTTGCAGCTGCTTCCGTATACAGGTAAGTAATTGCTAATCATCCCAGTGTAGAAATCTGCTTCCAAGGACACTGGTACCACCTACTGTGCCGACTCACATGTGACGAGTGAATGTTGCCAAATGAAGGTTTGGGGCCAGAGGCTGTTTCACAACGTGAACGTATTCTGTGGTGCCCAAAGTATGGCGGAGAAACCAAGTTTGAAATGTACAGAACTGGAAGCTAGTCTGTGGACAATCCTTACAAGTTCCAGAGCTCAAATGAAAAACATTTCATGGAGGCTCTGCCAAACTTTGTGACAATCCTTAAAAACTATAGAGGATATAAACAAAGATTTAGGAAGTGGACAGACATTTTCTAAATGATCAGTAATAAAAGACAAACTGATTAACCATTAATATTATACAACTTTTTATGATATTATTGACATGGGAAGAGACAAAGAAAATGAAGCCAAAACAAGTAGGAAAAATAATGTTATCGAAGGATGTTGGCAGTTAATTAATGCACAATATGGCTATTTTTCTGAATGGCTGAGATGTTTCTGGTATTTTTCAGCTTTTTATCGATAAAATTTATAACTAGTTGTAATTTCTTTTCTCATTCTAAATGAATATTCCCTTTTGCTCGTACATTTTTAGTTATTTATTTTAAAAATCATCTTTATCGAGGTATAAAGACAAATGTATATACCTGGGTAACCATCACTGTAATGAAAGCATAGGACATTTCTGTCACCCAGACCACTCCTTCCTGTCCCTTTACACACCACCTCCCTGCACACTTTGCCCCAGACAAGCACTAACTTGCTTTTTTTTTTCTTTTTTTTTTTAAATCACTATAGATTTTGATTACTCTCGAAACATCACTTAAATGGAATCATGCAGTACCCTTTTATGTCTGGCCTTTAATGAAGGAGAGATCGACATTTTGGTGGGGGACTCGGAACTGTATCTCATTTTGTGTTATTCACAAATTTATCTTATTTTCTTTCAATAAGACTTTCTAATTGGGTTACTCTGCATATAGCCCTACCACTGCTTTGTACTCTGGATATGTTGAGCATCCCTCCTCCTCAATAAACTTCCCATGCACACCTCTGAGTCTATGCCTAGAACATGCTGTTCTCTCTGCCTGGAATGCCCTTCCCTCCTGAGCTACTGGATGGATCAGTGATCATCCCTCCTTGTCCAGGTCCAATGTTTCCTCCCTCCTGGCTTTTCTCAAGCAGAATAGTGCACTCCTTTCTTAGATGCCCTAGGAAGTTTGGCTTATATTCCTCATCAATGCTCAGTTTATATTGAAATAGTTTTGTTTTTGTCATTCTTTCCTTCATAGAATCTGAGGTTTTTAATGGAGGTTTTTGATGGGGGCATTGTGTGTTCAACATGTGACACCTGCTCCTCTCTGCCCCCCTAAGTCAGTAGAGTGTCTTATGCATAGCAACAAATGTTCATTATAAATGAAAAAAAAGTGAAACTCTTCACATGACATAGAACAAGATAAACAATTCCTTTATTTAGTTGTAGCCATTACTATTTGGTTTCTCGTGTGTCAAGAGAAACCAAATAGTGGGGGCAGTAACACTCACCATTCAGCTAATGGAACGGAAGTGAACTGACTCCATGGGAAACTTCAAAGGAGCCCGGCTTTGGAAGCACAATGAACTGAAAACTGTTCCTTAAGGGATATGTCCAATCCTAGCCCCTGGAACCTGTGAATGTGACCTTATTTGGAAATGAGATTTTTGAAGGTGTAATTAAGGTAAGGAGCTTGAGGTGAGATCATCCTAGATTAGCGTGGGCCATAAATCCAATGATAAGGGTCCTTCTAAGGGACAGAAAAGGAGAAGATGCAAAGAGACCCAAGGAAGAAGGCCATGTAAAGACAGAGGCAGACATTGGGATGATGCTGCCAGCAGCCAAGGAATGTTAGGAGCCATCAGAAGCTGGAAGAGCCAAGGCAGGATCCTACACTAGAACCTTTGGAGGAAGCATGACTTTGCTGGCACCTTGAATTTGGACTGCTGGCCTCCAGAATTGTGAGAGAGTAAACTTCTGTTGTTTTAAGCCACCAACTTTGGGGTAAGTTGTTGCAGAAGCTGTAGGCAACTAATAGAGGTTGGCAATCTTAAAAAACTACATATATGGAGAACATGACACAAGTCAGTTGAGATGTGATAGAGAAACTCTGTGGAATTGCAGGTTTGAATGAAACCAAAACTCCAGAGGGCTCTGTGAACATTTCAAATAACCAGTCAGCAGGGCAGAAGGCGCTCCTTGTTTTAAAATACTTTTTTTTTGGGAAATAATTTAAATAATTGTTGAAATGGTGAAAAAAATAAAAATTAAGTAAAAAGATACCATTTTCATCCATCAAATTGACAAACATATTTTAAAAATGATAAGCCCTAGTTCTTGCCATGGTGTGGGGAAAAATGAAATTTTATTCCTAATGTTGGGAGTTTACCTCCTGAATTTCTCAACAGATGTAAGCAAAATCTTAAAAGATACATATCCCTTGACCAATTAATTCTGCTTCTCAGAATTTATTGCTAAGGAGATATCAGAGATATGAATGATATAAATAAAGATACATTCAAGCTTATTCATTATAGCATTGTTATGGTTTGACTGTGTCCCCATCCAAATCTCATTTTGAATTGTAGCTCCCACAATTCCCACGTGTCATGGGAGGGACCCAGTGGGAGGCAACTGAATCATGCGGACGTGTCTTCCCGATGTTGTTCTCGTGATAGTGAATAAGCCTCGTGAGATCTGATGGTTTTATAAAGAGGAGTTCCCCTGTACAAGCTCATTCTCTCTCTTGCCTGCCGTTATGTAAGACATGCCTTTTGTCTTCTGCCATGATTGTGAGGCCTCCTCAACCACATGGAACTGTGAGTCCATTAAATCTCTTTTTCTTTATAAATCACCCAGTCTCAGGTATGTCTTCATCAGCAGCATGAGAATAGACTAATACAGTTGAGGTGAGACCATCCTGGATTAGGGTGGGCCCTAAATCTAATGACAAGTGTCCTTCTTTTTTTTTTTTTTTTTTTTTATTATACTTTAAGTTCTAGGGTACATGTGCATAACGTGCAGGTTTGTTACATATGTATA
>NW_012121820.1:13166934-13223229 GCF_000951035.1 Colobus angolensis palliatus
TCAAAATGCAGAAATCACCGGTCTTCTGTGTCCTTCGCGCTGGGAGTTGGAGACTGCAGCTGTTCCTATTCGGCCATCTTGCTCCGCCCCCCGATCCTCGACAAGTGTCCTTCTAAGAGACAGAAAAGGAGAAGATACAAAGAGACCCAAGGAAGAAGGCCATGTGAAGACAGAGGCAGACATTGGAGTGATGCTGCTACCAGCCAAGGAATGTCAGGAGCCACCAGAAGCTGGAAGAGCCTAGGCAGGATCCTACACTAAACCTTTGGAGGAAGCATGACTTTGCTGGCACGATTCAACTGACTTGTGACTTATTACACTGTGTGTAAGAGTAGAACGTTAGAAACAATTTGATATGCTCTAAGAGTGGATTGGTTAAATACATGTTGGTATAGTGGCAGAAGTGGAAAAATGCAGCCCTCAAACTTTATATTTTTATTGTAGTGAGATACCTAATAACTTGAGGAAATGTTCAAGATAAAATATTATATACATATACCCACATACATATCATGAAATATAATACATTATCCCTGTTTTAATGGTAAGAAATTTTGGGTAAAGAGAAGGGACATTTCTTGCTGAGGATTATATAGCTAGTAAATACTGAACACGAGTTCCAAACCCAGGACAAGGTCATGTTGTTATGGACTGGTTTGCATTCCCCCAAATTCCTGTTCTCGCAATCTTCACTCTCTAGTACCTCAGAACATAATCGTTTTTGGAGATAGGATTTTTAAAGAGGTAATTAAGATTAAATGAGGACTTTCTTTCCTCTGGGCCTTTTCCAGTATGACTGATATCCTTATAGGAAGGGGAAATTTGGACGCAGACAGGCGCTGAAGACCACGTGAAGGCACAGGGAGGAGGTGGCCATCTGCAAACCAAGGAGAGAAGCCTCAGAAGAAACCAACCCTGCCAACACTGTCACCTCAGACTCTAGCCCCAAGGACTGTGAGAAATACATTTCTATTATTTATGTCAATCTGTGGCACTTTACTATGGCAGCCCTGGTGAACTAATGTACATACCGAAGAACTTTTCTCAGCATGCCGTATTTTAATTATTTAGAGCTGTCTAATAGAAATATGCTATGAGCCACATATGTAATTTAAAATTTTCTAGGAACCACATTTAAAAAGCAAAAACAGAGGTGAAATTAATTTTAATAACACATTTTATTTAATCCAATAAATCTAAAATAGGATTATTTTAACATGCAACTTCTCAGAGACATTGTTAGTAAAATACTTTACATTCCTTTTTCCATACTATGTCTTTGTCTTTGTCTGTGTGTCTGGTGTGTGTTTACACGTATTAATTTGGATTAGCCACATTTCACATGGGCTAATATCCCCCTGTGGCTAGTTGTTGCCATGTTAGACATGACAGATATAGATAAGCCATTTTTTTCTGCAGATCAATTAAAAAAAAATCCTTGTTCTATTCTGTCAATACATGATCATTGTTAAAACGCATTTAAAAATTGAGCAAGTTTGATCTGGAATGTTATTCCTGGAAATTTTGTCTTTGCTTTGACATTAGCAACTCAAATAGCTGAGTTAGTTGTTCATCAAAAGACTAAGCTGTTTAAATATTTTGGCCATTAGCTTTCTTCCGTGGCATTAGACTGTAAGTATTCACAAGCTGATTCTAATCCTGGAAGATACAATATTAATGCCATAATTGCAAATGTTGAAATCCCGAAAGATCAAAATCCTGAAAATATGATTCTGGAAAAAATAATAAAAGATTCTTTAAAAAACATTTATGTACATGTTAAAACCGGTTTTCCTGAGAAACATATAAAAACATGACAGAATACTGCATAGGCTAATTTATACAATAAAATAGGGAATAATAACGCACATATTTTTATAAACATAAGCACCCAGGTATACTAAAAACATTTGCAGGAGCATAGCAGTTATGATCAGACAAATGTATTCATGAAGAAATAGATCAAAAAGCGAAATGTACGAATGCATATCATCGTGGTTGGTAATTGGCTGCAGCCAGCTTTATAACTGTGGTCACAGATTGTGTCAGACAACCTGTATTTTGATGAGACTGATCAAAACCCTCAATGGGTCACCACTGCATATGCAGTCTTGCAAAGAGCTGAGATCTCAAGAATTTTAGCTTTCAAAAATGAAAATGAACAAAAATAACATCACTTACTCTACGGAGGAAATGTCAATGTTTTTACGCTTGAGATCCAGAGAAGACTGTGGTCTATCAGTCGAGAACTGAAAGCGTCAGTACCTGGGGGGCTTCGTTGACCCCAAATGTGGGGCCAATGAAGTTAATAAACATCTTCCCTCCAAGAAAATTCTAGATCTCAACATTTTCACAAGTGAATTCTCTCAATATTTAAGAAGAAATAACACAGATTACAAACTCTTTCAGAAAATACAGGAAGAAGAAACACTCCCTAATTCATTTTATGACACTCATTTATGAAGCTATAATGCCCAAATCTGACAGATATTTCCTCCTGTTCCAAAAAAAAAAAAAAAAATTAAAGGAAGATAGAAAGAGAATTACTGACAAAAATCCTGGATGACAGAGCCTCAAAAACTCATAACAAAATGTTAGCAAATCAAATCCAGTAGGTATAATAACTGAAGTGCAAAGGCCAGCGAGCCTGGAGTACTGATGTCCAAAGCAGCAGAAGAGTCTGTCCCAGCTCTCAGAGAGAAATCGATTCACCTTCCGTACCCTGGCTGATTGGAGGGTGCATGCCAAGGTTGAGGGCAGATCTTCCCTACAGAGTTCACTCAGACTCACACTCATCTCCTCTGGAAACATCCTCATGGGCACTCCCAAAATAATGCTTTATTAGGTTTCTAGGGATTCCTTAATCCAGTCAAGTCGACACCTAAAATTAAATTCACAAGTCCACCTCTTGTCAACTTGGCACCCATGTGTGTGTCCTTAAACCATACTTTTAACTTCCAAGCAAAGACACTAACAGAGTAATCGTTCTCCCCAACCTGATGCAACTATCCTGTGATTGTGATTTTTGGAGTTTTAGATCTTATGAATTTTAGACTTTAGAAATGTGGACATCAGGGATTTCAACATTTGGGGTTATGGCATTTGGCATTGTGTCTTGTGGGATTATAATCCAAAGGAAAGCATCAAATTCAGAATATTCTTAGACCTGGAGGGAGATCCTTTTTGCCCCTCATCCCTTTCATCACATACCTCTACTAGCTCACTTGCATATTATTTGTAGCAGTTAAGGGACCATGCTTCTCTTTCCTTCACTGACATCTCACATCCAAGTTTTAATTTGCTGATGGCTACGGCACGTGAGCCAGAGATAACTGAATGGGTCTAGTATTTCCAGGATCTTATAAAAACTTTGCAGTAACCAGGAATGCAGATAAGTTGAGGAAGACTCAGTCGGAACCCTTCGCCATTGCTCTCAACCCTTACTGATTCACGAAGGGAATCCCTCATTTCTGAGTATAATTGAGGACATGATCAGCTGAAGGAGCAGAAGGAAGAGAAAAATGAACTACTAAATGCTGAATGTGTGCTTACGTACTAGTCATTTCATTGGTGCCAGCCAGCAGTGTCTCTATTGAGCAAAGCATGGTAGGTTTTCAAAGAAATCAGCTGGATAAATTCCAGTTTAAAATGGCATCTGGCTAGCCATTGCTGCCCCTGACACAGCCTCTCTTGATTTCCAATTAACCTATCTAATGAAGACACAGAAACAGTGCAGCCCTGCCGTCGTAAAAGTGGAGACGCTCTTTCCCTCTCCCTCTCTTTGCATTGGCTCAGAGACATAGCATCTGCAGCAATTAAAAAGTTGGATGGACATCTCTCAAGTCTGTGAGTACTGCTTTTTAAGGCAGCCAAATCTTGCCATCCTCAATATATTTGTTGAAGATCATATGTTTTGTAAAATGTCAGGATAGAATGTTGTGACCTTAATACACAGATCCTGGGAGGAATAGATACTATAAGTAAAGTCGTGTGATGAGGACAGAGACAAGGATAGACTGAGCAGCAGGGCCTGCTGGACACTGAAGACTGTAATGTGTTCTGCTGATTTTGAATGTCAGAGAATAAGGCAGGGAAAGTTGGAAGGAATTCCACTACAGTAGAGCAGAGCTCCATTAGATAAAAAGCTGGAAAAAAAAAAAAAGAATAATTGGTTTTAAAATAAACCCCTTCCCCAACGCACAAATAACCACATACCAAATTTTCCAAGTAAATATGGGGTCAACGAAGTTAATAAACATCTTCCCTCAAAGAAAATTCTAGGTCTCAACATTTTCACAAGTGAATTCTCTCAATATTTAAGAAGAAATAACACGGATTACAAACTCTTTCAGAAAATACAGGAAGAAGAAACACTCCCTAATTCATTTTATGACACTCATTTATGAAACTATAATGCCCAAATCTGACAGATATTTCCTCCTGTTCAAACAAAAAAAAAATTAAAGGATGATAGAAAGAGAATTACTGACAAAAATCCTGGATGACAGAGCCTCAAAAACCCTTAACAAAATATTAGCAAATCAAATCCAGTAGTATATATAAAAAGAATAACACATTATGACATATTTATTATGTCAGAATTATCTCAGAAATATAAAGTTGGTTAAACAATTAAAAATCCAACAGTATAATCCACTGCATTAACAGAACTAAGAAGAAACAGGTATCAAGGAGGAAAGACACTTGACAAAAAATGAACATTCCATGATAAAAACATTCTAGTAGTTAATCTAGTAATAAAACAATCTAGTAATGAAAGAGAAACTTCTCAATCTGATAAAGATATTTATTAAAAAGGTACATCAAACATCATACTTATTGGTGAAACATTGAACACTTTCTCACTAAGGTTGGAAACAAGGCAAAGATGCCCTCTCTCGCCATTCCTATTCAACACTACTGAGATTGCAGCCATTGTAAAAGGACAAAAACCAAACATTAAAAAAATGCATACAGATAGGAAGAGTTAAAATTGTATTTATTTGCTGGTGTCATGATTGTTTACATAGAAAACCTTAATGAATCTATGAAACAACTACTAGAACTAATATGTGAATTTAGAAAGCTCATAAGATTCAAGGTAAACATACACAAAGCAATTTTATTATTTATATACTAGAAACAAATGTTTGTAAAGTAAAATTTTAAGAAACCCTTTACAGATTATCAAAAACAAAAAATACCGAGGATTTGATTTCAGTATATGCACAAGACCTCTACACTGAAAACTATGAAACATTGCTAAGAGTAAATAAAGAAGACCCAAATCAATGGGTATTTATGGATACAAAGATACAGTGTTGTCAACTCTCCCAACTGACCAATAGATTCAACATAATCACAATAGAAAGACTTTCGCAGAAACTGAAAAAATGACTCTACTATTTATATATAAATGCAAGCACCTAGAATACTTTGATAAAACAATCTTGATCTTAAAGAAGAACAGTTAGAAGACTTATACTATCTGATTTCAAGACTCATTTTAAAACTAAAGCAATTAAGACAATGTGGTACTGGCATAACCATCAACAAGTGATTAGTGGAACAGAACAGAAAGCTCAGAAACATACTCCACTGGCCAACCAATTTTTGATGGAGTCACCAAAGCAATTCAATGCAGAAAGAAAAGTCTTTTAACTAAGGATGCTGCAATAGCCAGTTATTCTTGTGAAAAAAAGGACTTTAACTGCTACTTTATACAATACACAAACCACACAGTCTTCAATAGAAATATAGGATAGTATCTTTATGACTTAGGAATAGACTAAGTTTTCTTTGACAAGACTCAGAAAAACTGATAAATTACACTTCATCAAAGTTTGAAACTTCTGCTCGTAAATAGACATTGTTAAGAAAACTGCTCATAGACACTGTTAGGTAGGCAATCTACAAACTGGATAAAATTATAAGTAAAACAGATGTTATCTGACAATAGACTGGTATCCAGGATGTGTAAAAGACTCCTGCAATTTAATAATAATAGAGTAAAAACCCGATAAAAATGGACAAATTAATTGGACAGGCATTTCACAAAATATATACACCTGGCCAATGAACAGATATAAAAATACTCAATATCATTAGTCATCAGGAAAATTCAAACCACAATGTGATATCCTCATTCACCCTTCAGAAGTTCTAAAGTGAAAGATGGAAACAATCCCAATTGTCAAGAATGTGGAGCAACTGGAACTCTCATACATTGTTAGTGGGAGTTTGGCAAAATGTCTGATAATTTTTCATAAATCTGAACACATATCTACCCTGTGACCCAGAAATTTGAATCCCAGGTAATTAACCAAGAAAACTGAAAATAAGTGCCTACAGAAAGATTTGTACAAGAATGTTCCTAGCAAGATATTATTAATATATAATAATAATAAACTGGAAACAGCCCAGGTGTCTATCAATAGGAGAATGAATAAACACATGATGGTATATTCGTGCAATGGAATACTACTTGTGCAAAGGAACAAATTATTGAACATGCAACAGCACAGAGAAATCTCAAAAGGTTTTGTCACGTGAAAGAAGTCATCCACAAGAGTACATATAGGAACTGTATAACATAACATGTTGTTCTAAAATAGGCGAAACTAATTCATGGTGGAGAAAAACAGAATAGTGATTGATTCTTGGGGAAGGGATACTCATTGATGAAAAAGGGGCATGAGGGAATTTCCTGGAATGATGCAATGTTTACATCTTGATAGAGGTTTGGGTACATAGATGTATGCATTTGTCAAAACTCACAATATATAGTTAAGATTTTTGTCTTTCATTGTGTGTGCATTTTACCACAACAAAACTGTAAACAAATACTGAACTGCAGTTAATGATATGTATTCTGAAATATTTAGGAGGATATATACTGATATATATATATATATACACACACATACATAATTTAATTAAAGTGTATAAAAGACTCAGGATGGATTGATGTTCGGTTAGATGGATAGGTATGTGATGAATTGAATTGTCAATGGGAGAATCTGTATAAGTGCTCACTATAAAATTCTTTCAACTTTTTTATATACCTGAAACTTTGTTATAACATATTGGAAAGAAATCAAAATCAGATCTGCAAGCTTCAACTTAGAAATATAAAAAAAGAATGAATAGAAAGACAACTATATATCTAGTTGGAAAGATTTTATATTGCAAAGATATTAATTAGTCCCTCATTAATTAATACATTTAACGTGGCTTGGAATTTTGATTTTGAAAGTGATTCTGGATTTCGTTAGACAAAACAAGCATTGCCTCCTGCAACAGAAGTAAAAATGTCATTCTTATGTGTTTGACATATATACTACTGTAGTTAAAACAATATGGCATTATACAACAATTAAAATATAATGTCATGAAATAGAAGAGATAGTCCTGAATTGCATGCTAGAATACCTATAAGCTTAATAGAAGATAAAAGAAATGTTGATTATTTGGAAAGGGGTGAATTTTTTAATAAACGTTGGAATAAAATAAAATGAGAACCTTACCTCACGTTATCTCCTGAATTAAATTATAAATAGATTAAAGAGTTACTTTTTAAAATACAAGCAGTTATTGCTTTGGGCAGTTATGATATACACAAATTTTACTTAACACAGCATAGTGAAAAGTTAAGATTGCCAGTATGAAATACTAGAATAATATATAATAAATATTTAATTGATTTTCAGATGATGAAAGACATTCGAAGCCTAAGAGCAATAGAGGAGATCTTAAGGATAAGAATAATTTATTTGGCCACTGAAAAAAAGAATCTATATCTTTAAAAATATTATAAGCAACAGTAAAAGAAAAATGTCAAAATTGGAAAAATACTTACAGTATATATGGCAGAATGGTTACTATCCTTAATACATGCAGAGATTTTTAAAAAATCACCATATAAAAAAGAAAACCAAAGAAAAAATGGCCATAAGACTTGCACATATAATTTGCTGAAGCATCAAAAGACAATACATTTGTAAAAATATCTCATTATTATGGAAAACTTTACATTAAAAATGAAAGATACATTTTTTTTTTACATTCACAAAGATGAAAAAAAAAAAAAAAAACCCAAAAAACCTTCCCTGAGATAGTTTTGTTAAGTTTGTGTTTCCCTTGGAGACGAAGTCTTGCTCTGTCACCCAGGCTGGAGTGCAGTGGCGTGATCTCAGCTCACTGCAACCTCCACCTGCTGGGTTCAGACGATTCTCCTCCCTCAGCCTCCCAAGTAGCTGGGATTACAGGGACCCACCACCACACCTGGCTAATTTTTGTCTTTTTAGTAGAGATGGGGTTTCACCATGTTGGTCAGGCTAGTCTCGAACTCCTGACTTCAGGTGATCCACCCCCTTGGCCTCCTGGAGTGCTGGGATTGCAGGTGTGAGCCACTGCATTCAGCCTTGTTTTGCCTTAAGGGTGATGCTGGGGTGAGCATCCTATACATCTTGGATAACCTCTGATTATTTCCTCAGGATAATTATGCATATAGATGGTGTTTTCTTCTATTGATGTTTTATTCCTTAAGTTGGTTGGTAAGCATGTAAGGGTTTGTTATATAAATATATTTTAAGATGTTCAAAAGGGCATCTAATACATTAAAAGGATTTTGAATGGAAGAAACAGAGAAAATGCATGAAAAATATAAATAATGACTGTCACTGGAGGATATGATTATAGATTATTTCTCTTTTCTTCCTTATAGTTTTTCTTAATTTTTAAAAATTGAAGAAGAATCACTTAAAAAACAAAGAAGACACTCAGTTTATGTATTTGACATAGCTTTTATATCAGCACCCGTATGGTGCCTGGGATGTATGTGGTACTCAGTACACTTAGTAAAACAGCTTCATTGAGATATAATTTACATATCATACAATTCATCCATTTAAAGAGTACTATTCAATGGTTTTTAGTATAGTTACAGATATGTTCAGCTATCATTGCAGTCAATTTTAGAGTATATTCCTCAGCTTACAAAGAAACTCTGCACCCTTTAGCGATCACTCCCCTACCTTGCTATTTTCCCCAGCCCTATGCAAACACTAATTTACTTCCTGTCTCTATAGATTTGCCTATTCTGGCCATTACATTTAAATATAATTATATAATATGTGGTATTTTGTGACTGTCTTCTTTCAGGTACCTTAATTTTTTCAAAGTTCATCTATGTGGTAGCATATATCAACATTTCATTCATTGTTTGTGGCTGAATTTTATTCCAATGTATGGATATACCATATATTGTCTATCATAAGTTGATTTATGTTAATATTTGGGTTATTTCTACTTTTTGGCTACTATAAATAATTCATAGTATAATGCATTATTGTGAATAATTGCATAAACACTTGTGTAAAAGTTTTTTATGTGACATATGTATTCATTTTTCTTGGTTATCTATGATGAGTGAAATTGCTGGGTCATATGGTAACTCTGTGTTGAACTTTTTGAGGAACTTTCAGGCTGTTTCCCAAAGCGGTTTCACCATTTTACATTCCATCAGCAGTGTATGAGGGTTGCAGTTTCCCCACGGCTCCAACACTGATGTTTTGTTCTTTCTGATTTTGTTGCTATCTAAGCAATCCTAGTTGTTGTGAAGTGGCATCCCATTGTGGTTTTGATTTACATTTCCCTGCTTAATAGTTGAGTATCTTTTTATGTGTTTATTGGCCATTTGTATATCTTTTTTGGATAAAGGCCAATCCAAATCATTTGCCTATCTTTAAACTGGGTTATTTGTCTTTTTATTACGCAGTTTTAAGAGTGCTTTACATGTTCTAGAACAAGTCTCTTATCAGATACAGCACTTGAATATATCTTCGTTCATTCTTTGGGTTGCCTTTTCATTTTCTTTTCTTTTTCTAAATTTTATTTCTTATTATACTTTAGGTTCTGGGGTACATGTGCAGAACATGCAGTTTTGTTTTAAATTTTACTTTAGGTTGCGGAATACGCGTGCAGAACGTGGAGGTTTGTTACATAGGTATATCTATGCCATGGTGGTTTGTTGCACCTATTGACCCATCCTCTAAGTTCCCTCTCCTTGTCCCCCATCCCCTAATAGGCCCTAGTGTGTGCTGTTCCCCTCCCTGTGTCCATGTGTTCTCATTGTTCAACTCCCACTTATTAGTGAGAACATGTGGTGTTTGGTTTTCTGTTCCTGCGTTAGTTTGCTGAGGATGATGGCTTCCAGCTTCATTCACATCCCTGCAAAGGACATGATCTCATTCCTTTTTATGGCAGTGTAGTATTCCATGGTGTAGATGTACCACATTTTCTTTATCCAGTCTATAATTGATGGACATTTGGGTTGGTTCCGTAAGTTTGCTATTGTAAATAGTGCTGCAGAAAACATATGTGTGCATATGTCTTTATAATAAAATGATTTATATTCCTTTGGGTATATATCCAGTAATGGGATTGGTGGGCCAAATGGTATTTCTGGTTCTAGATCCTTGAGGAATAGCCACATTGTCTTCCACAACGGTTGAACGAATTTACATTCCCATCAACAGTGTAAAAGTGTTCCTGCTTCTCTACAGCCTTGCCAGTATCTGTTGTTTCTTGACTTTTTAATAATTGCCATTCCATTCTGACTGGCATGAGATGGTATCTCATTGTGGTTTTGATTTGCATTTCTCTAATGATCAGCGATATTGAGCTTTTTTTCACATGTTTGTTGGCCATGTAAATGTCTTCTTCTGGAAAGTGTCTGTTCACATCCTTTGCCCACTTTTTGATGGGATTGTTTGTTTTTATTCTTGTAAATTTGTTTAAGTTCCTTGTAAGTTCTGGATATTAGACCTTTGTCACATGGGTAGATTGCAAAAGTTTTTGCCCATTCTGTAGGTGGCCTGTACACTCTGATGATTGGCTTTTGTTGCAATTGCATTTGGTGTTTTTGTCATGAAGTCTTTGCCCATGCCTATGTCCTGAATGGTATTGCTTAGGTTTTCTTCTAGGGTTTTTATGGTTTTGAGTTTTACATAATAGGAGCTGTTTATGACAAACCCACAGCCAATATCATATTGAATGGGCAAAAGCTGGAAGCATTTCCTTTGAAAACTGGTACAAGATAAGGATGCCTTCGCTCACCACTCCTGTTCAACATAGTATTGGAAGTTTTGGCCAGGGCAATCAGGCAAGATAAAGAAATAAAGGGAATTCAAATAGGAAGAGAGGCAGTCAAATTGTCTCTGTTTGCAGATAACATTATTTTATATTTAGAAAACCCATCATCTCAGCCTCAAAACTCCTTAAACTGATAAGCAACTTCAGCAAATTCTCAGGATACAAAATCAGTGTGCAAAAATCACAGGCATTCCTTTACACCAACAATAGATAAGCAGAAAGCCAATTCATGAATGAACTTCCATTCACAATTGCTAGAAAGAGAGTAAAATGCCTAGGAATACAGCTAACAAGGGAGTGGGGACCTCTTCAAGGAGGTCCTCTTCAAGGACCTCTTCAAGGAGAACTCTTGAAGGACCTCTTCAAGGATAACTACAAACCACTGCTTAAGGAAATAAGCGAGGACACAAACAAATGGAAAAACATTCCATCCTCATGGATAGGAAGAATCAATATCATGAAAATAGCCATACTGACAAAAGTAATTTATAGATTCAATGCTCTTTCCATCAAACTACCATTGATATTCTTCACAGAATTAGAAAAAACTACTTTAAATTTCATATGGAATCAAAGAAGACCCTGTATAGCCAAGACAATCCTAAGCAAACAGAACAAAACTGGAGGCATCAGTAACCAAAACAGCATGGTACTGGTACCAAAATAGACATGTAGAGCAATGGAACAGAAGAGAGACCTCAGAAGTAACGCTACACATCTACGACCATCTGCTCTTCAACAAACCTGACAAAAACAAGCAATGGGGAAAGGATATCCTATTCAATCAATGGTGCTGGGAAAACTGGCTAGCCATATGCAGAAAACTGAAACTGGACCCCTTCCTTACACCTTATACAAAAATTAACTCAAGCTGGATTAAAACCTTTTCATTTTCTTAACAGTGTCTTTTAAAGCACAAAAATTTCTAATTTTGAAGTCCAGTTTATCTATTTTTTCTTTTGTTCCTTGTGATTTTGGTGATATTTCGAAGACTTCATTGTCAAATACAGGGTAATCAAAATCTACCTATATTTTTTTTTATTTTTCTGGTTTTACCTCTTGTATTTATGCCTTTGATCTATTTTAAATTAGTTTTTGTATATGGTATGATGTAAGGGTCGACCTTCATTCTTTTGTGAGTGGCTGTGCAGTTGTTCTGGCATTGTTTGTTGTAAAGGCTGCTCTTTCCTTATTGAATGGTCTTGGCATTCAATACCAGTTGGCCTTGTCAAAAATCAGTTGGCCACAGACATATCAGTTTAGTTCTGGATCCTCAATTCTATTCTATTGGTCTCTATGTCCATTCTTATGGTAGTAGTACATTGCTTTGATTATTGCTGCTTTGTAGTGAGTTTTGAAATTGAGAAGTGTGAGTCGTTCAACTTTGTTTTCTTGAAGATGATTTTGACTATTGTGAGACCTTTGAAATGACATAAGAATTTTATAATCAGTTTCAATTTCTACAAAGAAGCAAGCTGGGATTCTGATAGGGATTGTGTTAAATTTATAGATCAATTTGAGGAATATTGCCATCTTAACAATATTAAGTTTCCCAATCCATGAACCTGGAATGTTTTTAGAGTTTTGTAGGTCTTTTTTTATTTCTTTCAACAATATTTTGTAGTTTTCAGAGTTAAGTTTTATTTTTTTGTTGAATTTATTTATATTTTACTATTTTTAATACCATTGCATATTAAATTATTTTCTTTATTTTAGATTCCTCATTGTAAGTGTATAGAAATACAGTTGATTTTTGTATATTGATCTTGTGTCCTGCAACCTTGTTGTATTCATTTATTAGTTCTATTTTTTAGTGGATTCCTTAGTATTTTATATATATAAGATCATGTCGTATTAAAATAAAGATAGTTTTACTTCTTCCTTTCCAATCTGAATGTCTTTATTTCTTTTTCCTTTTCAATTGCCTGGGATAGAACCTCCAGAACAATGCTGAGTTGAAGTGGTAAGGGCAGACATCCTTGTCATGTGCCTGATCTTAAGGAGAAAGCATTCAGTTTCTCACCATTGAGTATGATGTAGCTATGAGTTTCTCATAGATGCTCTTTATCAGGTTGAGGAAGTTCTGTTCTATCCCTAGTTTGTTGAGTGTTTTTATTAAAAAAAAAAGGTGTTGGATTTTGTCAAAAGTTTTTTTCTGCATCTATTGGAATGATCATGTGATTTTTAAATTTTTTACTCCTTTATTTTTGCTTTCTATTCTATTGATGATTACGTTAGTTGATTTTTAGATGCTATCACTACACTTTTACTGAATGTGTCCTGGGCTAATAGGTACATTTGGAATTGAAATTGAACCCACAATGTGGTCTGAGGGGTACAGGCTGTGTGTAGCTGTTTTGGGAGGGCAAATGCCCTATCTGAATCTCTACTAGCTCTTTCCTTGCCTTCTTTTTGGTGCCAATGCAGTGCCCTGAACTAGTCAAGTCCAAACTCACACCTCCAGTCAGGTAGACGTGTTTCAGGTTAATTAGGGGCCTCAGTCAATTTAGTTCATGGGCTGTAATTACAAGCACCTAAGACCTGCAATTTCTGTTTTAATTAAAATAAACAGTGTGGAGGGGCTGACATCACACCAGGGCAACTGGTGTGCAAGGAATAGGTAATTACACCAAAGCAGAGTCTCTTGCTGTGAGGCAGGCTGTTGGGATCCACAGTGGAAGCTGGCCTTGGCCATCCTGGTGAATGCTAATTATTTGCTGCCAACCACAGCTCAAAACAGATGGGTGGGTGGGTCATGGCGATGACATTAGAACATGCTTCCTTCAAGTTGGGACTTAGCTGTGCTCTTTGGGGCATGTGTGTGTGTGAGAGTGTGTGGGTATTTACATGTGCGATGTCCCTTTAAATGTATTTAACATATAATATGCTTCTATGTATAAGTGCAATAGGATGAAAAAAATTCTGATTTCAACTGCAGTATTAGGGATCCTCTTGGGGAGGAAGTTACCCTTGCTTAGGAAAATAATCACCTGGAGAGGGTAAGACATATCTTAACTGCTCAGTCTTACAAATTGTAGGAATTTAGGGAAGGGGTAGAGCAGAGAAAAGGAAAATAATAAAAAAGAATGAAAATAAGCAGTCTGGGAACATGGTAGAAGAGGAAAGTCTGGAAAGAAGGTAGCCAGGGTGGGTCAAGGATGCATCAAAACGAGATATTTAATGCTTAATTTAAAATTGTTTGCATTCTATGATGTCAACTCCATCTGGCATTACAAACCTTTAGTAAAGTCATCGACACAAAAATGTCTTGTGTGAGTTAATTTTTTTGGGGGGAGGGGTAAAGATCAAGGAAGAATATTTTAATTCTGCATTTGAGCAGAAGTGCAGGAGATAATAGGTAAGAGAGAAAGTATACATATGTAACAAACCTGCATGTTGTGCACCTGTACCCTAGAACTTAAAATATAATTAAAAAAATTAAAAATATTTAAAAAAAAGAAAGGGAGCCAGGAGTGACAGAAGAGTGAAAGCCTTCGGGATTTTTCAGAAACCTCGATCAGGGAGCGGACTTGCCACAGGCCATGAGAGAGTCCACATTTATTTCAGGAAAGAGATCTCATCATGGCACTCTACCACCAGAGACCTTCCAATGGCTCCTTGGTGCCACCAAGATGTAGTATCAGCTTATTTAGATGGTGTAGTAGGCTGAAAATGCCCCTGAAAGATAATTGTTCCTAATCCCTGTAAATAATCCTTATTTTTTCTTTTGGAAAAAGACTGTTGCAGATGTGATTAAGTTAAGGATTTTAAGATGGGGAGATTATCCTGGCTTATCCAGGTGGGCCCTAAATACCATCACATGTCTCTTTATAAGAGGGAGGCAGAGGGAGGTTTTACCACACACAGACCAAGAAGCAAAGTGATCACAGGGGCAGATTGGAGCAATGCAACTGAGATCAAGGGAAGCTGGCAGCCCCCAGAAGCTGGAAAAGGCAAGCAACGGATTATCCTCTAGAGCCTCCAGAGGGAGCACAGCCGGGCTGACACCCTGATATTGGCCCACTGACACTCATTTTAGATGTCTGGCCTCTAAAGCTGAGAGATAGTAAATATTTGTTGTTTTAGGCTGCCAAGTTCAGGAAACTAATACAGATGGCTTCACTAGACCTTCAGGACCTGGCCTCTGCCTTCTCTCTATCCCCACTGCCTGATGTTCAGTAGGTCTTCATTTCTGGTCCACACACCTGTATGTGCTGATCTCCCTACACTCCTCTGGTCTCCACTGATTCTGAGAGGTGTGGCGTGCTAGACCAATTTGCAGATAAGGAAACAGTGTGCAAGCAGGACCATGCCCCTTACACCACTGCTAAGCTGGTATTTTGAGTCTGCACCCTTTCCCTGGCACAATTTCAGGCAGAGACAGTGCTTTCTTGTTCAGTCACCCAGGCTAAGGCTACGTGTCAAGGCAGATTGGGAAATCCCAGCTGCCTCAACTATGACCTTGCCAGGTGCACCAGATTGGTACCTTCGAGGGCACAGTGGAATAAGCACAGGTTTTGGTATAGGATGGAGCTGTGCCAGGATCCTGTCTTTGCTGCTTATGTGCCCTGGGACCTTGTGTAAATTGCTTAAATATTTTGAACCTCAGTTCTCTTATCTGTAAAATGGGTCTTATAAAAGTGACCATTGAGGGTTGTTGATGTCTTTAATATATGTTTATGGAGCACTCACTCTATGTGGAAAAGCCAAAGTCCCCTCCTTTGTCACGGTGCATTTGCTTAGGTATTGAGAGAGGAAAATAAGACGTGGAGCAGGTGTCCTCTCCCCTGGCCTCTCCACATTGTCTGAGGCTCCTTTTTCCCAGGTGGCTGTAACTGGCTCCCTTCCCCAGCCTAAGGGAAATCTCTGAGGGGACAGTTTTGGGCCAAGAGTCAACAAATGGGCAGAGCGAGGGGCTGAGCATGCATTTGGGAGTGGAAGCAGCCTTGATCTTCCACTCATGCCATAACCCAGACTTTTAACAGCTGGGAGGCAGCCATCACTTTGGTAGAAAATAAAGTTTCTAAGTATGACAGGCAAATGGGTATAATGAGTGAGCTCTGGACACCTTTTCTGGACCCACAGTGCATAACCAGGGGCTCTCAAGAGAGGAAACAGAGATGAGTTCTGCTATGCATGCTCACGTGTGAATGCATGTACACACAAACACGCAGACCTGCCCAGGGAGCTGCCACACACACAGACACACATGGGCCACACAAGTGTCTATGTATACCCACTCACGCTTTGTATTGCTATTGCATTTGTACTTGTTATTTCAGAGCCATAGTTTGTCTTCCACAACTGGAGGTTTGAAAAGAATGATGAGGACATTGAATCTCAGAGATGTAAAGTTCTTTCGTCAAGATCACACAGCTTTTATAGAGCAGAATTAAGCTTCGAGCCCAAGGTTCCTAAATGTCTCCACTAAATATCTCCACCAAATTAGGCTGCCTTTCTACACACACGCGTGCACACACACACACACACACACGCTCTTTCACCTGTTTTAGACAACACAGTATCATGGTGGGACTGTCTGAGCATAGACTGCAGTCAAATACTAGCTCTGCTGCTTTTTCATTATGTGACCTTGAGCCAAGTCACCTCACCTTTCAAAGTCTCAGTTTTCTCACCTGTAAAATGGAGATAATAAGCGAATGTATTTCATAGGGTTGTAGTGAGCATTAAAGGAGATAAAGAATGTAAAGTTCATGGCGCCTTGCCTATCACATAGTGCTCAATAGATATTTGTTATTTCTAGCACATACCAAGCACCTTTCTAGCCACTGGGGATCCCCGGGAAGTCAAGTACCTTCGGTTAGGGTGATTACTGAAAAGTTATTTTTAATGTGACTTAAAAGGAAAGGCAATAAACCATCTAGCACATCCTGGTTCCAGAAGCCAGATGAAAGGAAGTTTAGAACAGAGGCTCGTGGTGGTGCTAAAATTCCCACCAGGGTCTACTATTTGGGGCCACTTGTCTATCCACCTGCCCAACCTATAGACCTGTGCATGGTTTAGTTCAAGGTCTTGGGTCTGGGCAGGCCTAGAGAGATGAGCCCTGTGGCACACAGGGCAGTTTCCTCATGAGCACTTGGGATGGGGGGCCAGTCCTTGATCATCTTATCCCAGAGATCTGCACACACAAGCTGCTACAAGTTTGTAGAGGACAAGAGACAGCAGCGCCCCAGACGCTTCTGCGGTTTGTCTGGGCAGAATGTCTCCCTTGCCTGGGTTGGGCTGGGCTGTCTGCTCCCTGGGGCCGCCTTGGGGTCTGAGAAGCCAGGATCCGCTGCGGGGAAGCCTGTTTCCAGCCTGTCCTGCATGCCAACCTCGAGCTCCAAGCCCCGGTAGGATTATTATTGTTCACGGTGACAATTTGAGCCCCTTTGCACTCATGGCTGAAGAGGGGTTTATGATAGCCCTACCTCATTGTGTTGTCATGAGGATTAAGTGAGGCAATGCATGAAGCGCACCAATTTTGGCATATTGCATGTGCCCCATAAACGTAGCAGCAATCACCGTTGTTGTTACTATCACTGTTACTATCCTTGTCATGTTGTCATCAACATTATCATCATTGGATCCTTAAGGCAGGCTGGCCTGGGATTAGAACCAGTCACTAACCATGTGACGTCAGGCGAGTAACATCTCTGTGCCTCAGTTTCCTGTAATGCAAACTGGTTGTTCTTTTTGAAGCCTCCTCCCTCCAGCCTTGTTCAGAATCTCTTGCTGAATGATTCTAACAGCCAACCCTGTGGGAAGTGGAAAGTGGCCTTACTTTTTTGAACCTCAGCGAATAATGGGACAAATATAATAAGTCACTCACAGTGCAATTGGTAGAATTAAGAAGGTCAATCAATGTAAATTGCCTTGCTCAGTGCCTAGCACACAGTAGATGCTCATAAATGTCTGCAGCTTGGTCAAGAGGCCTGCCTTCCATGACCATTCGCAGCAAGGAGCTGGGAAGGTGAGTGTTTTGGTCCATGCACTGTGGAAACAGAAGCAGAAAGATTTCTTGTTTTCACCTGGTCCTGTCATCACTGGCCTTTGATGACATGTAGCTCCACAAAACTCAGCTCTCTGGGGCAGTTTTTTGTTTCCTATGAACTTCTGGCAGTTTTCCTCAGTGTCTTTTGTGAGCAACTCCTCAAGTTATCTCTTCATTGCTGATATTTTTCAGAATTCCATTTCTTGTCATTTCTTCTTTGCACTAGGGCATTTTTTCCATTTGCAAAACTCACTTACTCCTCTGTCTGGGTCACCCCCAAGTCATCTACTGCCCTGAGTTTCCTGCTGAACTCTAGATCTAAGTATCCAACAAGCTACTGAAATCGGCACTTGGATGTACTGGAGGAAACTTGAATCCATCGGTGCCAAACCTGACTCATCATTTTCTCAAACCTGCTCTGTCTTCTGCCTTTCACATCTCAGTGATAGCACTACCATCCATAAAGTTGTCTAATATGTGTTATCATCCTACACTCCTTCCTTTCTCATATTACATACACTCTGTTTATCCTTCCCTTTATCCTTCTTTTCTTCTCCCCTTCCTCTCTCCCTCTCTGCCTCCCCTCCCTTCCCTCCTTTCCCTTCCTTTCCCTTCCCTTCCCTTCCCTTTCCTTCCCACCTGCCTTCCTTCCTTCCTTCCCACCTGCCTTCCTGCCTTCCTGCTTCTCAACAAGTATTTGAAGTATACTGAATGTTTGCTATGTGTCAGTCACTGTTCTAGTAGTTGGGCTACTAGGCCACTAAATCCTCTTATTATTACCCATAAATATCTAAGAATTGTGTCAGCCAGTTTCTCTGTTGCAAATGACAGAATATGAAACTAGGAAGAAAAGTTATTTAGCAAAATATGTCAAGTAGCCCCCATAATTGATGGAGGAGATGGAGAAACTGGCTTGAGGCCAAGCTTCTAAGAACATCCAAAACCACATTGCAGATCTGGCTTAATGTTGAGACTTTGATTGCTGTTGCTGAAGCTGCCACTGAATACTAGATGCCAGAAACCTGACTTTATTGCAAGTGACCACTGTCACCAGCATCAATGTCACTTCTAGGTTGGCAATTTGGCTTGGCAAACATGCTGCCCTGAAAGCTGGTGACTTGGTTGTTTCCTACACCAGCAAAACTGTGCATGAGCTCCAAATAGACCATTTCCTCAAATTGACCACTTCCCAACTGGAGTGTCTAGTTGCTGAAGGCTGGTTATGTGCTCATGGCATAGCAGCAAGGGAGTCTGGAAATCACTTGAGTTCCGACTTCTACATCAGAAACTGGAACTCATTATGTCTTATTTCCTCCAAATTGCAAAAAACTTAAAAAGATAATGAAGAAAAAAGCTGGCTTGGTGGCTCATACCTGTAATCTCAGCCACTTGGGAGGCTGAGGCAGAAGGATCACTTGAGACCAGGAGTTCAAGAGCAGTCTGGGCAACACAGTGAGGCCCCCAACTCTACAAAAAACTTAAAAAATTAGCTAGAAGTGGTGGTGCATGCCTGTGGTCCCAGCTATTTGGGGAACTGGTGGAGGGGTATCACTTGAGCCCAGGAGTTTGAGGCTGCAGTGAGATGTGATCATGCTGCTGTACTCAGCCTGGGCAACAGAGCAAGACCCTGTCTCTAAAACAACGAACAAACACAAACATTAATGGGCAGCCACACACGTGAAATAACAAATTTCTGCCATAGAAATCTATCTCCTACCCTTCGTCATCACTACTGATGCTCCAGGCCCATCTTGAGATCTCTCACCCTGGTCTGTGTCTGATCCAGTTCTCCCTCTGACACAATTCTAACACTGGCTGCTCAGCATTCTTCTGCGCCTCCCCATTGTCTTAGTACCTCAGTCACCTCATGTGGTCTGTCAGCCTCATCCTCTGCCAGTACACTTTCTACCTCCCCCTACTTCCACTCTTCCAGAAGAAATAAAGAGGGGGAAGCCATGACAGTCATTGGATGATAGTTTCTCAGTGGCATTTTGACGATGACATGGTGACTCCTCTCATGGATCCAACATAACCTACAGTCTTACAGGAGGGTGGGGAAGATTTTGACTGAGGGCACATACAGAGCCTGCCTGTGGCTGTCTTGGTAACACTTTAAGTAACGACTTTCAAATATTTCCATTGGACCAGAAGTCTCACCACTGGGGCTCCCATGTCTGGGTTCAGCAACTCTGTGTATGTTCCTATAAATAGTAACCTATTGAGAAGGGCCCCTTATGCCTAAGACTTTGAAAAAAGGAGTGTTTCTGTGTCTGTCTCTGTCTTTTTGCTTCCTTCTCTCTCTGGCCTCTCTCCACTTCTTAATTCCAAAGCTGGGGCCCAGCCCTCACCCCTCCTCCCTTGCCTTAACCTGATGCAATTGCACCTGACAAAGCCAACAGGGCAGTGAGCCATGAGAGAACTGGTGGGGAGAGGGATTAGGGGGAGAGCTCATCACCCAGTGAGCACGGGCCACCAAGCTTAAGCAGAACAGGATGAATAATTGTTTCAGGACCAAAGTCATGACTACAGGGTGTGATCTCACCCTTCATAACTGCAGACTCAGAGAAGCAGGGGAATTTTCAAAGGAAACCTTTCCTGGTGTTAAAAAGAGGGAGAATCTGAGGTTAGAAGCAGCCATGTGAAAACTTTTCATTCTGCTAGGAGTGACTGGTCTCAGATTGACTAGGGGCCAGGGAGGACAGCCACACTGGTCAACCAGGCTCTTCAGATTGGCCTCCAACCTCGCCCAGCCCTGACCAATCCTTGACCCACCCTGACAAGTACAGGAAGTGCGTTGGGAACCTCAGCCCCACCCTGGGTGGGGTTCAGAGTTTTCTCTGTTAGTTGGAGCCCCAGGCCTGGTGTGCGTGTGTGTTTCTTGGATGCTCATGTCCTTCATGCTTTAGCCTATGTGCACACCTTCCCTTTGGTTTCCCTACCCAGCTCTCTTTTGGCTGAGGCCTATGATAAAATTTGTCTGAACCAGCTGGGGTGCTGACATTCTCTCCATTCCCTGACTGGGCTGTCCTTCAGGTTAAATGTACCCCACATGCCTGTGATCTTGACACTCCCAGGGGTGGACTTTCAGTACCACCTCTGCAAATAACAATACAAACACATTATTAGTAACAATCATTTATGTACTGATAATTACTCAAGTGTACACAGAGAAAGTTTCCCATGCTTTGAAGGCCATATTCTCATTGGTTAATACTACCTAAATTCTAATTCTGGATTGCTTATTAGTGGGGAACTTTGGTTACATTATTTCACATTCTTTCATGAGCGTCTGTTTTCTCCTCTGTGAAATGGGCATGATGTTAGTGTGCATAGATAAGAGGGCGGTTGAGAGGATTAAATGAGATGATACACATAAAGGGCTTACCACAGTTCCTGGGAGATAGTAAATAATAATAATAAAACCAATAGCTTTCATTATTCATTTTTTAAAAAATCATTTTATTAATAATTAAGGTATAATTATCACATGACAAAATGCACTCATTTTAAATGACCAATCCAATAAATTTTGACAAATGGATATACTCATTAACCCATTAACTACAATCATAATCAATCTATGGAACATTTCCATCACTCCTAAATGTCTCCTTGTGATACTTCCCAGAGACCCCCTCCCTATTCCCCACCCCTGTCTTCCACCACTGGACCCAGGCAACCACTGATTTATCTTCTGTTACTTTAGATTAAACTTATTCTTTCTAGAACTTATAAATAAAATCATATAGATTTATTATTTTGTGTTCTGGCTCATTTTGCTCAGTCAGGTGTTTTTCAGACTTATATATGTGATGGCATGTATCGGTACAGTGTTTTGCTTCTTGTTATTGCTGAGTATGATGATATTATATGGATGATACAACAACTTTTGTGTCTGTTCACCAGTTGATGGGAATTTGAATGGTTTCCAGTTTTCAGTTACTGTGAATAAATTTGCACTAAACATTTGCACACAAGTGTTTGTGTGGGCATCTGTGTTCATTTCTCATGGGTAAGATTACTAGGTTATATAGTAGACATATGTTTAACTTTGTAAGAAACTGCCTGAATATTTTCCAAAATGGTTGTACTGTTTTACATTTCCCACCACAGTGTATGAGAGTTCCAGTTGCTCCATCTATTTGTCAACACTTTTTGTCAGTCTTTTTAATTTTAGTCATCCTAATTGACATACCATATGATCTCATTTTGCTTTTTTACTTCCAGTCCCTGATTATTAATGATTTTTTAATGTGAACATTGACAATTTGTGTATCTTGAGAAACATTTTGCCTACTTACAAAATTTAGACTCTTCCAACTATTGAGTTGGAAGAGTTCTTTAAATACTCTGGATATAAGTCTCCATTCAGACATATGTGTTGTGAATATTTTTTCCTATATGTAGCCTGTTATCTTAATGGTGCCTTTAAAGAGAAGTCATTTTTAAATTTTGATGGAGTCCAATTTATCATTTTTTTTTACAATAGGTCCTTTTTTCAGGTTCTATATAAGAAATACTTGCCTATCCCAATCATGTAAAGATCTTCTGTTACTTTTAGAACATTTACAGTCTTAACTTTTAAAGTTAAGTCTGTGATCAATTATTTGAATTAATTATTATGTGTTGTGTGAGGACAAGATTCTTTTTTATATTTACTTATTATTTGTGTACATGTATGTTCAGTTATTCCAACACCATTTGTAGAAACAGTTATCCCTGTCTCACTGGGTGATTTGGCATATTTGTCTAAGACCAAATGACCATATATGTATGAGTTTATTTCTGTACTCTCTATTGTGTTTCATTGATCTGTATGCCTATTCTTTTTTTATTCTTTGTTTTTTTGAGATGGAGTCTTGCTGTGTCGCCCAGCCTGGAGTGCAGTGGCATAATCTTGGCTCACTCCAAGCTCTGCGTCCCAGGTTCATGCCATTCTCCTGCCTCAGCCTCCCAAGTAGCTGGGAATACAGGCACCCACCACCACACCTGGCTAATTGTTTTGTATATTTAGTAGAGACGGGGTTTCACTGTGTTAGCCAGGATGGTCTTGATCTCCTGACCTCGTGATCCACCACCAGCCTTGGCCTCCCAAAGTTCTTTTTTTTTTTTGGGTCTTAGCAACATGCGGTCTTGCTATGTTGCCCAGGCTGGTCTCAAACTCCTGGGCTCAAGTGACACTTCCACTTCAGCCTCTTGAGTAGCTGGGATTACAGACCTGTGCTACTGCACCCAGCTTTTCTATTCTTATGCCAATACCACACTGCCTAGATTCCAGTAGCTTTACTGGAAGTCTTGAAACCAGGTGTTGAGAGTCCTCAAAATGTTCTTCTTTTGCAAAATTGTTTTGGCTTCTCTAGGGCCTTTGCTTATTTACACATATTTTAGAATCAATTTTTAAATTTACTTTTAAAAGTCTGCTGGAATTTTGACTGGGATTGCCCCAAAATTATAGGTTAGTTAGGAATAAATTTATATTTTAACAATCTTGAGTCTTCCAACCCCTGAATATAGTATATACTTTCACTTATTTAAATCTTTTAAAATTTTCTCTCAGCTATGCCTTATAATTTTGATTGTGTACTTCTTATATATATTTTGTTAAATCTATCCATAAGTATTTCATGGTTTTACAGTGTATTTTAAATATTTTGTAAATAATATTTTAAATTTCAATTTTTAATGGTCTGTTGCTAATATTTAGAAATGCAACTGATTTCTGTATTTTGACTTTGTATGCTGTGATCTTGCTAAATTTACTTGCAGTTCTACCTGTATTTTTGCAGATTCCATAGAATGTTCTCTGTTTCTTCATCTATGATATGGGGATAATGTGAGTATACCTACATCAGAGGGCTGCGATGAAGACTAAATAAGGTAACACACCTAAATAATTTGTGCATTTTCCTGGTACATTTTAAATTATAGTTAACAAAACAAATAGTACCATCTTTTTTAAAAAATCAGCTTTTATTTTAGATACAGGGGATACATGTATAGATTTGTTACATGAGGAAACTGTGTGATGCTGAGGTTTGGAGTATAAATCTCGTCACCCAGGTAGTGAGCAGAGTATCCAATAAGTACTTTTTAAAATTCCCTATCCCCCCTGCACCCTCCACCCTCTAGTAGTCCACAAAGTCTATTGTTCTCATATTTATAATATGTCTGTATTAGCTTTCACTTATAAGTGAGGACATGTGGTATTTGGTTTTCTGTTCCTGCATTAATTTGCTTAATATTATAGCTTCCAACTTCATGTTGCTGCAAAAACCATGATTTCATTCCTTTTTATGGCTGCCTAGAATTCCATAGAGTATATGTCCCATATTTTCTTTTCCAGTTTATCATTGATGGGCATCTGCGTTGATCCCATGTCTTTGCTCAAATAGTACCATCTTCAATACAGGTGAAATTTATCTATGCTGTAAGAAGTAAGGATAGGGGTTACTCTTGGGAGGAAATAGTAACCAGAAAGCTGTAGTCTGGGGGCTTCTGGGGTGCTGAGAATGCTGTTTCTTGAATTGGGTGCTGGTTCCACAGATGTGTTCAATTTGTGCAAAAACTGTGCGCTGTGCACTTACACATTTTTCTGGTATGTTCATTATACTTCAATAAAAAGCAAAATGGAGACAAGTGACTTGTGTTTCCTGAGCACTTGTCATGTAACTATCCCTGGCAGACTCTCTTTACATGGGTGATTTCATTTAACACTGTGTCCTGGGTGCTACTATCATCCTTATCTCACAGAAGACAACACAGGTTCTAAGAGATGGAGCCACTGTCCAAGTTCAGAGTGAGTAAGTAGTGAAGGTTGGTGTCATTACAATTCTTGTGCCCTTCACTGCTATGCTGTATGGCCTTGTGTTAGAGTTGGGTTGGAAAGCATGTAAAATCCTTAGTTCCCGGGTCCAGGGGAAGGCTGGTGGATCCTGCCTCACTCAGGCAGGATGGACAGTAGGGGAAGGTTTCTGAGTGGAAAGGGCAGTGGGAGAGGGGCCTGAGGGGTCCTGGGAAGACCCAACTGAACCAGCTGGGTTCTCTCTGCCATCACCCCTCCCTATCAGTTTGGTCTCTCAGAACCAGTCCTCTTCCCACACAAACACTGTGTAATTGCTTGATATAGCCTAGTGCACAGGGCAGGGGTGGGCAGACGTTTATTTTTCATTAAAATGTTGGATTGAAATTGTGGGAGGTGGTGCTCAGCAGGGGGGAGCTGCCTCAGAAAATGTGCTGATGGGCCCAACTTTATCAGCTGGAAGCACCTGCTTCTGGTACCTTCTGCCACCTATCCAAGCCTTGCTTTTTTCATCTGAAACTACTAATATTGCCAACATTACCATGGCTCTCGAGATGGTGACATAAGACAATACAGGGATGGGAGTGAGAGGAAGCAGGAGGTCAGGATTTAAATTCTCCTTCTGTCACTTAAAAAGGTGGACTTTGATCTAGTTTCTTCTAGATATTAAAATACCTAGCAGAAGCCTGGTGCACAGCAAGTGCTAAGTAAACCTCAAGATGTTTGTAAACCATGAAATACTGTTCAAGAACTTTGCTCTTCTTCCAATCCCAGGTTAAAACAACACACATTCCTTAGGAGATACTTCTTGGCTGTTGAGTGGAGTAATCACTTCCAGGAAGCTTCCTGGAGCACCTACCCAAGAGGGATACTTCCATCTATTGTGGAGGCTTGTAGACCTCTACCATGTCTACTTCTACCATGTAGACATGGTAGAGGTCTACAAGCCTCCAGAAAATGTGACTGAAATTCAGCCTTTTGTCTCTTTTTTTGATCACGTGATGACAACCAGCTTCTCTGACTGAATTAGAGGGATGTTTGGGTCTCCCTCCCCAACACCCAAACCACCCCACCCCAATGTCCTTTCCCATCCAAGATGGCAGCCTTCTTGCTGAGATGAAGCCACCACAGAGCAGGAAGCCAGGCAGGGCAAAGAAAGGTCTTGGGTCATGGCTGCAACTTTCCTCTTACTCTTCCTTACATGATGAAATCTGGGAGATTCTGAGCTGCTGGGCTTGGGGGCTCAAGGACCGTTTGACCTTGCAGCCCTGATGAAGCTGAATCTTCAAATCCACAATTGAGGTGAGAACGGAGTATCAGGTAGGGGCTGATCCTGAGCTGTGCCCCCAACATTCTGGTCTCTTCCTTGGTAACACATGTATAGATGGGCTGAACTGGGCTGGGCCCATACTTGGACCTATCCTGCTCTTCTCATGTTCCCTTAACAGGCCATGCTCTCTCTCAACTTCAGGTCTCTGCATATGCAGTTTCCTAGCTTATATGCCTGGAGCATGCCTTGTTTTCCATTTCCCTTCACATCATCTAATGGGATGTCTCAGTATGGACATCAATTCTCCAGTAAGCCTTTTCTGCCCCTATTGGTCTAAAGCAGAGTCCTCTTCTTTGTGTCTTTGTAGCCCCCTCTAATGCCCCATCACAGTACAGGGTATTGTGCATAGACAGTATTGCAAGCCCTGGCTGCTTGTCAGTGTCCCTTCTCCCCTTAGACTATCAACTCCCAGAACACAGGGTCTCTTCTTTATTATTATACTCCTAGTATCTGGCACATAGTAGGCACTCAACAAATACTTGTTAAATGAAGGAATGTCCCATGTGGGCATCCAAATCTTGTTTTCATGTGTCAGGTCAGAGGCACCCAGGTCGGGTATCCTTATGTACTCACTGGAGAGACTGCAATTTAGGACTTTAACCACAAAAATGTTAATAGAAAGTATTGAGCTCATATTCTAGAATGAGAAACCTATGTGGACAACTTGAGGACACTAGTACAGAGAAAACTACACATGATATAGTGTGGGGTATACAAGAGCCTGATACAAGCTGCAATTTGACTGTCACTATGGGCGAAAACCCAAGGCTAGAAGCAGCTCGGAGAATGAACTATGTTCTGGTTCTTCCTGGAAATACTGCTGACTTCCTTCTGAAGACACCTTGCTCTTCTTGCCTATACATGTCTGGCCTCACATTACTGTTTGTTTGCAGAAAATCTCGGCTTCTGCTATGTTTTGACTAAAGTTTACTTTATGGGACATCAATGGCATTCCCCAATATTCATAAGGAGCTTTGCTTCTAATTTACTCTGGGAAATAATTTCCCTGGCTTTCTGTTCAAGGGACCACCCCTATCTCCCTGCACAGTGTGCCCAGAACTACATTTACAACTCATAATCTGGGCTTCTAAACTCACTGTGGTCCATCCATTATTCAAGTTGTCAGGAGGAATTAATGAAGGGCATTGTTCTTAGCCTGCCACCTCTCTGGTAGGAAAAGTAACTTCCTGAGGATTGTTTGAGTTAAAAATGGATTCCTCCACCAGGTGGAAACATGACCACTGTGTCAATTCATGGTAACTCTGTTGATGCTCTCCCTCTTTCATGCTCATAGGGAGGTTCATCCTGTACTATTCACAGCTACTCCAGCCTTCCTCTTCCTCCTGACTGTGGCAAGTAGTCTGATTGGCTCATAGGCATTCATTCCAACATGTTGACAAATCCTGAACTATGTGCTGGGGATAACAAGGTGATTATGACACCAGTTACTGTTTTTGAGGAATTCAAAGTCTGGATGCAAAAAATTTAAATAAATAAGAATACATGGGAGTTACTTTCAGTGGATAACAAGGAAAATGGTATTCCAGGAAACATGTGCAAAGGCACTGGGGCCTAAAAATACCTCTTGTGCTCAGGGAACTGGAAGACACCCAAAGTGACAGAACTTGGGGAAACCAGAAAGAACCAATGGCTGGAAAAGCTGTAGGCTCAGGCTGTGGCCAGGATGTCTACTAAGTTGCTTGTAGGTAGAGGAGAGCACTGGGTTCTCCCAAACAGAGAGTGATTTTGTCAAAAGGGGGCTTCAGAAAGATCCTTCTGGCAGCTCTAAAGGGGAAGACCTAAATCAAGGTCTGACCAGAAGCCAATGCCCAGAAGAGAGCTGTGAAAATGCAAACCCATGGACAGCTATTTTCAGGAAGGAGACTTCTGACACAGGCTAGTTTTGAAGATAATCACTTTTTCAAGACAAGTTTGGATTCCCTCATTGGGTCCCCTTAGTATGATAATAAATGACCCCAAAGCCCCTGCCCAGGACAAATGCAGATCCCAGTGGCCTCAGGGAGGGAGGGATATGTGACAACCACAGTCTATAAAGCCCTATGAAGGGTGATAACTTCCACCTTTTCTTCACTCTCCCATGCCTTACCAGCATTGAGTCTCATCCCAGAAGCTTCTGAATGAGCTGGAGGAATTGCAGACTCATTAGTTTCTGACGTATGCCCGAGGTGCCTGGTTGCACTGGCAGAAACTTTGGAAATGTGCTGCCCATTAAGACATTTTAACCAACATGACATAATTTAATCACACTGATCTGGTCAACTGGTTTCACTGCTGACCCTGGACAAAATCCTTTCACTCTCTGGGCATCAGTTTCTCTGCTTGAAAATGGGGAAGACAAAAGTAAATTGAAAGTCTTTCTACCCTTAATTGCTTACAGGTCTAAACTTTAGGTTCCTGGGCTCATCTCCTTCAGGGCTGGTAGCTGTGACTGATTGGCTCTCATGATCAGTCTTTTGGCAATATCCTGCTGTGAGCTTGCACCATGTTCTTTAAGTCAACTTTCTACAAACTCACTGGCAATTTTGTTCTTGTTGACTCAAGAGGGCACCCACGTTAGGCTCTAGAGAAATTTAGTACAAGAACTTTGTACATGTGGTAAGGATGCAGGTTGTGTTTTTACTTGTCATTGGAAAAGAAAAGAGGGAATATGGGTGTGTGTGGATAGTGGATTGTGAAAACTTGGCCAAGGAATTGGGCGTGGTTTACAGTACTTGGAAGATGGACTTTCATCCTAGGGTCTTCTGTATTTCAATTCTTGAGTTTTATACCATAATGATTTCTTGAATTGTAGTGTTTCTCAGGTTCTCCTCTTAGCTCTCTTCTCATTCCAGAATCCTCTCTGGGTTCCATGACTTTCTCCAGGCCAAACTTCACTCTCAACTTTTGAATCTGTTCCTTGTCTTCTGGGAACCTCCTGTTCTATGTCCTGCAGCTCCTTTAACTCAGCAAGTTCCAGCCTGAATTGATCCCCTTTCCTGCCAAACTTGCTCCTTCTCTGTTCCCTGTTTCAGGAATGACACTACTCTCCACCCAGGCACCACCATGGGTAGAAGTTTGGAGTCATCCTGGACTCCTCCCCAATCCTCATTCCTACATTTATCAATCACAACATCCTGTCTGTTTGGCCCCTGAAACGTGTTAGAGTCTACCGTGTTCTCTCCAGCCCAACAGCTCCTTTCCCAAGTTCAGTTGGCATCAAGTTCAGAGACAATCCTCATCATCTCCTGGATAATTAAAATAATCTCTTTCCATTTGGTTTCTCCCCAGTGGTCTCTCTCTCTTCCAGTTTGACTTTACCATTGCTGCCACAGTGTTTTTCCTGAAACCCCAATTCCAGCCATGTCTATCTTTTACTTAAGATATTCCATGAAGTCTTCATGCCTTATAGATAGAGTTCAAATTCTCTTGCTTGACATATGAAGCTAATGAACTCTGGCTTTGCTCTTGTGTCCAACTTTCTATCTTGACCGTCCATAAACACATGTTATTTCAGCCACAGGAGACCAACCGATGTTTCCTGGATACACCTTCTCCTTTCAAAGTTCCATGCCTTTCCACACATAGTTCCTGCTGCTTGGTTTGCCCATCCTTCCAGCCCTTTTTTACTTGACCCTGCTGACCTATGACCCCTGTTGACCTTTCAAACCTCACTCCTTACCACTATTCCCCTACCTTTGTGCAGCCTTCACTGCTGACACCCAAGGCCGTCACCTTACACCACTGAATGGGCTTCTTAATACATGACAGGATGGCTGCCACAGGTGGCCATGAATGTCTACTCCAAGGGCTTTCGAGATGGGCCAATGAATCCTTCTCACCAATGCCCTCTTTTGCATCTGATGGATGTGTAATGTGGTCTTCTGGGTTGATCTTAAGCCATGTGGCAAGGGACAGACTTTTCTTGTGTAAATAAAGCCACTCTTCTTACTTCTTCCATAAGCCCCTACCTGTGATCCCACAGATGCCTGTGAATGAAAGGCAGTGATGTGGTCAACAATGAAAGAGATCACATTCTAAAAATGCAGTGATTGTAGACCAGAGAGTTCCAGACATGATTGGAAGATACATTTTTCTATGTGTACATTATAAAATTCTGAGTGATAAATTTGACATAACTGAAAAATGAATTATCATTCACATTTTCCTACATATTCTGAGTAAGACTTGCATTTGTGGTCTTCATCAATGAAGCTTAGTAACAACTTCCTGAGTCACTGGAAGCCAGTATTCATAGGTGGCATGGCAGATGATGCAGCATTGTGAGTAATGATGTAACCGGCATTAAAAAATGCTACTAAGGAACTGCATAGGCATGGAGATATATATTGCTCCCAAGCAAACAGGTTCTGAAGTGCCATGGCATCGTGAGTAAATATAGTATTGATACTCTTTTCCTTATAGTGGGACATATAAAACTAGCCAGAATCAGTATACGTGAAAATAAAGTACACAAGGAGATATTATTAGGATTCTCCAGAGAAACGCAACAAATATACAAGACATATATATTCATATAAATGTGTGTGTATGTATATATATATACACATACCTATATTTTATGTTGGGTTATCTCAAAGAACCCTCCAAATTTGGTAGCTCTCTGTCCCTCTGTTTTTAAGGGATGTGAGAACAGGAGTTTCGACAAACAGGCAAAACTCTATGTTTACTAAAGGGAAAAAGCCCAAGAAAGCCTCAATAAAAGCATGCCCACAAGGTACTGCCACAAAGATATCCAGTTGTGAAGCTCTGTAAGAGTGAGCAGGAATTATTACCTTAATTTTAGAGATAAGGCTCACACTACTAGTAAGAGATGTAGGTAGCATTCAAGTACCCTAAATCTGATCTCAACATCCATGTTCCTTCCATTGTGTAATCCAGAGATGAGTGAACTAGAAAGCAATGTGACTCCATACCATCATCTCTGATGGGTGTGGGTGTTACAAACACAAATATTAAGAAAGTGAACACAGAAAAACAGGAAGAAGTGGCCCATGTTTATAAGAATCGTGTAAGAAAGCATAGGCTCAAGAATAGTGAAGGCTTTAGAAAAACGACTAAAAATAAAAATAAGGATTTTTATCACACTGTCTGGAGATACATGGTGGGAAAAGAAGGAGAGTCCACAGCATGGGCATGATGGTGTAATGTTGAGAATAATCAGAGAGATCGCCAAGCTGCTCAATTCATCAAGGCAAACGGCCTTTAATCTGGAAAGATTGAAACTCACGATAAGAGATAGGAGAGAGGCAAACACCTCACTGCTCTTAATTAATTCAGCTCTTCAATTCCACATGAATTATAGCCCAGGGTTCTGAAAAGACTTGCATAAGTCTTTGTGGAATCTCTGTCAGCCTTATTTGAAAAATGGGGAGGGAGAGGGACGCCAGAAGACTGGGAATGGGCATGTCTTATCTTGATCTTTAAAACCTGGATTCTAGAAATTGTGGGTTCAGGCCAGTTTCTGGCAAGAAACTAGAAATGATTACTTCTGGTGTATGGGTTATGTGTACTTAGAAAGAGAAGTAGGAATCAGTGGGGATAAGAACCATGATAGATTCACGAAGAACTAGTAATTCCAAAATGTTCTTATTTCTCTTTTAAAAAATAAGCTTCCTATAGTGGTACTGTAGATATTTGCCATTATCATTATGTCTCCACCATTTGGACTTACATGGGGGAATTTGCCCCTTATGGATCTTGGTGAGATGTGGAGCCCATCTTTTACCATAAAACAGAAAACGTCACGTGCTCCATTTCCCAGCCTCTCTGGCAGGAGGACTGTGGCAGGTGTTCTAGGTTTCAGAGCACCTGTCAGAGTTCTCTGGCCAGAGAGGCTGGGAAATGGAACATGTAGAATTTTCAGTCCTCTTCTGGTGTCCCTCTCCCTCCAAGTTTTTCAAATAAGACTGACAGGGATTCCACAAAAACATAGCATAGAGGCAGTCACCTGTGACTTGAGGTTGGGTTTAAGAAATGCCAAAGAGCAGCAACAGTGGGTGAAGAATCAAACCTATCAATTGAATTTCCAGGGGTGATGGTAGTACCAACACTCAAGGCAGAATGCTCTGTCTATGCCAGTGGGTTCTGAGGGGCACCAGCAACAATTTCTGCCCAGATGGGTTCTACTGTATAACTTGGAGGGCTGTTCTTGGCTGCCTGATCTCTGACTGGTTCTCCATTCCTCCAGAGGCTTTGCGAGCTTCAAAATAACCTTTTATCAAATGCCTTCTATATATCAACTAGCCAGTCATTTTCTGTTGCTTGCAGCAAATCACCCTGAAAGGATGATCATATCTGTTAAGTCTGGGTAATGCCAGACAGAGTATCTTGACTGTAGCAAGATTTGTTGGAGATCCTCGTGTTGAATCTATAGATCACCTTGGGCAGTATGGCCATTTTCACGATATTGATTCTTCCTATCCATGAGCATGGAATGTTCTTCCATTTGTTTGTGTCTTCTTTTATTTCACTGAGCAGTGGTTTGTAGTTCTCCTTGAAGCCCTTTACATCCCTTGTAAGTTGGATTCCTAGGTATTTTATTCTCTTTGAAGCAATTGTGAATGGAAGTTCATTCATGATTTGGCTCTCTGTTACTGGTGTATAAGAATGCTTGTGATTTTTGCACATTGATTTTGTATCCTGAGACTTTGCTGAAGTTGCTTATCAGCTTAAGGAGATTTTGGGCTGAGACGATGGGGTTTTCTAAATATACAATCATGTCATCTGCAAACAGGGACAATTTGACGACTTCTTTTCCTAACTGAATACCCTTGATTTCTTTCTCTTGCCTGATTGCCCTAGCCAGAACTTCCAACACTATGTTGAATAGGAGTGGTGAGAGAGGGCATCCCTGTCTTGTGCCAGTTTTCAAAGGGAATGCTTCCAGTTTTTGCCCATTCAGTAGATTCAATGCCATCCCCATTAAGCTACCAATGACTTTCTTCACAGAATTGGGAAAAACTGCTTTAAAGTTCATGTGGAACCAAAAAAGACCCCGTATTGCCAAGACAATCCTAAGTCAAAAGAACAAAGCTGGAGACATCACACTACCTGACTTCAAACTGTACTACAAGGCTACAGTAACCAAAACAGCATGGTACTGGTACCAAAACAGAGATATAGACCAATGGAACAGAACAGAGCCCTCAGAAATAATACCACACATCTACAGCCATCTGATCTTTCACAAACCTGAGAAAAATAAGAAATGGGGAAAGGATTCCCTATTTAATAAATGGTGCTGGGAAAATTGGCTAGCCATAAGTAGAAAGCTGAAACTGGATCCTTTCCTTACTCCTTATATGAAAATTAATCCGAGATGGATTAGAGACTTAAATGTTAAGACCTAAAACCACAAAAACCCTAGAAGAAAACCTAGGTAATACCAGGTTTACCTAGGCATGGGCAAGTACTTCATGTCTAAAATACCAAAAGTAATGGCAACAAAAGCCATAATTGACAAATGGGATCTAATTAAACTAAAGGGGTTCTGCACAGCAAAAGAAACTACCATCAGAGTGAACAGGCAACCTATAGAATGGGAGAAAATTTTTGCAATCTACTCATCTGACAAAGGGCTAATATCCAGAATCTACAAAGAACTCAAACAAATTTACAAGAAAAAAACAGACAACCCCATCAAAGAGTGGGCAAAGGATATGAATAGACAGTTCTCAAAAGAAGACATGCATACAGCCAACAGGCACATGAAAAAATGCTCGTCATCACTGGCCATCAGAGAAATGCAAATCAAAACCACAATGAGATACCATCTCACACCAGTTAGAATGGTAATCATTAGAAAGTCAGGAAACAACAGGTGCTGGAGAGGATGTGGAGAAATAGGAACACTTTTACACTGTTGGTGGGACTGTAAACTGGTTCAACCATTATGGAAAACAGTATTCCTCAAAGATCTAGAACTAGAAATAGCATATGACCCAGCCATCCCATTACTGGGTATATACTCAAAGGATTATAAATCATGCTGCTATAAAGACACATGCACACGTATGTTTATTGCGACACTATTAACAATAGCAAAGACTTGGAATCAACCCAAATGTCCATCAGTGACAGACTGGATTAAGAAAATGTGGCACATATACACCATGGAATACTATGCAGCCATAAAAAAGGATGAGTACGTGTCCTTTGTAGGGACATGGATGCAGCTGAAAACCATCATTCTCAGCAAACTATCGCAAGAACAGAAAACCAAACACCGCATGTTCTCACTCACAGGTGGGAATTGAACAATGAGATCACTTGGACTCTGGAAGGGGAACATCATACACCGGGGCCTATTATGGGGAGGGGGGAGGAGGGAGTGATGGCATTGGAAGTTATACCTGATGTAAATGACGAGTTGATGGGTGCTGATGAGTTGATGGGTGCAGCACACCAACATGGCACAAGTGTATACTTGTGTATATGTAACAAACCTGCACGTTGTGCACATGTAACCTAGAACTTAAAGTACAATAAAAAAAATTAAAAAAAAGATAAAAGTAAGTTTACAATAAATCTGACAAGGCAAAAAAAAAAAAAAAAAGATCCTCATGTTAAAATTAAGAACAAGATGAAGAATAGTGGGCTGCAAACTATTGCAGTGAGGTGAACAGGATGTTTATGTCTCCAAACGTTGAGTAATTTTTCCAGGCTTGTCTCTAAGGACCTCTCCAGTGACTGCTATGGCAGGCAGAAAGATTCTTCAAACATGTCTTTGTCTTAATCCTCAGAAATGTGAATGTGTTATGTAAGGTTACACAGGAAGGGGAATTAGGTTGCAGATGGAATTAATGTTGTTAACCAGCTGTCCTTAAAATAGGGAGCTTATTCTGGATTATCTGGGTGGGACCAATATAATAACATGGGTCCTTATATGTAGGAGAAGGAGGCAGAAGAGAGAGTTGGCAAGGGGGGTCTGAGACGTGCCGTATTACTGGTTTTGAAGATGGAGGAAGGGGGCCATGAGCCAAGGAATATGGGTAGCTTCTGGAACCTGAATAAAACAAGAAAAGAGATTCTCCCCTAGAGCCTCCAGAAGGAACACAGCCCTGCTGACACCTGGATTTTAGCCTAGTGAGATCCTCATTGAGCATCTGATCTGCAAAACTGTAAGATAATAAATTTGTGTATTTTTAAGCCATTAAGTTTGTGACAGCAGCAATAGGAAAGTAATACATATCCCTGGGTTTCTGCAGTTGCCTTTTCCTGGTACGGCATTTTATTTATTTGTTAATATCTTATTTATTTTCAAACTATATTGGGAAGAGTCCTAAGGTTCCACTGGAGTGCCTCAGGGGCCATGAAGAAGAGGAAATAGGGACGGGAAAGGCAGAGGCAACGGGACCCTGGGATGCCCGCCCATGCTGCTATCAGAGCCAAACTGCAGTTATCTAGTTTGAATACTAGGATTCTAGGAAAAAATGTTTGAAAGCCATCACTGACATCATAGAGAAAAGTTTCACTTTCAATAATAAAATATAACATTTATTGACCATTTATATGTGCCAGATGCTGTGCTTAGCAGCTTATATAAATTATCTTATTTAGTCCCCATAATAGCTAAAAGAGATAAGTATCATCTTCACAGATGGGGAAGCTGAGGCTCAAAGAAATTAAGTAACTCAACCAAGCTTCCATAGCTTACAAATGGCAGAGATGATATTTTAACTTAGGCTATCTGTAGCTGTCTCTAGAGTCTGCAGTCTTAGGCAAGTGGGTCAAACTTCTGACTGGAAAAGAACTTAGAGGAGTACCACATTGGTATAATCCAGAAACCAAACATATTTTGTATGGTGGAAGATATTTATGTGGGAAAGAGGCAAAAGCCTGCATTTGGATTCCGGAACACAATTGCATCATAGTGTGGATATTTCACGAAAATTGATCAGGTTATTTGCTCATTTATTGCAGAGAAGTGTTTCCACTGAGTGGAAGGATACCACCTTCTGAGTGTGTTACAAATCTGAGATTCTAGGATCCTGTAATAAGAAAGTTCTTTACACAACCAAATGGGCTGTCTCACTACATTGCGAGTGCCTCATTGCTGGTGGCAGTCAGGAAAAGAGCTAGTGTGCATGGGGACAAGTTGATCTAAAGTCACTTTTAGATGTAAGATTCTACAATCTAAAGGTTGCTGAGCATAAGGCCAAATGTCTCAAAGCCTTAGTGTTTGACTTTAAGCAACATCATCTTTCCCAGACTCACCTGGCAGAAGAAATCCTAGACTGATAGATTCAGCCTCAGGGTGGGACACTCAGTGGGGCTTGGGTTTTATCCTAGAAGAAAGGGGAATACACAGCAGGTGTTTAAGCAATAACCTGATATTAACATATTTGCATTTTTGAGAGGTAAGTATATCAGGGACAAGAAATTTGATTGAGGAGAGCAGCTGCAGCTTAACAGCTGCAAAGGCCCAAGTGAGAGAGACATTTCTAGGCCAGTGCAGACAGAGCCAGAAGTCTTGGGCTGAGAGGGGGAAGGGGAAGGTGGAGTCCAGGACAACACCCAGGTGAGGGCTGGGCTGGGCGGAGCTGTCCAGAACAGGCGGTGCTGGTGCCCACAGGCTGCAGGAACACTAGGGCACAAGACTGTCCACAGGGAAGCTTGTCTGGGGAGGAGCACTGTGGGAAGTGGGTCATAGTCTTGGACGGCTTCACAGATGGATTAGTCAGAAGTGGGTCAGGAGCTGGAGGTCGGGCGTCAAGACAGGTGGGGCCCTGTAATCCCTACCCCACCTGCGATTTAGGAAACAGGTGAGGACAAATGAGAGTCTGGCTATACGGACCTCTGGGTGTTCTGGAGGCCGCAGAGAGGGAGATGTCATTGCATGGCTGTGAACCCATTGACCAAGAAGCCCAGCATCACTACCATCCCATTCCCCATCCATTTGGTGATCCCATGTTTACCAGACTTGAAGGAAAACAGAATTCTGGGAGACTTCTCCAGCTGCCACTTACCCTGGACTTCAGACTAAACTATTCATTCTCTTTAGAAATTCAACCACATGTATTACTCTATTACTCTAGGAAAACCATGTTTCCCCCCAGTTAGTGTTTTGATATGTTAGTCTCTTTTACTTCTGTTTATGAACACTCTGCCTCTCCTTTCCTGTACATGAAACGGGGGCTCAGTTTCATTATCTACAAAATGGAGATAATAGTAGTGACTGTTATTACATATATAGGTAATGCAAATTCAATTCTTAGCACATAGTACATATCCAGTGCAAGTTAATTGTTGTCAGAAAGGATATGCTAAACCAAATGATGAGGAATCAGACTACTCTCATGGGATCAGATGATTCTGATAAAGGGTTTTGTGGAGAGGAGAGTAGAAAGAAGAAAGAGGCATAAAAACAGAAGTAAGGCCAAGAACACAGGGTAGCAGAGTCAAGAGGGTTAGGATGACAGTTTGGGGGATGCCAAAGCCAGAAGGCAGGGAGTAGCACACTACCACATTACTCAGATGCACCTGCTCATGATTTTATTCAGCTGCTGAGTCTGACTCTCAGGTAACTCAAGTGTGCTGGTCTCAGGACAGAGCCATCTATGTGTGTATATCTATGTGCACTGCAGCCACCTGTAGAGTCTGGAAAACCTACTTCTAATTTTAGTTTTTGGCATTTACCTACTGTGTGATTTTTTCCCAATCTACTTCTCCTCTCTCCATGTAAATGTCTTCAGCTGTAAAATGAAGGAGCTGGGTCAGGTTGTCTCAATGATCCCTCCCACCTCTGATGCAGAATGCTGAGCCAATTCCTTCTGATCCAGTATTCTCCCTGACAAAAAATGTCAAACTGAATGATAGTTTTATATGACCTTTATTGAGGGTCTACAATATGCCAGGTCATGGGGTAGGCACTTTTACATCCATAAACACATTTGGTCTTCAGAACACATCTACCATCATGGGTTCTGAGTCCCACAATGACAGTACCAATAGTATATTATCATCTCTACTTCTTTTATGTCTTATTGTATTGGTTGAATGCTATCATTCTCCTAATGCTCTTTAATACTTTCAACACTGATTTTCATTCTCTTTCTGAGCCCCAAATTGCTTCGGGAAACTGTCTTCCTGATTCTCCTGTTCTCCTCCAATTTTTTCCTTTATATTCCCAGGGAGACAGATGTTGTATGGCATAGATACATTTCTAGTCATTGTCAGGCTATTGACTGTGCCATAATTCCAAATACCTTGAATCAAGGTCCTCCTAGTATATAGAAAATTGTGGTTAAGGATAAGCCTTGGGCTATGGAGCTAGCAAGAGCTGGACAGGGCCAGAGACCATCCAAGCAGATTGGGTTCCAGTGGGTGATAATAATAATAGCTAACATTAACTGAACTGTTATTTTTCTGGCATTGGGTTAACCAGTGGTTCTCAAGCAGGGCTGATGTCAGGAAATTTTGAGAAATATCTGAAGACGTTGAGTTGTCACAACTGAGCAGGAGGTGGGCTGCTGGCCTCTAGAGGATAGGGCCAGAGATCCTGCTAAGTGTCCTACAAAGCACAGGATACTCCATACAACCCAAAATTATCTGGACTGAAATGTCAATAATTTTGAAGTTGAGAAACTTTGGGTAAAGCTCTCTTTGTGTGATTATTTCATTTAATCATCAGACTAATCCTGTGAAGCAGGTATTACAATTATTATTACCATCTCTATTTTACAGATAGGGAAACTGAGGATTAGATACATAAAGCGATTTGTCCAACTTCACCAAACTAGAAGATGACAGAGTTAGGCTCTGGTCCCGAGTTTGCCTGACTCCATGTGCATGCCATTGCTTTGCTGGAGACTAAAAGGTCAGGTCAACTGAGCATGTAGGTCAGGACAAAGAATATGGTCTGCAGATTGATTCTTAGAGGTTTCTCCAGAGCCCAGGGCTCCCTTTAGCCCAGTAACTACCCAGCCTTGCTGCCTGTGCAAGAGAACAAGCAATGTTCTATGAGCCCCTACCTGTTGGGGGCAGTTTCCCAAGGGTCCTTGGGTTGATCTGGGAGCTGACCTTGACTGTTCTTAGCTGAGCTGAGCTGAGCTGAGCTGGCGAAGGCAGGGCCACCATCCCAGTGACTTAAGCCCCATGGTCCTATGACTCTGACCTCTGCAGCTTTGGAATCAAGCGCAGGGAGGAGCCTGGCTGACAGCTGGAGACACATGCTCACAGTCAAGTGAGCAATGTGGCAACTAGCCAGGAGTCAGATCTCCTCCTCCAATTTTATCTGCAACGCACTCAGAATATCAGCACAATGGGGAGTCCACAAATGCATGCATGATAGTAGGATCCTGACAATGAGTGAAAGAATAAATAAAATGGGTGAATACATACATTTTCTATGAGGTCAAGTCTTAAAATACAGTGAATGAGCTGGGCATGGGTGGAAGAGGGGAAGGCAGGGCTGGGCCAGTGCAGTGATACATTCCTGGGTGGGGTGATGCCAACTCTTCTGGATGAGCCTGCAGAGAAGCAGCTGGAGCTGCATCTTATAGAACACAAGCCATGGGAGACTGCAGGGAGATTGTGTTCTGAGCACCTTGTGGGCTTGACTGATTTCTGGACTTCATTGTTGAGGGCTGTTGGCAACCAGGCTTTTAACTTAGTAACCTCCAGCCCTAGGGGAAGCAGAGCCTAGAGCCATCTGTCCCAGGACCTCCCCTGGGTGAGGGTTGAGGCCCCAGCTGGACTCACCAATTGACTTATTATTATTGAGGTGGAAATAATTCTCAATATTCTGATTTCCCCTTCTAGGTCCTTTCAAAGACTATATTTATACAGAAGGACCAGGGAAACCAGCTCGAGTCACAGCACTCTGGGATCTTTGTTGTTTTGTTTCCTTTATGGAGAAAGGAGAGGAGGGGACAAAGGGAGAAAAGAAACTGAAATTCACTGAAGGTTTATTTTGGTTTGAGAACTTGTCACGATCTCATAAGGGAGGTGGTGAAGTGCTGTGCCTCAAAGCGTGTTGTCAGGTAGAGCCAGGTCACCAGTGATTTGGGTAGGTGTCCTTATCTTCCTAAACCTTAGTTTACTCATTGGTAACGTGGGGATATTTGTGTCTACTTTCTAGAGTTGTGATGAAGATTTGATGAGCTCATGCACAAGATGTGCTTAGCCCAATGGCTGCTACAAAATAGGTGATCACTAAGTATTAGCCAGCGATTATGATTTTGAATCAGATACTCTTAAGCCCCCTGGGAAGTGGGACTCACTGTCTCCATTTTACATATGAGGAAGTCGAGGCTCAGAGGGGTTATTACGATGCAGCTTTGCTCTCAGTTCCTCTGGCATGTCGTGGCTGACCTCCAAGACCAGGTCAGGTGCCCCTTCTCTGTGCTGCCCTGGCCCCTGCACTTCCCTCTCAGCTTTGATTGCACCACAGTGTGAGCCTGTTCAAAGTTACAGCCCCCACCACACTGTAGTCCATGGGCACAGGCTCTGGGCTTAGAGACCCATTCTCTGTTGCATTCTCAGCACCTAGCAGGGTGCCTGGTATGTGGTGAAAACTGCCACTGTATCAGCTGGCTGATAGGTAATTCAGGACCATTTGATTTAGTGGTCTGAAAGATTTTGCTTCTTTCTCATAACAATAGTGTGTGTGTGTGTGTGTGTTCTTAGGAATGATGATTAAAGTGAGTGTCTGGGAACATCCCTTAGATCTTACCAGGTCTCTTCTCTTTGGCATATCGACAATGGCAAACCCTGTTTATTTTACCTATCCTTGCTGCCCACCTCTCTCCACCAATTTCTAAGGAATCCAGGACACAACATAAAATTCCCAAAGAGAGACAGTAAATGTGTCATCCATTTAGAAGGGATTGGGAGTCAGTTACACACTGTGTTCGTGCAGAAATATGTAAATTACAGTGGGTTCTTGCAAGTTACATGGAAACAATGGCAGATTTCAGCATGGGGTTCTTAATCTTTCAACGACTCAGTTTATTTCTTCCACTTTTCACTCCTAGCTTATCTATCCCTCCCATCTCTCATGAGGATTGCTAAATATGGGACTTTGGCCAGCTGCTGGAAGGTGAGCTCAACTTCACAGAATATCTGTCCCTGGTTCCTTGATTCATTCATGCATTCACTCATTCGTTGTTTTCAGCATCTATCCTGTGCCAGGTACTGTGCTAAGCATTGGGCATACAAAGCAGCAAAAAGGGAGACAAGTCTCTGCCCTCTGGAGTTTATAGTCATATAGTTATGCCAAGAATCCATAATTATCAATAGATATAAGTGTTTTAAAGGAAAAACGATCATTCTTTGGAGACTTATCCTAGACTGGATGGTCAGGGAAGACTTTCCCATGGAAGTAAAACTGAGCAGGGATCTGAGGAATGGACAGAAGGTGGCTCATGGTTGGTAGTGGGAGACGGTTTCATACAAAGTAACCAGTATGTGCAAAGTCTTTGTAAAGAGAGTTGGAACTAAAAGAGAGAATTAGAACTAAAAGGAGGCCCTTAGGGTGAGGACATGGAAGCTGGAGGACCACAGAGTGTGAGCCAGGCTGAACAGATGGGCAGTGGTAGACCCCATGGGGCTTTACAGGCTAAGATGAGGGTTTACCTTCTATTCTAAGAAAAGTGAAAGGCATAGCAGGCACTTAAGAAGCTGTAGGACACACTTATTATTATTATTATTTTTTAAATATTGTTCTGGCTGCTGTGGGGAGAATAAAAGATGTCTGAGTAGGTGTGGGGAGACCAGGAATGAGACAAATGTGATTGTCTAGGGGGCAGACAATAATGACTGTTTGGACTCAGTGGGAGTGTGGAGGTGGGCACCAGAACATGGGCTTAGAGGGGAGGATCAGAAGGTTGTGGGGCTTGAGGCGAAGGGAATTGTCCATAGAGACTTCTAGGTTTCTGGTTTGGTAACTGGAAGATGTTGGCTACTCAGAGACATCAGTGACACTGACAAAGGGAGAAGTTGGGCAGATGTAGGGAGGCAGATAATGAACCTGCCTTGTACCCCGATGAGTCTTAGACCCTGTGGGACATGCGAGTGTAGCTGCTCATGGGCATTAGATATATGTGTGCATCTCTCCCATGCTGGGGTCTTTAGAGAGCCAATTCCAGAACTCATTTAAACTGCTTTATTTCTTTGTTGTCAAGTTTTGATCAGGCCATAGTTAAGGCACCTAAGTTCCATTTCTTTCATAGTAAATTTTTTGAGTGAGAAAATGTGGTCCTACCAATAAGAGGGGAACCTGGCTCTACTTATCACCATGGTTAAGGAGATATAATGAAAAGCCAGCTTGAAAGGGCTTCACCTGAGCCCTAAGACAACATAATCTCTCTGAGAGACCTCTGAGCCTGGAGCTGGGAGGGGTTTTTCTCACCTGTGTAGAGGTGGTAGGCGGGTTATATTGAGTTAGAGGTGGCATTTATCTTTATTCTGATTAAGTACTTACCTATCTTTCTTTCATAGTTTTTAGTAGTGTCATTCATCTGTTTATTGATCCCTTTAGCCAACTTTTATTGAGTATACTGTTTTGGATGTTGAGGATGTACAAAGAGTAAGCTGGGGTCTCAGCTCTCATGGAGATTGCACTCCAGTTGGGGAGACAGGCAATAGTCAAGGAAACAAACTTGCAAACAGTGTTAGTTTTCAATGACATTGGGGAAGGGCTCTCTGAAGGGTCACATTTGAGGGGGATCTGGTGGAGCCAGACAGTTATGCAAAAGGCCAGATGGTGATTGGGGGCAGCTGTAGGATCAGCCACGTGTCAGCTGTAGGTCAGCCACCCTAGAAAGAAGTCCAGGGTGTTGGTTCAGCAAGTGAAGGGGAGAGTGATAGACGAGACTGTGGAAGCCACAGGGGCAGACCGTGTAGGACTTTGTAGGCTATGGAAAAGTTTGCTCTCAGTGCATTGGGGAAGTACTGCAGGTTTTAAAGCATGAAGGTGATCTGCCCAGATTTGTTACCAAAAAGATCACTCTAGTTCCCATGTGTGGAATGGATTGTTGGAAGGTGAAGAGTGGAAGTGAGTAGTCCAATGAGAAGGATGTTGCAGTTGCCCACTGGAGAGGTACTGAGGGCTGGTTCCAGATGGTAGTGGTGGTCACTGGCTCTCAAGGTTTCATCTGTGGGCTTAGATGAATAACAAATGTCTCATGCCCAGAGGGACTCTATAATCTGTCATCAATTGCTTACCCTAATACCATTATAACTATTTTCCAAAACTAACAAGGGTGAGTAGAGAGTTGTCCCTTAGTATCCATGGGGGAATGGTTCCGGGATCCCTTTCAGATACCAAATCTGAGGATGCTCAAGTGTCTTATATAAAATGGTGTAGCTATTTGCATAGAAGCTGCCCATATCCTCCTGTATACTATAAATCATCTCTAAATTACTTATAATACTTAATACAATGTTAAGTACAAAATAGTTGTTACACTGTGTTGTTTTTCCATTTGTATCATTTTTATTGACATCTTGTTATTTTTAATTAATTAAGTGTCAAATATTTTTGGTCAGAGGTTTGTTGAATCTGTGGAGGTGGGACTCTTGGATAGAGAAGGCTGACTATAAATAACTCTTTCTGTTAAGCAATCTGTATGTTTGATTTCTCTTATCTTTTAGCATCATCGTTGTTGTTTTCACCAACAAAGTCATTGAACAATAAATGATTTGTGTTATCTTTGGGGATATATAATAACAGAGGTAGGAAGATGTACAAGTGGATAATCCTCTAGGCATGCAGGTGGGTTTGCAGTCTAGCTTTAACTGATAACAGACATCTAGGTCTTGGGAAACATTCTTGTAAGTTTGAGTTGCATTTTCAAATGCATGAAAAGCCATGATTTGTTTAAGAAAAGCCAAATAGTTCACTGTGGCCAGAACATAGTTTAGGTGCCAGAGTAGTGATTTGGTGGTGATGGTGGAGGTGGAATATCTGCAGTAGAAAGTAGAAAGGTTTTGATAGATAGAATTTGGCAGCAGTAAAGAGCTAATTAAGGTTTCAGTACAGACAGTGACATGTTCAAATGCATGCTTTAAAAGGATCATCCTGGGAGGAGAATGGATTAGAGAGGGTGAGGCTGGAGGTGGGCAGCATGAATAGGAATAATCCCAGGGAATTATGTGATGAATGTTTAGATGGTGGAGATGGCAGGGCCTGGTTGGATATAGAGGGAACAGGTATGAGGCAGAGACCGGTTGGGAGAATTCCAAGGTTTCTGGCTTGAGTGACTAGAGGGATGGCAATGATATGGCAATAGATTGTTATAGATACTGAAGTGCCTTGTTTCTGTGTTTTATAAAATAAAAATGAAGATGCTGTCAGTTGCAAAAACGGTTGGAGTTCTCCCCCTCACCTCCTGTATCTTCACCCCTCTGAAATATATCTTTGCAGCTCCTGCCATCAAAAGTTGGAGTCTGTTTCCCCACCCCTTGAATCTTGGCTGGCTATAGATCCACTTTGGACAACAGAATGCGGTGGAAGTGATGCTATGCCAATGCTGAGGTGAGGCCTCAAGAGGCCTTGTGGGCTGTGACTCTTTGGAACACTGCCTAGCTGTCACATGAACAAGGCTACTGGATGATGAGAGACCCTATGGAGCCAAAACATGCCTTTCCAGCTGAGACCCTCCTAGTCTAGCCAGGCCCTGGCTGCACAAGCTGGTGACCAAAGATACATGAGTGAGTCCAGCTGAGAACTCTCTAGCTGAGCCCAGCCCAAACTGCTGATCCACTGAATTGTGAGCTACATAAATGACTGTTGTTTTAAGCTATTATGCTTTTGGGTGCCGTGTTAGCAAACGTGAAGTGATGCCAGTATTTATGAAATAGATGTAAAGCTTTACTGAACTCTCCAGTGTGGATGGAAGATTAAATTAGAATAAGAAAGCCTCTTGCTTAACCCTCTGATAAAATTTTCAGGATTTTTTTTAGTGAATCAGTCAGTGTGCATTTTTCCGGAAAATGCATTATACCCCTTTGATGACCTTAGTTCTTATCCCTGTCATGATGGGGTTGTGCTAGATTAGGGTAACAGAGGGTGATCTCACTCCTGGTTTGTCTGGAAGTCTCCTGAAAGTCCCACATCTGGGGAAACTCTTCAGTCCCAGGTGAGCCTGGACAGTTGGTTACTCTACATCTGCACTTCCCTTTGTTGTTTGCAAGTCAGATGTGCCCACATTCACCTATGGGCTTCTGATGACAAGGTAGGCTTTAATCTGGCCTGTTTTACAGATGGTAAACCTGAGATCCAGCAGGTCCAAAGTGCCCACTCTGGATCACTGAGATAGACGGCAGAGAAAAGAGGAGTTGAACCCAGGTCAGCCTAATGCTGTTCCTCCCCACCTGATGCTTCCGGGGTGGTTACACCAACCCTTTATTATTGGGCTGTGAAGTGAGGGGCTGCATCTCAGATCCATTCCCCAGCAGCACAAATGCTTTTCCATTTTGATGATTTACAAACACCAGTGAGGTCTGACACCAGTAGAGAAGAGACCATGGCTTATTCTGTAGCTCACGCTTTGTAGAGATGACTTGAGCCACTGGCAGCCTTGACCTAACCGTCTGAGGCCAGAAGAGCTGCCACCCCAGATCCGCAGATGGCAATATAAGTGAGACTCAGCTCCAGAGAAAGACCTTGGAGAATCCAGAAAAAGACGAGACGTGGGAGGGGAAAGGGATGGGAATAGAGAACTGGTTTCATCTCTTTCAGGAACCTTGTTGAGGCTTTATCGTGAACTCTTTGTTTAAAAAAAATCATTTTTCATACATTCAGAATTCCAAGCTGCTGAAAATTTCCTCCTGTGATGAGACGCATTCAGAACAAAACGTGCAGCCTGATTTGTCTTTCCCCAAAATCAAAGGCAGTATTCTAAAGAGACTGCATTTGCCACACAAAGGTGGCAGATGTTTGCTGAGATTATAGCTGCACAAGCGTTCCGCACGTTCAATCTTGGGAGCATTTCAGTTTTTGAAAGGAGAAACAGTTTTGTGTCAGTCCTGGGTGCCCAGGAAGCTTCTGGTACCTACAGTGTGGAGCTCTGGTGGGGTGTGGACAAAGGCAGATTTGCTCACCTGGTTTTCCATGATCTGGATGTCTTGCAGAGCAGTTGCTGAGTAAGACTGGGCTGAAGCACAGTGTGGCAGGAAGTCAGCTCATCAAGTACTCCTTAGCAGCTATGCGTACCCCCATAATGGTGTTAGGTCCTCCAGGCAGGGATGTGTGCCCTTCAAGGTGCTGCAATTCTTATTCTTGCCCTCATGGCCTTTGTAGTCTGAAGGCTTTCTGGGCCCACAAACTTAGAAAGTTGATTTTAAAGTTGAGCTAGTTTTTAACTTCCCAAATATATTTACTCTCATTCCTTCCCTTCTCTTGATTTCCTATGCTGGAGAACTGACAGTTTACCAGATTTCTCTCTTTCCCCCATCCCTGGAATATAATCAGTCACAGAATCTTGAATCTTCTATCCCCCAAAATGGAACTCAAAACCCACCCTCTTTTTCCATCTGCATTGCAGATGGAATCCCTTCTCCTCACCCCCATCCATGGGAAACACCTTTGTCACACCTCCCATACTGTCCCGCAGCTACCCTGGAGGCTACTGGAAGTTAGAATCAGCTTTGCTTTCTTTGTAAGCTAGCACAGGGTCCGCATGCATTTGGCATTTATTGACTTTTTGGAATGAGTGAATGAATGAATGAATAGATAATGATGTCAATGACAGACTATTCCTCAGCCATGTCCCTTTAGATTTCTCTGTTGGTCTCCGTTGGTGCATGTCTCTCTCTCTCTCTTTTTAAACTTAATTTATCTTTTAACATGGCCAACTCCATTTATCCTTCAAGACCCAGTGCCCATGTTAACTCCCCAGGAAGCCTTCTCTGACACAGTCTGCCTGTGTGGCTGATTCACTTTTTCTTTTCTTTTTCTTTTTTTTGTGACTGAGTCTTGCTCTGTCACCCAGGCTGGAGTGCAATGGCGCAATCTCGGCTCACTGCAACCTCTACCTCCTGGGTTCAAGCGATTCTTCTGCCTCAGCCTCCCAAGTAGCTGGGACTGCAGGCACATACCACTATGCCTGGCTAATTTTTGTATTTTTAGTAGGGATGGGGTTTCACTATATTGTCCAGGCTGGTCTCGAACTCCTGACCTCGCGATCTGCCTGCCTTGGCCTCCCAAAGTGCTGGGATTACAGGCTGATTCACTTTTTCTTCTGTGCTTCCACAAAGCTTGTGCTTGTGCACATAAGAATCAGTATTTCAATGTCTATACGTATGTTTTTTCTTGTTTGTCTCTTCCAGGGATAGCAAGTAGATTTAATTTCACACTTTTGTTTTGCCTATTGTTGCTGCTTGAAACAGTATTGAGCTGGATACTGAGGGTAGCTTTTCATCATTATACTGTCTGATTTCTGTCTATCAGAGGGAGTGGGCTTATTTCCTCAGCAGCAGTAACTGTGAAGAACATGATGTTAATTAAGAAATCTGTGTGTGTGGATCAGCCTGCCAGTTGCTGTGGCTTCTGAAACTTTAAGCCTGGTTGGTTCAGAGAGGCTAAAGCCTATTGATCTCAAAGCTTGGGTGGAGAAGGGGCTTGAAGCTGTCCTTCAGTCTCAATTCTGTTCCCTGTGCTAGATGACTGATAGAAGAGGAAGTTCTCTCCATTCACAGCCTTCTCTATGGCAAACAGATGTGAGGCATGAGATGTTGTACTCTGATGGTCATGGACTTTGGGTTGGACTGAGTTGGAATTCCCATACCATCACTTACTAGCTGTATGATTTGAGGCATGTTACTCAGCCTCTTAAAACTCTTGTTTCCTTAATTAGGAAAAGGGATTTGTATAAAAGTCAGCCTTTATAGAATCTCTATTATATGCCAGGTGCTGTGTTTTATTTTTATTTTAAAAATTATTTTTAAAGACAGGCTCTCATTCTGCTGCCCAGGCTGAAGTGCTGTGGTGATTGTCACTCACTACAGCCTCAAACTCCTGGTCTCAAGCAATCCTCCAACCTCAGCCTCCCAAAGCTCTGGGGTTACAGGCATGAGCCATCATGGCTTGCCTTATTGTTATTTTTGGTTGTGGTTAAAAAACCTATAACATAAAATTTACCATCTTAACCAGTTTTAAGTGTATAGTTCAGTAGTGTTAAACACATTTATATTGTTGTGTAATGGACCTCCAGAGCTTTTTTATTTTACTAAACTGAAACTCTCTACACATTGAGAAACTCTTCATTTTCCCCTCCCCTCAGCCCCTGGCAACCACCATTATAATTTTTGTCTCCATGAATTTGACTACTTTAGATACCTCATAAAAATGGAATCATATAGTACTTGTTTTATTATGACTGGCTTATTTCATTTAGCATAATGTCTCAAGGTTCATCCATAGGGTAGCATGTGTCAGGATTTCCTTTTTTAAGGAAGAACAGTATTTCATTGTATGCGTAGACCATATTTTGCTTATCCGTTCTTCTGTTGATAGACACTTGGGTTGCTTATACTTCTTGGCTAGTGGGAATAATGCTACTTTGAGCTCTTGCTTTCAGTTGTTTGGGATATATACCGAGGAGTAGGATTGCTGCATTATATGATAATTTTAATTTTAATTTTTTTTTAGGAATCATCATACTGTTTTCCATAGCAGTTACACTATTTTATATTCCCACCAATAGTGCACAAGTGTTCTAATATCTCCACATCCTTACCAACATTCATTAATTTCTGCTTTAAAAAAAATTTAGCCATTCTAGTAGGTGTAAGATGATATCTCATTGCAATTTTGATTTGCATTTCCCTAATAATTAGTGATGTTGAGCATCTTTTTATATGCTTTTCGGCCATTTGTACATCATCTTTAGAGAAACGTTAAATTAAATTTTTTGCCCGTTTTAAATCAGGTTTCTTGTTTTGCTTTGTTTTTGTTAAGTTGTAGGAGTTCTGTATATATTCTGGATATAAACCCTATAACAGATATATGATTTGCAAATATTTCCTCCCATTTTGTGGGTTGCCTTTTCACTCTGTTGATTGTGTCTTTTGATGCACAAAAGTTTTAAAATTTGATATAGTCCCATTCATTTATTTTTGCTTTTGTTGCCTGTGCTTTTGGTGTCATATCCTGGGAATCCTTGCCAATCTCAATGTCATGAACTTTTCTTCCTGTTTTCATCTAAGAGTTTTAGAGTTTAAAGTTTCAAACATACTGAGTTTCAGTTGTATCTTGGGAATCCTTGCCAAACTAAATGTCATGAAGCTTTTCTCCCTGTTTTCTTCTGAGAGTTTTAGAATTTCAGAACCTATGTTTAGGTCTTTATTTTGAGTTAATTTTTATATATGGTATAAGATAATGGTACAACTTCATTCTTTTGCATGTGAATATCCAGATTCCACAGTACCATTTACTGAAGAGATTGCCCTTTCCTCACTGAATGCTCTTGGCACCCTTGTTGAAGATCGCTTAACCCACACGAGAGGATTTATTTCTGGCTCTTTATTTTATTCTATTGGTCTATGTATCTTGTCTTTATGTCAGTACCACACTGTTTTGATTACTGTAGTTTTGTAATATAAGTTTTGAAATCAGACTTCCAACTTTGTTCTTCTGTTATAAGGTTGTTTTGACTGTTCAGGGTCCCTTGAGATGCCTTATGAATTTTAGGATAAGTTTTTCCATTTCTGCAAAAAAAAAAAAAATGCCATTAGGATTTTGATAGAGATTTCATTGAATCTGTAGATTACTTTGAGTAGTATTGACATTTGGACAATATTAAGTCTTCTAATCCACAAGCAAGAGATATCTGTCCATTTATTTGTGTCTTCTTTAATTTCTTTCAGCAATGTTTTGGGGTTTTCAGTGTACAAGTCTTTTGCTTCTTTGGTTAAGTTTATTCCTAAGTATTTTATCCATTTCTTTTTTTTTTTTTGAGACACAGTCTTGCTCTGTCACCCAGGCTGGAGTGCAGTGGCATGATCTCAGCTCACTGCAACCTCTGCCTCCTGGGTTCTACCCTGGTGTCTACCAATTAGCTGAGATTAACAGGTGTGAACCACCATGCTCAGCTAATTTTTGTATTTTTAGTAGAGACAGGGTTTCGCCATGTTGGCCAGGCTGATCTTGAACTGCTGACCTCAAGTGATCCTCCCGCCTTGGCCTCCCAAAGTGCTGGGACTACAGGTGTGAGCCACTCCACTTGATCCATTTTATCCTTTTTGATACCATTGTAAATATAAATGGAATTGTTTCTTAATTTCTTTTTGCACATTTAATCATTAGTGTATAGTAATACAACTGATTTTTGTGTGTTGATTTTGTATACTGCACCTTTGGGGAATTTGTTTATTAGGCAATTTAAATGTTTTACTTGTGTAACCTCATTTAGTCTTTAGGGCTGCCCAGTGAGGTAGGTATCATTACTACCCTCATCTTACAGATTAGAACACTGAGGCTCAGAGTGCTTGGGTAACATCCCCCAGGTGACCTGGTTGGAAAGGCTCCTACCAGACCTTTCCTGGATGGAAACTCAGACATCCATAACTTTTAGTCATGATACTTATTAATCGCTTTTTGATAAGGAGTTTTATAAGAGTTACATGAGTTAATCTTTAAAAGTGCCTCACATAAGACTGAATACTTAATAAGTGATAGTTTTTTTAATACTTAAATAAAACTTCATTGAGCATGCAAAATTAAAGGACTCACAACATTGCAAGTAAAAATAAATTCAAAGGGATTCTCACCTGAAACATTCTGGCAAAAATATTTCAATTATGAAGATAATTTATTTTTATATTAGAACCATCAAGGAGGAAAAAAGACTCCTTACAAAGAGTACAAAAAACTGGCTGTCGATAGACTTTTCTTTTGTTCTTCTAGATGGCGAAGCCTCTACAAGGGTTTGAAGGGAGAAATTTGGAACCTAAAACTTTTGAAGACTTCATAGTAAAAGCAATGAAGTACAAGCAATAGATAGACATTCTTAGAGATCTAGAGACTTGAAATAGAGATGTAAGACAAATCAATGTGAAGAATATGAGAATGGGGGAATTACGGTATGAAAGGGCATGTTTCTTTTACCAAACTTAGACCCCAAGATTCAGCAATCCAGCTGGATGCTATGTTTTCAGGTAATAATAATTCTGCACCCTTGAGCTTAGTCCTCACAACTTCCCTCAGCTGCTCTTCTGCAACTTCACTGAGACCAAGAATTAGATTTCCGTATTTGTATGTTTCTTAACACAAGTTACATCACTTAATTCAGAAAAATAGGGATTAGGAGAACCAAAGTCATTTGTGGACTTGCATGGGTCTCACAATAATTGAGTGGCATTGTGGAATTCCTGCTGAGTTTGTCAAAACGCAACCTCGGGCTGACACCAGAGTCCACTACACCAGAGCACAGCTGGGACTGACAGAGGCCTCTGGACCTGTGCTGCCATTTCCCCTGGCTGCTTGGATTGTCTGCGTCTTGAGGGCAACAGGCTGTACCAGGAGGCAACCACAGATGCCTGCCTTTCTCTAATAATTTCTTCTGGGCGATACCAGAGTAAGGCTGAAGAGTCCTGACTTGATAGTCCCTGTGAGGTTGCAGTGCAGAGTAGGGGCCCAGACTTCCCAGGCATGCCCAGCCCCAGAACCTTCCTGCCTGGCGCTTTTCTTTAGGGAAGTCTCTCAGATCCTTGGTTAGAAAACCAAGAGTGAACACGTCTTCCTCTTTCAAGATAGCTCTCTCCATTGGTGAAAAAGCCAAGACAAAAGGAAACGCTGAGGTAGAAAGGGCCCTGATATCTCACACTCATGTTTCTCGCCCTGCTTTTTTTAGAAAAGTAGCTCTTTCCCATGGTTAGGGGAGAAGTCAGACCTTCCTGTTCCTCTTGAGCAGGGCATGAAGCAATTTTCAGCTCTGATGTTGACACCAGGTCATACCCCCAGACCTTCTCCCTGGGCCAGGCTCTTTGGACTTCTGAGCTCTGGCCTTTCCAATAGGAAAGTGACCAACTGACCACAGAAACAAGACATGCACAGCTTTTGCAGTGGAAAAGAAGCAGCAGGGAATAGAAGCAAGGACCAAGACCCTTGGGCTGCCCAGCTTCGCTTCTCTCCCAGCTCTGCTTCTCTCCCAGCTCCATTGCTTATTGTCTGGGAGGAATCAGACAAGTTACTTAACCTTTCTGAGTCTTGGTCTTCCCACTAGAAAAGTATGGAGATAGTGCTATATGCACAAGGGGATTGTTTATAGGAAAAAATGAGAAGATCTACACAGAGAGTTTAGTGTGGGGCTTGGAACATAGTAAATATTCCATAGACATTAGTTACTCTCAAGATTATTGAAGGTTGCATCTAAATCCTTACTTTGAGCAGCATCTGAATACATAGTGTACAGGAGGCAGGATTGTGCACCTAGAGAGGGAGGACTCTGGATTCAATGAGAACTGGGTTTAAATCCCCACTCCAGTAATTACCGGTAAGCAGAATGAACATGGAAAAGTTAATTCTCTTCTTTGAGCTTGATTTCTCACCTTATGCTTTTCTTGCATGGTTCTTGTTGAGGACTAGTTGGGGGGAGATTATGTGAAATCATGTATGGTGGACGCACAGTGGATGTGCAATAATAATTCCCATTATTACTAAGGAATCAAGTCAAATCCATTCAAAGGATGGCCTGAACCTTTGTGGGTCTGACCACCGTTAAACATGTGAAGGCGAATTAGTCCGCTGGCATTTTATGTGTGTGGAGTGAATCAAAAGAAAAAAATGAGGTCAAAATGGCTTTCTTCATTTGATCATTCACTTTTTCATACTCCGAGTGCCTGGCACAGTGTCTGACTTATTTTAGGTCCTCAATACATATTTGTTAATTTAAATAAAGCTTTATTAATGCCGACATAGTTTTGTATGGGCAAGGCTGGCTCCATGGGCAGCCATGTTGGCATGGCTATGCTTGGAAGGACCCCATGACATCTTCAAAATCATAATAATTTTTAAATAAGGGCTCTTCACTTCATTTTTATTTTGCACTGGGCCCCACAAATTATGCAATGAGTCTTGTGCACAGGCAAATAAAATGCAATGTAAAAAGGCCAATATTTTCCTTCTAAAAACTCTCCATTGGCTCCTCATTGCACCTAGAAGAAATCCAAGCTTGTTATGTGGCTTACCAGGTGTACCTGGTCTCTGCGGTCACACACACCAGGAATCAAGATTCCTGAACTCCAGCCACCCAGGCCTGCTCATTTAACAGTCTGAGCTCTTTCCCTGCTCCCCATTTGGGTCTCAGCTCCTAAATCACTTCCAGAGCAAGGTGCCTCCTTGACCATCCTCCTTGGCCACTCTGTCTTTTTAAAAAATTTATTTTATAACGTCAACTTTTATTTTAGATTTGGAGGTATATGTGCAAGTTTGTTACATGGGTATGTTGCATGGTGCTGAGGTTTGAGGTATGGATCTCACCACTCAGGTAGTGAGCATAGTACTCAATAGGTAGTTTTTCAACCCCCAGGCCCCCCTCTCCCTTCCCCTTCTAGTAGTCCTCAGTATTGAGTGTTCCCATCTTTATGTCCATGTGTACTCAATGTTTAGCATCCATTTATAAGTGAGAACATGCAGTATTTGGTTTTCTGTTTCTGCATTAATCTGCTTAGGATTATGGCCTCCAGCTGCATTCCTGTTGCTGCAAAGGACATGATTTCATTATTTTTTATGGCTGTGTAGTATTCTATGGTATATACATACCACATTTTCTTTATATAACCCACCTGTGGTGGACCTGTAGGTTGATTCCATGCCTTTGCTATTGTGAATAGCCCAATCCATCTTATTAGCCGGCTTTACACTCTTCATAGCTCCTGATGCTTTCTAAAAGGAGTTAGAGTTTACTTTTATGTCGACTTGTTTATTTTCTGTTTCCCCCGCTGTACTAAACTTGATGGAGTCAGCCATCTTCCTATCTCATTCCCTCCCTTGTTCCCAAAGCATTGCCCAGCCCTCAGCACACAGTGGGTGCTCTATGAATATTTATGGACTGAAGAATGAATGGACTTGGCAGTTCTGGGATTTTAATCTTAAAATGCTGACCCCTCAGGACTTTCTCCAATTGGAAAGTGACAGCAGAGTTGGCACCATGTTCCCTAGTTGGGGATGAGTGACCATGTGGCTCCACAGCCTCGCAGTTGAGCAAGATGTCCACCATTTCCATGTTCTCCTGGTAACACAGGCTGTGAAGGGCTGGAAGCTGGGGCTTGGCTCCTAAGCCCAGTCTCCAGGGTCAGGTCCTTGCAGTAGGATCCAGTCTGCAGATAGAGATGTAGAAAGGTCTGGATAGCTGGTGTGAACCAAGAGGCAGGAAACAGGAGATTGATAGCAATGAAAACATTGGGTGAGAGGCCACTCAACCCAATGCCCCATTTTACGGAAAAGAATATTGAGATTAAATGAGAGGAAGAAACTTATTCTATAATAATAATAACAGCAAAAATCCAACCCAACTCAAACCAATCCAAATAAAATCAGTGAAACAAATGAAAAGGAAAAAAAAATGAGAGGCAGTATAGTGTAGCATTAAGACCTCAATACAAGTATGATATTAAATGAGTTAATACTAATAAGGGGCTTAAGGCATAAAGTTCCTAGCACAAAAAATTTGCTATATAAGTATTCACAAATTAAAGGCTAAATCTATTGCGCTCTTTTGCTGTTCCAGGAAATTTGCAAGCCTCTTACTTATATCATTTCATTTGCTTCTTCCAGTCACCTGTTGAGGTAGTTGCTATGATGATTTGTCCTTATTTTACAGATGATGAAATGAAGGCCCAAGTGGGAGAGTAGTAGAGCCGGGATGTGGCCTCAGTCTGGCTGACTCTAGGACTGGGTTCTTGGCCACTACCCTGGATTGCAGTCAAGGGCAGAGCTGGCCTGGCACCTCTGTGCTCTTTCCCAGTGCCAGACCTGGGACTGGCCTAACTGGGAAATGCTGCTGATTCACATGTGCTCTGCTGGGAAGCTGCCTTACTCATTGGCTCGTTCATGCTGCAAGCATTCCTTGCATCTGCCTTGTTCAGGCTTTGTGCTAGGTGCTGCAAACAGACAGGTGAAGTCAGGTGGCTCCTGTTAGGGCAGCAGGCTTCCAGGCTGGAGGGGATGGCAGAAGGTTGGACACACGTTGGAGAGCTGATGAGTACAGGCTTGCTGAGCTTGTTTTCTCCAGGTCCTTGGCACCCCTATGAAGGGAGTGCAGCTGGCCCTGGGTGTCAGGAATGGTTGGGATCCCAGATACACCAGAGCAGATTGGGCAAACCTTTGAACCTAAGTGGTCTGCTCAGCCCTCCCATGCAAAGCCTCATGTGGAGGGCTGGGGTAGAGAACTCTGCTGGCTCTGGATGTGTCTGAGAGCCCCACCTGCCAGGGGGCCAACTGTGCTGTGGGGAGGGGATGAAGCCCTAACAGGGACTACCCCTGGGAGCCCAAGAGCCTTCAGCAATGATTCCTGATTCATCTCCCTTACCACTTCCTGGCTTCTCCAGCCTGGAACCTCTGGGCCTGTTCTGCTCCTTTGGATCTTGTCCCCACCTCTGTCATAAGCACCCCAATAAGCCTTGTGGCATTCAACATGGGTCACTCAAGGTGAGTATTCTCTCTTCAGTCCACAGCAGGCATGCCCAACCCTATTGATCTCATTTGCCCATTCATTCATGCATTCATGCATTTATACCTTTGTTCAACAAATAGTTATTGGATTCCTTTTGTGGGTTAGGTATTGTGCTGGTCTCTAAGAACACAGCTAAGAAAAAAAGAGTCATAGCTTCTACCCTCAAGGAACCCACATTCTAGAAGGCTAGCATAAGAATAGTAAAGCAAGGAAGAAAAATAATTACACATTTTAAAAAGTGCACATGGGTGGTGTAAGTTAGTGATATGAATTGGCACTGATTCATATTAGCTCATGAGAGCCAATTGTTAAATTTTCAGGGGTTTTTGTGAGCCAGTTGTTAAGCACAGCCATTATAAACATTAAATTATATAAATAA
>NW_012121820.1:13223304-13229273 GCF_000951035.1 Colobus angolensis palliatus
TATATACAATCAAAATAAAAAATGAAATGCATCACTCAGTTATTTTACTTCCATTGTATCCATATGATGAAAATAATACATAATAGTGAGTGCATTGTTGTACTTCTTTGCCTAAAACCATATCCAGTGACCACATGTTGCTAGCTTGATATTGACCATGATGGGAATATTTACATTATGAAAATTAGGAGATACGACAAATGAGGGCTTTTGTTTTCCTGTGAGAACCTTTGTTAACATTTACTAGCACGCTCCTGGGATATGGGAGATAATACAGGAGGATTTGACCTCAGGTAGATTGATTTATCAGGGGAGATCTCGCTAAGTGGGGGATAGTTTTCTGAGACCTGAGGATGAGAAGGAGTTGACCATTGTAACCATGTGTTGCAGTTTTATGCAAAGACTCTGGGGCATGGTAGTTTCTGGGAATGGAAAGGGGACCAATATGGCTGTTCATCAGTACTTCTAGCTATGACGTTATGAGCAAGGACGAGGGAGGAGGGAGATGGGGTTGGAAAAGCAGGCAGGGGCCAGGGCTAAAAGTGACTTGTGAGCCATGGGAAGGAGTCTGGAGTTTATTTGAAGGCATGGGAGGGGTGCACAGTTGCAAGAGGGCAGCACTGCCTGACTCCCACCTCCAGTGCTCTCCACATCTTTCCTCATTCTGCCCCACAGCTTTCTCCAGAGCTACAGGGGAGGCGATGGCAGGAAATGAGCTCTCCTGGGGGCAACCTTCAACCATAAAGCCATGGAGACTAGTGGATAAAGGCCCCAGCTTCCTGTTTTTCAGATGGAAAATTCTGGGAGGCCTTCTGTACACTTCCCAGAGGTCCTGGTACACCCAAGCCCCCTTTGCCTACAGTAATGACCTCAGTAATATCCTCAGGCTGAGGATCCCAAATTTGAAAATCCCAAATCCAGAATGCTCCAAAATCTGAAAAATCTGAAACTTTTAAAGCAGAAACATGATGCTCAAAGGAAATGTTCATTGGAGTACTTCAGTACTCACTGGAGTACTTCCTGGGATCATCTCCCAAATCAACTACCTGTACCAAAGGCCTTATCGCAGGCTCTGCTCTCCAGGGAACCCAAACTAAGACAGGGTGATGTGAACACTATACACACAGAACTGGCAGATGGGGAATGGGTTGGAGGGGCCATTTCTGCCCAGTCGCCTTCCTCTACCCATGCCTGGGTTCCCTGGGTTCTTTCTGCAGGGACCCCTTTATCCCACATCCTGGAATCAGTCCTGACTAGGGACAGCCTAGTTTCTGCCCTTAGGCCTGAGTGGGTCAGCCAGGAGGTGATCAAACCCAGCACCAGCACCACACTGTGGGGGCCACTTCACAGGCCTGGCTGCATCTGTCAAGACCCTCAGTCCCCTCCCTTTTTGGTTGGTCTGGCTCCTCCTGAAGGTGTCCTCATCCTGTCCTCCCACCTGGTTCTGCCAGACTCTGCTGCCTGGATCTGATGGTTTTTCGAGCCCTCTTGAGCTCTGAGAGCCCCAGAAGGTGGCTTAGCTGTTCCCCAGCCCTGGTCATGTGCCTAAATTAGGCTACAGTCGGTATGTCCCACAGATCCCTGCCATGGAGAGCTGATCTCACCTGTCCCAGCCTGGGCCACATAGGACACCAGTGTGGCCTCTTCCTCAGTTTCCCCAGGTCAGCATGGGTTAGCAACAACAACGCACTCACTCAGCAGCCTAGGCTTCAAGAAACTCTGCTGCTGCAGTGCGAGAGTCTGAGACTGAACCTTCATGGAGGGCAGGTGATCTGTCTCACAGAGCTGGCTTCATACACCCCGTCTGAATCCTTCCCTGCTTGGCAGCTCAAAAGGCCACTTCCTTCTCCTAATGCCCCTCACTTTGCACTCCCCCGCACAGGCTATCCTTCAGGACCCAAATTGGCGAGGCAGCAGACCCTATTCCTTACAGGACATGTTTCCCTGGCTCCATGACTGGGAAACCTGCCCATTCTCCCTCCCTCTCCCCTAGGGACCTGGCTCCCTTCCTCACCATCAGCCCCTCCTGCTGCTCCCTTCTGAAGCTATCCAGAATATTCTGACTCACCCTCTGACTCAGGAGGAGCGTATTTCTGTTCCCACGTCCTGCACCTTAAGGACTGGAGATCACAGCTGTTACCTCTGTGCATTCGTGTGCCTGTGTGTGTGCCTATGTGTGCATGTGTGTGCCCCTGTGTGTGCATGTGTGTTCCCATGTGTATGCATGGGCGCATGTGTGTCTGTGTGTTCTTGTGTGTGTGTTTAAGTGTATGCATGCATGCATGTATGTGCCTGTGTGTGTGGATGAGGAGGCACATTTTCCCCAGAGAGCTGGGGAGGGTGATTCTCCTATCCCTTCTCTACCTTATATATACATCCCCTGACCCCTCAGGAGCAGACAGCTGGCCTCACAGGCCCCTGGAGAGGTGGATGGTGGGGTTGCCACAGAAAGCCTTACACTAATACAAGTACAAGGCAGTATCAGATGATTGTGCTATCCAAGGTGCTTTTTAGCAAAGAAAATCCAAGTTGATGACCCCATCCACTAAACCAAGTCTGGAATTTCTATATTGTTGAGCTGGAGAGAACCTAGGGGCTGAAGCTAACTCCTCATTTGTTACTTTGGGCCTAATGATACCCAGATTAGTAAGAACCATGTTCAAAATTACCCAGCAAGCAAGTGGTCAAGCTGGATAGGTATCATAATTAATTTATGCCCTGAGCCAATATTAGTCTGCCATGCGTCCTCTCCCCTAGCCACCCTCCACTATCCTGCTAGGCCTGTACCATCCAATATGGTGGCCACCAGTCGTACGTGGTTATCACACACTTGAAATGTGGCTAATCCTAATTGACATGTGCTGTCAATGTAAAATATGCATCAAATTTCAAATGCTTAGTATAAAAAAGAATGGGAAATAGCTCATTAATTTTTTATATTGATTACATGTTAAAATAATATTTTGGCTATATTGTGTCAAATAAAATATATCATTAAAGTTAATTTCACTCATTTACTTTTACTTTTTGAAATGTGGCTACTAGAAAATTTTTAACTGCATATGTAATTTAAATAGACAGTGGCTCATGTTTATGGCTTATGTTATATTTTAACAGGAATTGACCAGCCCTTGGGCCAAATCTGGTCTACTGCCTGTTTTTATAAATAAAGTTTTATTGAAATGCAGCCAGGCTCATTTACCTCCATAGAGTCTATGGGTGATTTTGCTCTGCAATGGCAGAGTTGTAACAGAGCCCCTGTGATCCACGAAGCCTGAAGTATTTACTCTATGGTTCTTTATAGAAAAAGTTTGCTGGCCCCTGCACCAGACCATCAATTTCATGAGAGTGGAGATTCTGAGCTTCACACAGGATACGTGCTTAATTAATACTAGTTAAATAAATGAATTACTTGATTAATTTTTGGAAGGTAAGTTTGTTGAAATTCCAAGCAGAGGACATAGTGGGTTGTCAAGGCATGGAACCAAGAAACAGCCCTGGGTGTTCTGATGGATGTCTGAGGTTGGCCTTAGATACTCACATCATCAGCCCCTTCCTTGGTCCCTGGCCTCCAGTTTTTTTTTTTTTTTTTTCCCAGGAAATCTCTATTCTGCCTATGCAAACCCCAACAGATCACCAACCAACTCTCAAATCTTCAATAGTGTGGCTGCTGCCTTTAGGTGAAGGCAAAGCTTGTTAGCAGGGCCTTCCGGCTCCTCCTGCCCCGCCTTGCCCAGCCCTTTACCCTGGCGCTCTGTCATCTCCTCTCCCCTCCAGCGCTCCGGCACTGCTCCCGCACGCGCCCCACCCATTCTGGTCTTCGTGCCTTTCTTCATACTCTTTCTCTGCAAGTCACATGGCCACCCTTCCAGGCTTGGATCCAATATTTCTTCCTTGAGACACAATGTGGTATTTTGCCAGTTTTGGAGTTTCTTTTAAATGATTGTTCCTGTAAGATAAATGATAGGAGGTAGTCGGTTCCCACAGCACTTTTAATCTTTCTTCACTGTAACACTAAAAATTGAAAGCAGGAAATCTCACTTTTTATTTGATATTTGCTGTGTGCCAGACACCACCCTCAGCGCTCTCCATGGATTGCCTTTTAAAATTCTCACCACAGCTTTGTGAAATACGTGCTGTTTTGCTCCCATTTAACAGATGAGGAAACAGACTCAGAGATGGTCCCGAAATTCAGATTCAGATTGTTGGATTCTAGAGCCCACAGTCTTAATCTAGGGCTTGTGTTCCTTCCTGAGATTAGGTCCTACTCTCCCATGCCTGGGGTCTCTTCCTTCCAGAGAGGTCCGAGAATCCGCCCTGAATGGGGACAACCTAGGCCCTGCTCTGAGGCCTGAGTGTATCAGGCCATAGGTAAGGTTCTCCCAGCATCACAGTGTGGAGACCACTCCAGAGGCCTCCCTGCGGCTGCTCAGAGAGGCAGTCCCCATCCTTGAAGGTCTAGGGCGCACAGTTAAGTATATGTTAACTCTTCCTCGTTTTGGGTCTCAACATAAACCTTGCTTCCTCATGGAAGCACTCCATGATTGCCCAGAATATGATAGATCCTTGGATATATGTTCTCACACTACCCAGCTCTTCTTCTCCCATAACTCTTATTAATTTTTTTTTTTTTTTACTGACTCTTTTATCATTGGTTTCTCCCACTAGACAGTAAGCATCATGAGTGCAGGAACTTTGTTCATTGTTATATTTCTAGCACTTTTCTCAGTGTCTGGCTGTTACTAGGTACAGTGAACATTTGAGTGAATGAACGAAACTCTACTTGATCTCTTCACCTGGATATCAGCCTCACAAATCCACAGGGAAGCAGAAAAGCATGTGAGGCTCTGTCCCTATCCCATTCCCTCTGCAAGGGACTTAGTGTTGAAGACACTGGTACGTGTTGAAAGGAGACAATGGGAGATTAATGATTGCAAGGCTGGTAATATCTGACCTGTGAGCAGAACTTGAGACAGAAAGCACCTTCCTCTGCCTCAGCCAAGGAAACCTACCCTCCTCCCCCCACCAACCCCATGTGCCCTCTTGGGCACAGCCTGTGGCTGACAACAGAGCAGAAGGACAGTGGGTAGGTAGGTCCCCTGTCTGGGGACAAGCAGACAGGCCTGTGGCCTGGGCAGTGAGTCAGACAGACTCCCCACCCTGACCCCACCCCCAGAGAGTGAGGGAAACTAGCTGCTCAGTCACACACAGACAGCTCCATGGAGGAGGGACGGAGTGGGAATCCAAATCACTGCTAAAGGGTTTCCCCCATTCTTCCTCCTGCTGCTCCCGTGTGTGTGGCTTGAGAATTTCAGTTTTCACCTCTTTCAGGGACGGCAGTGGCCCAGGTGAGGCCTGCAGTGGTTGGAATTTTTATATTTGCCCTGCACATCCCACAAATATCTCAAGGCTCTGTTGATGGGTGGGAGAGTTGGTCTGCCCTAGGACCCCTGGTAATCAGGTCTCACGTGCATACCTGGGTCTAAGGTGAGCAGCTTATTTTGGCTTGCCTAGGCCTGTCTTGTTTTAAAAACTAAAAATCCGCCGGGTGCAGTGGCTCATGCCTGTAATCCCAGCACTTTGGGAAACCAAGGTGGGCGGATCACCTGAAGTCGGGAGTTCGAGACTAGCCTGCCCAACGTGGAGAAACCCTGTCTCTACTAAACATACAAAATTAGCGGAGCTTGGTGGCGCATGCCTGTAATCCCAGCTACTCAGGAGACTGAGACAGGAGAATTGCTTGAACCTGGGAGGCGGAGGTTGCGGTGAGCTGAGATTGTGCCATTGAAATCCCGCCTATGTGACAAGAGTGAAATTTCCTTTCAAAAAACAAACAAACAAAACAAAACAACAACAACAAAAAAAAACAAAACCAACCAACCAACTGAACAAAAAAAACCCATAAAATTCCCACTTCCCAGAAACTCCCCAGCCCTAGGCAAACGAGGCTGGTTGGTCCCCCTCCCTGG
>NW_012121820.1:13229323-13274626 GCF_000951035.1 Colobus angolensis palliatus
TGACAAGAGTGAAATTTCCTTTCAAAAAACAAACAAAACAAAACAACAACAACAAAAAAAAACAAAACCAACCAACCAACCGAACAAAAAAAACCCATAAAATTCCCACTTCCCAGAAACTCCCCAGCCCTAGGCAAACGAGGCTGGTTGGTCCCCCTCCCTGGATCCCTTGCACTTCAGTGATTGGCTTTAGTACCAGATGCTGTGTCACTAGTTGGTGGCTGGCCACTTCTTCATCATATAAGCCCATGGCCATGGGCTTCTTTTGAGGCTCATGGTTGGGCTTAGGGATAAGCAGCAGTGTTCTTGACCTGTGAACCTGGCCAGACCACCAGGGGCTGGTGTTAGCTGTTTTACACCCAGCGTAAAGACCACAAGAGGTTTTGCTGAAGTTCTTGCAGATGGTGGGGTGGGGGGTGGACCCAGGGCATCTAACCTACCAGGTTGTGATGATGGCCACGTAGAGTAGGCCTGAGTTTTGGGACATATGTCCATACAGAGCAGAATATGCCACAGCAAGGGATAGAATATATATATAAAATTCAAGACACATATGTAATTTTAAATTTTCTAGTAGTTGTATTTAAAAAAGAAGCAGGTGAAATTAATTTTAATAATAGATTTTATCTAACCCAGTTATCCCACATATGATCACTTCAATATCCAATCAATAGAAAAAATTTTTAATGAGATCTTTTGAAATTTGTCTTTCTTCATTCTAAGTTTAACATCTGGTATGTATTTCACGGTGTCAGCACATCTCAATTTGGACCAGTCACATTTCAAGTGCTGCTTGGCCACATATGGCTCTGGATTGGATAGAGCAGAGCTAGGCACTTTTGCAGCAGGGAAAAGGGATCTTTATCCAGACGGGGCTTCCAAGATCCAAGCAGGTCCATTCTGAGGAGCTATTTGGAGTCTACGCAGATGAAGGTAGATCTGCAGATTTTAAAGTCATCAGTTGTGCTGGTATGATATTGAAGCTGTCTGGGGATACTGTTTGGGGGCTGTAGGTCATAAGGGGAAAAAGGTGGTTTTGTCATTGTTCACCTTTGTGGTGCAGCCAGATCAATAGGAGGAATGCCCACAAGTGTTGCTGAGGAGGGCTCTTTCTTACTCTAAGACAAAAGGTATTGTTAGCCTACAGCCTTTGCAAGCCTTAATCTTAATGGGGCTTCAAGCCTCCAATAGGCCCGAAAGAAGCTCTTGCTAGGAAACCTTGATCATCTTTCCCACCACTCCTTTCTCCCTGGAAGAGTGGTTTGTGGACTGCATTCTGGGTTTGGTTCCATCTTAGAAGGTAAGGTAAGCTCCATTGATTCTTAAGAATTGTTTTTTCAAATATAAATATCTTTCTTAGAGCTGTACTTCATTAGTTTTTGAAAATTGCATTTCCTTCTTTCAGAAAAATGGATGCTCACAAATATACATACACTTTAAACTACAATTCTAGAAGGGACCTGAGGTTCCCCGAGGCATTCTTTGCACCCTAGATTAAACATTTCCATTTTAAAAAAATACAGAGCTCTAGCTGGACACAGTGGGTGATGCCTGTAATCCCAGCACTTTGGAGGGTCGAAGTGGGAGGATCAGTTGAAGCCAGGAGTTCTAGGCCAGTCTGGGCAACAGAGCGAGACCTCATATCTACAAAAAATAAGCCAACTAGCTGAGCGCAGTGGCACACACCTGTAATCCCAGCTGCTGGGGAGGCTGAGGTGGGAGGATCCCTGGAGCCCAGGAGTTTGAGGATGCAGTGAGCTGTGATTGTGTGATTGCACTCCTGCCTGGGCAACAGAGAGAGACTCTGTCTCTAAAAGCAGAAAAAAAATAATTAAACACAGATTTCTGAGTTGAGTTTCCAGAATGTGTAGAGCAAAAAAGATGGGAAAGACAAGTCTAGATGTTGGTGAGCATGTGGAGCCGCCATGGTGAGCATGGGTGGACTGCGAATGGTTCATCCACTTTAAAAAACGACGTGACAGTTTCTTAAAGAGTTAAATGTGCATCTAGCCTATGACCTAGTCATTCTATTTCTTGATACTTATCTGAGAGAAATAAAAACATATATCCACAAAAATTTATTTACAAAAATATTCATAGCAGCTTCAATCACAATAACCTAAAACTGGAAACAACTCAAAATATTCATTAACAGGAGAATGGGTAAAAATTTATGGTCTATTTATACAGTGAGATACAACTCAGCAGTTAAACAGATTATTGATCTGTTCACAACATGAATGAATCTCAAAAATATCCTGCTGAGCACAAAAAGCCAGACACAAGTGTTTATCTGTGTGACTCCACAAATATGAAGTTCTAGAACAGGCAAAGCTAACTCGTGGTGAGAGATCAGGACAGTGGTTGCTTCCAGGGAGGAGAAATTGCTGGAAAAGGGCACAAGAGAACTTTTCTGGGTGACAGGGAAGTTCTATGGATTTCAGTCAAACTGGAAAACCAGTCTCCTTAAAATCTGTGCACGTCACAGTATGTAAATTGTAATAAAATAGGAAAGAAGCCAGCTCAGGAACTGAATTTTTATCTATGCACGTAAAGACCTGGTACTCATCTAGCCGTTCTTGGTGATGGTAGGTAGGTTCCCTGACAGTGAGCCAGCCCCGTTCCTTCAAATAAAGGTGATGTGTGTCTACTCACGTACAAGATTAGGTAAAGACTGGAAGATCCTTGAGGATGGGGACAGGGCCCTACTCATCATGGTGTCCCTAGTGCCCAGTGGGAGTGGGCCCTTTACAGGTGCAAAGGAACTGTTTGTTGTATAAATTAATAAACAAATGACTGAATTACTCATGGATGGTCTGAACAATGGTCCTGGCACTGGGAGAGAGAGTGGGTCATTGAGTTTTCACACTAGAGAGCACTAAGTAGTCAAGTTTCTCCCTTCCTTCCTTCCTACCTCCCTGCCTCCCTCCCTCCCTCCCTTCCTTCCTTCCTTCTTTCCTTTCTTCCTTCCTCCCTCCCTCCCTCCCTCAACATTTTGTCAACAAATTCAATTCAACTGTTTAGTTACATAGGAGTTTCATTCAGTATAAGATATGAACATATTTTAACATGGTTTAATGATGATATGGCAAAGTAACCTCCAAAAGCAAGAGGAATTAGGGACACTAAGGGTCTTAAAATTAACTGTGCAATGGATTTACACTTGATGTGAGAAACTCGCTTGCAGTAACAATAAGAAAGTGGGAGAGGGCAGAGGAAGAGAGGAAGAGTAGAAGACTGTATAGTTACAAGGACCTCATTTATCTTTTATGAAAAAAAATCATTGTAATGACATGCAGTTAAGGATATACATTTGTGGTAGGCAGAAAAATGGCCCCTTAAAAATGCCCACGCCTTAATCCTGTGAACCTGTTACTTGACTTTGCAAAAGTACTTTGCAGAGTGATTTAAGATTATAGACCTTGAGATGGGGAGAGTATCCTGGATTATCCAGGTGGGCCTAATTTAATCACATAAATCCTTGAAATTGGAGAACCCTTCCAACTGTGGTCAGAGGTATATGTGAATAGGGAAGAAGGGTCAGAGATGCAACCTTGCTGGCTTTGAAGATGGAGGAAGGGGTCAGGAGGCAAGGAATGTGGTGGCCTCTCAAAGCTGGAATAGGTAAGAAAATGGATCTCCCTTAGAGCCCCTAAAATAGAAGGCAGCCCTGCTGACACCTTGAGGAGCCCCTTGAGACCTGTGTTGGACTTCTAACCCAGAGAACTATAAGTAATAAATATGCACTGTTTTTTTGCAAAAGTATAAATATAAATTTTAATTTTAAACCTGATAAAGCTTTGAAATTAGATGATTTTTAAAAATTAAATTAAATTAAATGTTAAGTTCCGGGGTACATGTGCAAGAATGTGCAGTTTTGTTATGTAGGAAAACATGTGCCATGGTGGTTTGCTGCACCTGTCAACCCATCACCTAAGTGTTAAGCCCCACATGCATTAGTTATTTTTCCTGATGCTATCCCTTCCCATGCTCCCTCTGGCCCCTGACAGGCCCCAGTGTGTGTTGCTCCTCTCCCTGTGTCTATGTGTTCTCACTGTTCAGCTCCCACTTACAAGTGAGAACATGCAGTGTTTCATTTTATGTTCCTGCATTAGTTTGCAGAGGATAATGACTTCCAGCTCCATCTATGTCCCTGCAAAGGACATGATCTCATTCCTGTGTAGTATTCCATAGTGTACATGTTCCACGTGTTTCTTTATCCAGTATATCATTGTTGGGCATTGGGGTTGATGCCACGTCTTTACTATTGTGAAAAGTGCTGCAATAAACATACATGTGCATGTATCTTTATAATAGAACTATTTATATTCCTTTGGGTATATACCCAGTAATGGGATTGCTGGGTCAAATGGCATTTCTGGTTTTAGGTCTTTGGAAAATCACCACACTGTCTTCCACAGTGGTTGAACTAACTTACATTCCCATCAACAGTGTAAAAGCGTTCCTATCTTTCTGCAGCCTCACTAGCATCTGTTATTTTTGACATTTTAATAATTGCCATTCTTACTGGCGTGAGATGGTATCTCATTGTGGTTTTGATTTGCATTTTTCTGATGATGAGTGATGTTGAGCCTTTTTTTCATATGTTTGTTGGCTGCATGAATGTCTCCCTTTGAGAAGTGTATGTTCCTGTGCCGTGCCCACTTTTTAATGGGGTTGCTTAATTTTTTTTTTCTTGTAAATTTGTTTAAGTTCCTTGTAGACTCTGGATATTAGACCTTTATCAGATGGATAGGTTGCAAAAATTTTCTCCCATTCTGTAGGTTTTCTGTTCACTCTGATGATAGGTTTTCTTCTTGTTTTTTTTTTGTTTGTTTGTTTGTTTTTTACAGTGCTGGAGTTTTTTAAATTTAATTAGATCCCATTTGTCAATTTTTGCTTTTGTTGCAATTGCTTTTACCATTTTCATCATGAAATCTTTGTCCATGCCTATGTCCTGAATAGTATTGCCTAGATTTTCTTCTAGGGTTTTTATAGTTTGGGTTTTATGTTTAAGTCTTTAATCCATCTTGAGTTAATTTTTATGCAAGGTGTAAGGCAGGGGTCCAGTTTCAGCTTTCTGCATATGGCTAGCCAGTTCTCCCAGCACCATTTGTTAAATAGGGAATCCTTTCCCCATTGCTTGTTTTTGTCAGGTTTGTCAAAGATCAGATGGTTGAAGATGTACGATCTATTTCTGAATTCTCTATTCGGTTCCATTGGTGTACGTGTCTGTTTTTGTACCAGTACCATGCTGTTTTGGTTACTGTAGGCTTGTAGTACAGTTTGAAGTTAGTGTGATGTCTCCAGCTTTGTTCTTTTTGCATAGGATTTTCTTGGCTATACAGGCTCCTTTTTGGTTCCATATGAATTTTAAAATAGTTTTTTTTTTTTTTTTAATTCTGTGAAGGATGTCAATGGTAGTTTAGTAGAAATAGCATTCAATCTGTAAATTGGTTTGGACAGTGTGGCCATATTCACAATATTGATTCTTCCTATCAATAAGCATGGAATGTTTTTCTATTTGTTTCTGGCCTCTCTGATTTCCTTGAGCAGTGTTTTGTAGTTTTCCTTGAAGAGGTCCCTCATGTCCTTTGTTAGCCATATTTGTAGGTATATTATTCTGTTTGGAGCAATTAGAATGGGAGTTCATTCATAATTTGGCTCTCTGCTTTTCTGTTTTGGCATGTAGGAATGCTTGTGACTTTTGCACATTGATTTTGTACTCTGAGACTTTGCTGAAGCTGCTTATCAGCGTAAGAAGCTTTTGGGCTGAGATGATGGGGTTTTCTAGATATAGGATCATGTCATCTGCAAACAATGACAATCTGACTTCCTCTCTTCCTATTTGAGTAACTTTATTTCTTTCTCTTGCCTGATTGCCCTGGCCAGAACTTCCATTACTATGTTGAATAGGAGTAGTGGGAGAGGGCATCCTTGTCTTGTGCCAGTTTTCAAGGAGAATGTTTCCAGCTTTTGCCCATTCAGTATTGTATTGATTGTGAGTTTGTTATACCTTATTATTTTGAGGTATGTTCCTTCAATATCTAGTTTATCGAGAATTTTTAACATGAAGGGATGTTTAATTTTCTCTAAGGCTTTTTCTGCATCTATTGAGATAATCGTGTGATTTTTGTCTTTAGTTCTGCTTATGTGATGAATTATGTGATTTTGTCTTTAGTTCTATTTATTGATTTGTGTTTGTTGAATCAGCCTTGCATCCCAAGGATGAAACTGAGCTGATTGTGGTAGATAAGCTTTTTGATGTGCTTCTGAATTAGGTTTGCCAGTATTTTATTGAGGATTTTTGCACTGATATTCATCAGGGATACTGGACTGAAGTTTTCTTTTTCTGTTATATCTCTGCCAGGTTAGCTGGCCTCATAAAATGGGTTAGGGAGAAGTCCCTCCTTTTCAGTTGTTTGTAAAAGTTTCAGAAGAAATGGTACCAGCTCCTCTTTGTACCTCTGGAAGAATTCAGCTGTAAATCCGTCTGGTTCTTGGCTTGTTTTGTTTGGTAGGCTATTTATTACTGCCTCAATTGCAGAACTTGTTTTTGGTCATTCGAGGATTCAGCTTCTTCCTAGTTCAGTCTTGGGAGGGTGTATGTGTCCAGGAATTTATCCATATCTTCTAGATTTGCATAGAGGTATTTATAGTATTCTCTCTTTTTTTTTTTTTTTTTTTTGAGATGGAGTCTCGCTCTGTCGCCCAGGCTGGAGTGCAGTGGCTGGATCTCAGCTCACTGCAAGCTCCGCCTCCCGGGTTCCCGCCATTCTCCTGCCTCAGCCTCCCAAGTAGCTGGGACTACAAGCGCCCGCCACCTCGCCCGGCTAGATTTTTGTATTTTTTAGTAGAGACGGGGTTTCACCGTGTTAGCCAGGATGGTCTCGATCTCCTGACCTCATGATCCGCCCGTCTCGGCCTCCCAAACTGCTGGGATTACAGGCTTGAGCCACCACGCCCAGCTGTATTTATAGTATTCTCTAATGTTTGCATTTCTGTGGGGTCAGTGGTGGTATCCCCTTTATTATTTTTTTATTATTTTTCATTGTGTCTATTTGATTCTTCTATCTTTTCTTCTTTTAGTCTAGCTACCGGTTTTATTCATTGATTTTTTTGAAGGTTTTTTTGTGTGTCTCTATCTCCTTCAGTTCCAGTCTAATCTTGGTTATTACTTGTCTTCTGCTAGCTTTGGGGTTTGTTTGCTCCAGTTCTTTTAGTTGTGATGTTAGGACGTCGATTTGAGATCTTTCTAGCTTTTTGATGTGGGCACTTAGTGCTATAAATTTCCCTCTTAATACTGTTTTAGCTGCATCCCAGAGATTCTAGTATGTTGTTTGTTCTCATTTGGTTTCAAAAAACTTCTTGATTTCTGCCTTAATTTCATTATTTACCCAGGAGTCATTCAGAGGCAGGTTGTTCAATTTCCATGTAGTTGTGTGGTTTTGAGTGAGTTTCTTAATCTTGAGTTCTAATTTGATTGTGCTGTGGTCTGAGAGACTGTTACATTTCAGTTCTTTTGCAATTGCTGAGGTGTATTTTACTTCTAATTACATGATCAATTTAGTGCCATGTGGCACTGAGAAGAATGTGTATTCTATTGTTTATGGGTGAAGAGTTCTGTAGATATATATCAGGTCCACTTGATCCAGAGCTGAGTTCAAGTCCTGAACATCTTTGTTCATTTTCTGTCTTGATAATCTATCTAATATTGGTAATGGGGTGTTAAAGTCTCCTATTAGTATTGTGTGGGAGTCTAAGTCTCTTTGTAGGTCTCTAAGAACTTGTTTTATGAAACTGGGTGCCCCTGTATTGGGTGCATATATATTTAGGATAGTTAGTTATGCTTGTTGAATTGAATCCTTTACCATTATGTAATGCCTTTCTTTGTCTTTTTTGGTCTTTGTTGATTTAAAGTCTGTTTTGTTAGAAAATAGGATGGCAACCCCTGCTTTTTTCTGCTTTCCATTTGGTTGGCAAATTTTCCTCCATCCCATTATTTTGAGCCTATCTGTGTCTTTGCACATGAGAAGGGTCTCTTAAATACAGCATACTGGCAGGTCTTGTCATTTTATCCAGTTTGCCATTCTACGTCTTTCAATTGGGGGCATTTAGCCCATTTACGTTTAAGGTTAATATTGTTATGTGTGAATTTGACCATGTCATCATGATGCTGGCTGGTTATTTTGCAGACTTGTTAATGTAGTTGCTTCTTAGTGTCATTAGTCTGTGTACTTCAACATGTTTTCATAGTGGCTGGTAGTTTTTCCTTTCCATATTTAGTGTTTCCTTCAGAAGGTCTTGCAAGGCAGGCCTGGTGGTGACAAATTCTGTCAGTATTTGCTTGTCTGAAAAGGATTTTATTTCTCCCTCACTTATGAAGCTTAGTTTGGCAGAATGTGAAATTCTGGGTTGGAAATTATTTTAAGAATGTTGAATATTGGCCCCCAATCTCTTCTGGCTTGTAGGGTTTCCACTGAGAGGTCTGCTGTTAGTCTGGTGGGCTTCCCTTTGTAGGTGACCAGACCCTTTTCTCTGGCTGCCTTTAACATTTTTTCCTTCATTTTGACCTTGGAGAATCTGATTATGTGTCTTGAGGTTGATCTTCTCATGGAGCATCTTACTGGAGTTCTCTGGATTTCCTGATTTTGAATGTTGGCCTGTCTTGTTAGGGTGGGGAAGTTCTCCTGGATGATATCATGAAGTATGTTTTCTGACTCGGTTCTGTTCTCCCAGTCTGTTTCAGGTACCCCAATCAATTGTAGCTTCAGTCTTCTTACACAATCCCACAGTTCTTGGAGGTTTTGTTTATTCCTTTTCATTCTTTTTTCTCTAACCTTATGTGCCTGTCTTATTTCAGCAAGATAGTCTTCAGGCTCTGAGATCCTTTCCTCCACTTGCTCTATTTGGCTATTGATACTTGTGATTGCATTGTGAAGTTCTCATGTTGTGTTTTCCAGCTCCATCAAGTCATTTATGTTCCTCTCTAAACTGGTTATTTTGGTTAGCAGCTCCTGTAATGTTTTCTTGTGGTTCTTAGCTTCTTTGCCTTGTGTTAAAACATACTCCTTTAGCTCAACAAAGTTCACTATTACCCACCTTTTGAAACCTGCTTCTGTCAATTCATCCATCTCAGCCTCAGCCCAGTTCTGTGCCCTTGCTGGACAGGTGTTGCAATCATTTGAAGAAAAAAAAGTGCTCTGGATTTTTGAGTTTTCAGTCTTTTTGCACTGATTCTTTCTCTTCTTTGTGGGTTTATCTACCTTCAGTCTTTGGGACTGCTTATGTTTGGATGGGGTTTTTGTGGGGTCTTTTTTGTTGATGTTGTTCTTGTTGTTGCTATGTTTGTTTGTTTTTCTTTTAACAAATAGCCCCCTCTTCTGTAGGGCTGCTGCATTTTACAGGGGAACCATTCCAGATCCAATTCTGCTTGGTCCTCTTGCACCTGGAGGTATCACCAGTGGAGGCTGCAGAACAGCAAAGATGGCTGCCTGCTCCTTCCTCTGGGAGCTCCATTCCAGAGGGGCACCGAGCTGATGCAGGCCAGAAAGCTCCTGTACGAGGTGTCCAGCAATCCCTGTTGGGAAGTCTCACCCAGTCAGGAGGCATGGAATCAGAGACCTGCTCAAATAAGCTGTCTGTCTGCCCCTTGGCTGAGCAGGTTTGGCTGCACTGGGAAGAATCCCCCTCATCTGGACTGCCAGCAGTCAGGAAAGGCTAACTTTTCCTTGCTCTATGTGGGTCATGTCAACCTCCTAATCGGTCCCAGTGAGAGAACCTGGATACCTCAGTTGATGGAGCGGGATTCACTCACCATTTTCATTCTTCTCAGTGAAAGCCACAGACTGGAGCTGCTTCTGTCGGACCATCTTGGTTCCTCCAATCAATATGCATTGTTTAAGCTCCTAAATTCATAGTAGTTTGTCATGCCAACAGTAGCCAATTAACATAACATGCATGGGTCCACATAACAGTTGGTGTTTATTAAATGCAAATAAATGTTGTGCACTGTGCTGTATACTTTGTGTGTGTGGCCTTGCTTAGTTTTCATAACAACTTTATGTAATAGCATTATCTTCATCCCCATTTTAAAGATTGAGCCTTAGAGAGGTTCAGGAAATTGCCCAAGGTCACAGAACTTGTGAGTGACAGAAGTGGGATTTGAACCCAGATCTGTCAGTCAGTTCAGTTCTATGTAGAGTCACTTACATCTAGAGTAAAAGCTCTTTTTAATTCTTTTTGTTTCTGATCCAGGCATGACTAGGATACAGTCTACTTTTGCAGAACCCATGAAAAAAAGATGTCTACAAGACACTGGAATGTGACAGCTCTTTAGGGCAACATACTTTAGTACTTGAAGAAGCTTCTTTTTTTATTTTCTCATAAATTGTCTACAGGACATATGCTTTAGAACTTGAAGATGCATCTCTTTTCACATAACCAATTACAGAACTAATTACAAACTGTTTTTATCTGTTCATTAAGGTAGATATAATTAAAACAACATTTTGTTAAACTAGTTTGAGTGTGTGCTTTAAAGTAATAATTAGTGCTTTTATTTCTTTGAGATTCTTTCTAATTTGTCTTGGCTGTATCTCAGGCTATCTCATGTTCTCTCTTGCTCTCTGCTCTACATCAGAAAGACTTTGGCCCTTGTGTCCTGCGTTCCTGCCACTTTACCTAGCTAATTTCTACTCACTCTTCAGTTGTTCTCTTAAATATTGCTTCTTCTGGGAGGCCTCCCTTCCCAGGCTGGATGAGTCCTCTGGTGTTCATTCCCACAATGCTCCATCTGTTATTTCTGTCTTATTATACTCAACAGTATATAAATGTATTGGCTATATTTCCCACTACATCATAAGCTTCATGAAGTCAGGCTTAATGTTTGTGCCATTTTCTCTTGTGTCCCAAGTGTTCAAAATAGTCCTCGGCATGTAATAAAGTTAAATAACTATCGATGGATTGATTAATGATTTGGACTGGTCTTTTCCCCTTACTGACCACTGTTGGATTCTAGACCTACATTAACTGGGTTACACATTTTGTTCTATCATCTACCCTCTACTTCTTCCTCCTCCCAGTTTTTTGAATGTGCACAAACACACAGGTACACCTTGACATGTGCACACACGTGCGCGAGCACGCACACACACACACACACACACACACACACACACACACACACACGAGGAGCAATGTCTTTTCAAATGTCCTCTTTGCCTTTAAGCTAGAGGCCCTTAGCCCTTGTTAGTGAGCTTTTAAGTTGGGATATAGAAGGAGAGAGAGGTTTCTATGCCACTTTTGGGGAGAGGTGCATTGCCTCCTGGGAGTATCTACCTTCTGAGGTGCTGGGGAATTATTTGTGCATATCTTCTGCAGATGTCCACCTCTGTCTCTGAGCAGCACCCTGCAGGAGGCCTTCTTTGCCCTGAAGCTCACGGCCTTGTACCCCATTCCTGTTTCTTTGTGGACTGATGCTTGGGCTATGGAGGCAGAAGCTGAGGCCATACCTCCTTCTCTCCCTTTCTCCTTAGTGCCCTACATAGTCTCCAGTAGGAGGTTCCCTCCTTCCAGGCACAGCACTGCTGTCCAGACAACACATGGCCATGAGCATGAGGCCAGGGTGCAGTCCTAAAAGGGGCTTGACCCCTGGACCTCAGCCCTCTGGTGCAATGCCAGGGTGGTCATTGCGCAACAGGAAGGGGAATTCATATCATAGAGTGTAAGACCTTTGGCCGTAGAATCTCAGCTCTTGGAAGCAGATGTAGCTGGCCATGGTGTTCTCTTGTGTCCCTCTTCCCAGTCTGGTTCAGCTCTTCTCTTTTCCCCCATTCATGCCCTGCCTTTGCCCTGAACCCTGCCCCTTCCCAGTGTCCACAGTCTGCTCCACCTACTGTCCAGACCAATGAGACACCAGCAGAGTCTGATGGAGGGGATGGGGATGGAAATGCAAAAGCCTTCACACCTAAAGGTGGAATTGCAGCAACCCCACAGTGCTTCAGGCAGCAGCTGCCTGGACTCCACATGGAGCTGGGTGAGCACCCTTATTTGTTTCTTTGTCCCCTCAGAGCACTGGAGTGTCTGGAGGGTGCCCAAGTCCTTATGCCAGCTGACCTTTCTGCCTGCCTCCTTGCTGTTTGCTTGCCTCATTTCTGTTCTCCAGTATTTTATCCATATCATTTTTCCTCAATAGCCCTACTCCTTTATTTGTCCCCCAATGGACACAGAGTGGGTTAAGACCTTTGGAGTCCACAGACCTAGGTACAGACCTAGGTTCAATGCCTGATTGTTTGATCTCGAACATGGGACTTCCCTCTTTGAACCTGTTTCCTCATCTGTAAAATGGCCTTAATAATTCCTTTCTCCCAGGGTTGTAATGAGAATGAATTAAGGCAATGTACCAATTTAACAAACATTTTCTGAGCACCCACCATGTGACAGGCATGGAGTGGGGTGCTGGGATTACCGTGGTGATTAAGACAGAATCTGGTTGGAAAGAACCTAAAGTCTAAAGTGGCAAGAGAAAACTCTCACAAATATACAAAGAGATACCCCAATAAATAAAGAGTTATTATTCCCATTGCACATTAGGGGTTGCTAAGAAGAAAACAAGGGAAGCAGTGAATGAAGGTACCAGGGTGAGGTTATCCTTAGTGGGTGAGGACAGGGAAGGGATATTTTAGGAGATGGCATCAACTAGAACCCTGGAGAATGAGAAGGTTTTCAGGACTGGGGACTAGTGGGACACATAGAAGGCCCTCCTGAGCACTAAGGTCCTGAAAGCAAACAACAGTCAGGTGAGTTTATGGATCCCAGTAGGAGTCTTTGTGGCTTGGTATATGTGAGTGAGAGTTAGGTTAGGAAAAAGTGAGGCTGAAGAGGCCAACAGGAGTCAAAATATTCTGGGTCCTATGGGCCAGTAGTTCTCAGGAGCATCAGCATCCCCTGAGAACTTGTTAGAAATACACATGCCTGAGCCCCACCCATGATCTGCTGAATAGGATACTCAGGAGGTGAAGCCCAGCAATCTGTATTTTAATAAACCCCACAGGTCATTCTGATGCATGCTAAGTTTGAGCATCTCTGCTAGACTATGGTATGGAGTTTGGATTTTTAGCCCCTGTGTGGCAGAACACTGTTAGAAGGTTTTAAATGAAGAAGTGAACTGTGATCTGATTCATGTATCTTAAAAGATCCTTCTGGCTAGAGGATGGATGGATGGTGGGAACCTGGAGTGGGTGTTTAAGTTCTTAGCTGAGGTAGGCCTACAGTATCGCTTAATGGTTGGAGTTAGCACCATCTTTGTCTTGTCTTTCCACACTCATGCCTTACTGTCTCCACTTCTACTTTGAATGACTTTTGAGTAGCCACACACTATCCACCTGAGGTCACCTCCCAGGGCTACTACTTGCAGGGGTTACACACTATAGGGCTATGAAGCTGGATCATGATGTTGCAGACTTGTGTTTAAGCAGCTTCCTTGTGGGCAGACTAGGAGATGAAACTCATCAGGCAATGGCTTGTGTCTAGAAGGCTGACATTATTTGCAAGGAGAAGGCAAGAGTTGCACTCTCCAAGGTTCTCATGAGGCCAAGAGGGAGTTCAAGCAGTCAAGCTTGCACTCTCCTGGCCTCATACTGCTTCTGTGGACAGTGTCCCATGGACATGGGTAGCTCAGGAGGACTTATAATCTACATCCTTCCCAATGCCAGGCCCATGCCTGAAGCCCCAAGTTTTGGGGCTTGCTGTGGAGTGTCCACTCCTGTCCAGCTCCTGAAATTGTAGTCAAGAAGCTACGACCCCCACAACCTCACGACACCCACCACCATAGGACAAATCTCAGCAGAGATTTAGGTACAAATTACTAAGACACCAACAAAGTCAGGAAAAATAGTTGAAATATTCAGGTAATTAAAGCCAAATACCTGAATGACTTTGGAAAAGTTTAGGCAAAATAGTTGAAATATGTAGAGAATTCAGGCAAAGCTGTTTGGTAGTCAGTGTAGCCAGAGGAACAACTAGGGGTTTGGATCCGCAGCCAGAGCTGTGGATACCAACTTTGCTGTGTGGCCTGAGGTAGGTAACCTATTCTTTCAGAATCATCATTCCTTCTTCTGTAAAGTACGGACAATAGCACCCACTTTGCAGGAATTTGGTAAAGACAGATTGAAATACTAAAATATGCAAAGTGACTGACAGAGAGGAGGCATGCAGTGAGTACTTTCCCTTTTGTTACTACTATTCTGCTACTGCTGTGCTTCCTTGCTGACTGTTACAGTTCCTATTGCTGTGTAACAAACTACCCCAAACTTAGTGATATAGAAAACAACCATTTTAATATGCCCACAGTTTCTGTAGGTTGGGATTTCAGAGAAGGTACAGTAAGGATTGCTTGACTCTGCATTAAAGCTTGACTGAGGCCTCGGTTGGGAAGACTAAAAAATGTGGAGGTGACTCGAAAGGTAGGAGATTGGAGAATCTGATTTCATGCATCTGGCGCCTTGGCAGGAATGGCTGGAAGCTGGACTCAGCTGGGACTGCATGTTTCTATTCTGGTGTGACTCCTTATGTGGCAGCACAGTGTCCCAGAGAATAAGATGGAAATTTTGTGGTCTTTTATGACAAACCTTGGAAGACAAACATAGCATCATGTCTGCCACATCCTACTGAAGCAGTCAAAAGACCACTCAGATTCAAGGAGGGCAGACAGAGATCCTACCTCTCAATGAGAGAAGTGTCAAGAAGTTCATGGCTGTGTTTAAACCCACCACACTAACAAGCCTTCCGGATGCAAGTTGGTGATGACCAAACCTGATCCCAGTTCCTTTTCTGAGCAACAGGGAGGTGCCTTCCAGCTGCTATAGACACAAAATTGTCAGCTCCTTGCCAGCTTCAGAGTTCAACTAATCTTAGTCTGTGACCTGAGTTGAGGCATAGAGTCCATTTTCCTGCAGACTGTGGAGGTCTGCCTAGATGGGGAAGGGATGAAAAACATCCACCAGGTTCTCCCTCTCCAAGCACTTAAAAAGCAGTAATAAATAGATGAGAGCCTGGGAGGTGTGATTGATCTGTTTTATGAATCACAGAAGAAGCTGTAACTCATGGGAGATTAAGGCTGAAGTGAGTTGTATGGCTCTTGCATTACATGTGGAGATTAATGACTTATCACATGAAGCCCCACCGTTAACCCAGCTCACCCACAGGGAGTTTAATAGCAGGGCCGTACAGGCTCACTTTTAATACTTGAGCAGATGCTCCTGCCTTGTGTGTGGCCCTGATTCTCAACAAATGAGCACTTTCCTGGTTAGAGTTATGAGGGCCCAGGAGCTAGGGAGTAGCTTCCTCTCTTGAGAAGAAGGAGCTGAGTCTTTCCAAGGATACCCATTTCCTTCCTACCCTGTTATTTTCTCAAAGCAATGAGCAGAATGTCTCACGAAGGCTGAAAGATGATGTCACTTCTCTCAGGCCCTCATTAGGTCCTGTGCTGAAGGTTTTGTAGTTTCTTATGGAAATTTCACAGTAGCTATATGAAGTAAGCTCTATTGAACCCATTTCATGGATGAAAAATGTGGGCCGGAGGCTGCATGGTCTTATGGAAGAAGCATAGACTGGATTCACACGGACCTGGGTCAAAATCCTGGGTGCATGCTTCCTTCCTTAGTATATGTACTGTCTTGCGGCTCCAGTTGTCTCATCTTGTGAAATGGATAATGTAGATCCTTGGTAGAGGTGCTCTGAGGATTACATGATCATGGTGTCTGGCACCTAATAGGTGTTTCTTAGAAGTCACCCCAGGAGACTGCTGAGGGCAAAAAGGGGCAGGAGTGAAAAAAGGCATCATATGCTTCTGAGACAAACTTGTCATGCCTTGGGTGCCTCTGGGGTCATACCTAGAAGTTCAGAGAGGTTGGCTAGGATGATTAAATAGATCTAGGCTAGGAAAGGGTGAGGTTAGGCTCTAAGTGTGGCCATGATACAAAATCTCAGCCTAAGAGCGCTAGGTGATGCATGTTGAAGAGTGTGATTTGGAGAATTCAGGAGTTGGACTGGCTACATCAGCTGCAAGCTGAGCCCTAATTCCCCAGATATCTGTTTGGATCAGACCAGCAGCTGTCAAGGTCTCAGATGAGCCTGCATTGGGACTAGAGTTACTTGTGTTGCTGGTGGGCCCAGCACTGAGTGAGGCCATGGGAAGATCTTGACCTTCCTCAACATAGCCTGTTTGCCCATCTTTACATCACAGCTTCTGCTTCTGGTCCCTTGACCTGCCGGATGGATTAGAGCCCAAGGTCTGGGTGCGCCATCATATATAGTCCTAGCTGCTGGTTTGTGACCAGCTGATTTATTCAGGTGGTACTGTGAACTTTATATTCACCTGCTCCCTCATCCTTGTACTCACAGAGAAGACCTTGGGTTTTATGGTTGTCCATATCCCATCAGAGTCTCCCACGTTGCTTAGAAATCTGTCCCCACATTGCTTAGAAATCTGTCCTCCACTAGAACCAACACACGTTAATGTTCATGAGCTTGACTCAGTGAATTCTGACACTAAAGATAGAGGGATCCCCCTTAAAACTCGCTGAACTAGCTTTAGGATAAATTAAGACACCTCCCCACTCTTGTTCTCAGAGTAGGAGTCATAACATTAACATTTATCACATGGATGCTACACATTAGGCCAAGTTCTTTATATTTTCCACATGAGATAATATTCCTACTGAATGCATCCATGCTTCTCCTCACACCCTGGCTCCCCTTTCTCCTCTTTTTTTGATTTATTTCTGCGTAGTACTTAAAAACTTTCTATCTTATAATATCCTTATTCATTTTAATTGTCTTCCTGTCTCTCTATCCCCATGGCAATGTAAAGTCACAAGGACAGAAATTTTTGTCTGACATGTTTACTGTTCTATCCTAGCCCTAGACAGTATCTGACATATAGTACATGCTCAATAAACACCAGGACTTGCATCTTAACAGTGGAATTGATTGGATGAATGAATACATATTTATGAGCTTTCAGAGACCTGGGTCTCCCAGATGGCTGTCTTCTGCCCTCAAGCCCCAGCTTTGTCCTCACCTGGCTCAAGGACTCTAATCTCTGGGGACTCACCATGGCTGATTGGCCCCTGACTTGGCCACTTAACTTTGCTCCCTGACTTCAGTCTTGGCTTCTGGCTCAGGCTTTCCGGGAAATCCCAACCCAGCTGTTTCAAAGTCAAGACTGGGAATAGTTCCTAAGTTAGAAGCTCACTGGCTCCTAACTTATCTCTGAAACTTTGTGGGGCTCTCACTGCTCTGTGGGGCATATACATAGATGCCCAGTCATATGGGGTCTGTGGTCAATCCTATGGCCACATAGCACATCCTCAGTTGGGTAGTCAGTTAACAAGTGCTTACTACACAGAGCTAGAACTTTGGAGCCATGCTGCCTGGGTTAAAGTTCCACTTCTGCCACATATTAGCTTGTGTAATCTTTTTGAGCCTCAATTTTGTCATCAGTAAAATGGGCTTAATGATGCTTAATTGGAAGCTTCAGTGAGATAAAGTTTGAAAAGAAAATGTAGCTTGGCATACAGTGAGTGCTCAAAAAATATTTGGTATTATTATTAGGTGTCAGGTACTGGGCTTGCTTTGGGGTTATGGAGGTGAATAAGCCACAAGTCCTGGTTCCAAAGGACTCACATGCCAGAGAGAGAGGCTGACAAATTGTTAGGAAATTGTAGTACTGTGTTTGGAGCTGTGATGGGGAAATACAGGGCATGATGGCACCACTCAGGAGGGCTGACAAACTCAGCCTAGGTGAAGGGCAGGAAGCCAGAGAAGACTTCCTAGGACAAGTAATACTAGAGTAAGTGAATATGACTTTGGCAGATTGAAAGGTATATGTATTAGTTCTCTATTGCTGTGTATCAGTTTTCTCTCAAACTTAGAATTTTAAAACCAAAACATGCATTATCTAACAGTTTTGTGGGTCAAAAATCAGGGCATGGATAAATTAAGTTCTTGGGCTCAGGGTCTCCCCTAAGGCTGCATCAGGGTGTTGACTGGTCCTGAGGTTTCATCTGAAGACTAAACTGGGGCAGGATCCCTTTCCAAGTTTATTCATGTGGATGTTGGCATAATTCAATTTCTTATGAACTGCTGGAGTGAGGGCCCCAGCTACTCACTGGTTGCTAGCTGAAGGCCTCCCTCAGTTCCTTGCCATGTGGGTCCCTTAACAACATGGGAGCTGGCTTCCATCAGAACAAGCAACCAAGAAAGGATGAACAAGACAAACAAGAGTCTTTGTTACCTAATTTCAGAGGTGACATCCCATCATTTTTCTCTTCCAGTAACTTGGAGGAGTTATTAGGTCCCAAAGAGGGGAATTATGCAATGGCAAGAATATCAGAAGGTAGGATCACTGGAAGCCATCTTAGAATCTGCCCTCCACAGGGATTCTTCTTACAGAAAGAGGAAGCAACATTGTGCAAAGGCATGAAGGAGTGAACCTGTATGGTGTGTTTGGGAAAAGGCAAGTGACTCAGGAGGAACATTTCAGAGGACAGTGCATTGGGTGGTGATTGTAGGTGGAGGTGATAGCAGATGGCACTGGATAGGAGGTGAGAACTAGTCCATGAATAGCCTTGAAGACACTTGATAGGATTTGTTTTTTAGCCCAAGGACAATGGGGAACTGCTGGGAGGTTTTGAGGAGGGGAGTGACATGTGGAAGGAGGATCTGCACATATTTTTGTGTTTTCACATGGCCTTCAGTGACTGGGCAGACTCTTCCTTAAAAGAACAAAGACTGAGCAGGAAGTGGTATCTCAGGTGGAGCCAGCCCGCATTTTCACCCGTAAGCTCTTAGGGCTTTGTCTTATGGGTTCTATCCTCATGGCTACTTTCTCTCACCCCAATAGTGTCTCCACCAGCCCACAGATGAATATTCACATTGTTCTTATCAACCTCCTCATCAAATACTTCAACCACTGACTGCCAAGCTGGCCTGAGTTGAGCAGAGGAGATTAAAAGGGGGGCAGGGACAAAGGTGAATCAGATGCAGGCAAGGCAGACCCACCACACCCTCTGAGTAAATCAAAGGTATATATATATTTGTTTCTTTGAGACAGAGTCTCACTCTGTTGCCCAGGCTGGAGTGCAGTGGCACAATCTTGGCTCATTGCAACCTCTGCCTCCAGGTTCAAGCAATTCTTCTGCTTCAGTCTCCTGAGTAGCTGGGACTACAGGTGTGCACCACCACATCCAGCTAAATTTTGTATTTTTAGTATAGATGAGGTTTTGCTATGCTGACCAGGCTGGTCTTGAACTCATGGACTCAAGTGATCCGCCCGACTCAGCCTCCCGAAGTGCTGGGGCTACAGGCATGAGCCACTGCACTTGGCCTAAATCAAGGGTATTAATAACATAGTTAACATTTACAAAGGGCTCACTGGCTTAGCTCATTTGGGTGGCTATAACAAAATAGCCAATAGATTGGGTGGCTCATCAACAACAGAAACTTATTTCTCACAGCTGTAAGGGTTGAGAATTTCAAGATCAAGATGCTAGCAGATTCATTGTCTGGGGAAGGCCTGCTTCCTTACTCACAGACGGTGCCTTCTCACTGTGACCTCATATGGTGGAAGGGGTGATCAAGCTCCCTCAGGCTTCATTTATAAGGGTACTATTCTCATTCATACTCCCTCATGAGTGAATTATTCCCCAAAGGCCTCACCTGCTAATATCACCATTTAAGCCTTAGGATTTTAACATATGAATTTTGGGGGGACATAAACATTCCGACCATAGCACGCACCATGCACTGGGTACTGTGTTAACTGAGTTATACATACCTCATCTCGTTGAACTCTCCACCAACCTCCTGGTTGGTGGTGTTACTACCCTTTACAGATGCTAAGTGGATATTCTGAGACAGGTGACACGTTGGCGATGGCACAGGAATCCAGGGAGACTGGAGCCAGAGCCCAGGCTCTCAGATGCTGTGCTGTCCAGCCACAGTCATGTATCCTGGGGACACGAGTGTTCCGCATTTTGGTCATTTCTCTTATTAATTATGACGCACATGTAAACTCATTACATGACATTTTATAATAATGGAAAAAGTCAAGAAAATAAAAACCAACCACACTCCAAAATGCAGAACCAATGGGATTCTGCTTAAAAACTTTTTTAAAAAATCACATTTCTATGACAAAATGATGCCTGACACATCGTCTCTCTGGGACACAGGATTATCCAGGCTCCTGGTTGATTTTAGTTCTTCAGGGAGGCGATGGAATGTAGATCAATGACACAGAATTCCATCTCTGTCACTTGCAAACTATGTGATTCTGGGTAAGTAAAACTCTTTGCAGCATACACTGCCGGTGACCCAGCTTTACTCCCCCAGATCCCTTCACAGTTTATACTCACCAGCCAATGGACCAGCATGTGTGCCTTCTGGCTGCAGGAGCCCCTTAGGCACTGTGCATGAGAGCTGGAGCTGAAAGCAATTGCTGGGTGCAGGGGTCAAACATTCTCCAGCTCCATTGTCCCTAAATTGGGACAGCTCTGAGGTGTGACCCATACTGTTTGCAGAGCTTCCCTGTGGGACCGAGCCAGACTCACCTGCTGTGGGACTTTGCTTGATAGTACAACTTTGCTGACCATTTTCCTTCCGTGGTTCTACTTCCTGGGAAGTGCTTTAAAAAAGCTTTGTCTCAGGGAAACCAAATTTGATGGACATTCTACAAAATTCTCAGCCAATAGTCTTCAAAAATGTTAAGGTCAAGAAAGGCAAAGAAAGGCTGAGGAAATATTTTAGCTTAAAGGAAACTAAAGATACCTGATAATTAAATATAATCCCTGGTTCTGGACTGGATCTTGAACCAGGAAAAAATAAATAGTGTATAAAAGACATTATTGGGACCATTGATGAAATCTGAATGTGGACTGCGCAGATAGTAGTATTGTGACAGTGTTAAATTTCATGATTCAGTAATTGTACCATGGTGGCATTAAAAGTAATGCAGGAACAGAAACCCAAATATCAAATGTTCTTATAAGTGGGAGCTAAGTGATGAGAGTACATGGACACAAAGAGGGGAACGACAGACGGTGGGGTCTAACAGAGAGAGAGGGTGCGAGGAGAGAGGGGAGCAGAAAAAAAAACTATTGGGTATTAGGCTTAGTACGCGATAGTTAACTAGTACCTAATAGTTAACTATTTCATCACCTGATAGTTATTGGGTGACAAAATAATTTGCACATCAAACATGACAGCAGTTTACCTATGACAACAGTTTACCTATGTAACAAACCTGCACATGCACCCTGAAACTAAAATAAAAGTTAAAAAAAAAAAAAAGAGAATGTCCTGACTAGGCATGTTAGCTCATACCTGTTATCCCAGCACTTTGGGAGGTCAAGGTGGGTGGACCATTTGAGCTCAGGAATTTTGAGACCAACCTGGGCAATATTTTTGTAGAAACTTTGTCTCTACAAAAAATATTAAAAAATTAGCTGGGCATGGTGGCTCGTGCCTATAGACCCAGCTACTTGGGAGGCTGAGGTGTGAGGATCACTCACTTTAGTCTGGGTGCTGGAGGCTACAGTGAGCCAAGATGGTGCCACTGCACTCCAACCTGGGCAACAGAGCCAGACCCTGTCTCAAAACAACAACAACAACAACAATGACGACGACGACGATGTCCTTATTCCTAGGACATAAACACTGAAATATTTAGGGGCAAAGGTGCATGAGGTCTCTAAATTACTTTCAAATAATTCATTAAAAAACCGTGGGAGGTGGGGAGAAGAAGGAGAATAACAAGGCAAATAGAAGAAAATGTAACAGTTAGCCAATCTGGATAAAGAGTATTTTGGAACTCTTTATGCTGTTATTGCAACTTTTCTTTAGATCTGAAATTACATCAAAGTGGAAGGAACCTTTGCCTCACCATTTGCTTCTCGGGGAGCCAAGCTAAGACACTCCCTGAGCCTCAGTTTCCTCAACTGTTAAATAGAGATCATGGTCTTTATCTCACCAAACTGATGCAAGAATGAGAATAGCTAATATTTGAGACAAGCCTGGCACAGAGCTGGCTCTCCCCTTCTCATTTGTTAGCCACACATTCTGGAACTCAGGGCTTGGGATGACTGCAAAGAGCACCTCACACAAATGTCAGAGGCCTTGGAGAAACGCGCTGTGCTTCCTAGTTACCTTTCTTTGAGTCTACACTCTCTCACTGTGCTTGGCTTTTCTCTTTGCACAACCCTTCCCTGTCTGCAGCTGTGGTCAGTGATTTTTGTAGATTAAAAGAAACTCAGCGGGGAGGCAGAATTTTTTTTCTGGGGAGATCAAAGACTCAGCCTAACATAAAAGAAACCTTATAAAACGATGTATATTAGGAACAAAACCAGACAAAAATTAACCTGGGAGCATGATCCATATGTCAGAGTCAATATGTCCAAACTTCTGCGATATGCTCTATAGAGCTGCCAACTGAGACAAGAATGTTGCCTTGTCCAGAAAAGGCAGCCGCGTAAAAGAGAGATTTTTATAGACTTTGGTGCGAGGATGAGGCAGGAACCAATCGTATGTCCAAGGCTTTGTGAGGAATCTCTAGGAACTGATGTGGCTTCTTTTAGCTCTACATTTTTTAAAACAGCTTTATTGAAGTATAATTGATATTAAAAATACACAGATTTAATGTATCCAATTTGATAGTTTGGACATATGCATACACCCATGATACTATCACCATGGTCAAAATAACAAACCTATCTGTTACCTTCAAATGTTTCCTTTTGCACCTCCTTTTTCTGTGATAAGCACTTAAAATGAGATACACCCTTTATACAAATTTTTAGCTGCACAATATCATACTGTTAACTACAGACACAATGTTGTACAGCAGATCTCTAGAGGGTATTCATTTAGTATAACTGAAACTTTATACCCATTAAGCAAAATCTCCCTTATTATTCTCTTCCCCCCAGCCCCTGGCACCCACCATTCTATTCTCTGCTTCTATGACGTTGACTATTTTAGATACTTCATACAGGTGAAATCACGCAGTATCTGTCCTGTGACTGGCTCACTTAACATAATGCCCTCCAGGTTTATCCATATTATCACAAATGGTAGGCTTCCCTTCTTTGTTAAAAGTCTGGATAATATTCCATTGTATGGACAGATCACATTTCCTTTATCCAATCCGTTGTTGTGTAAACCTGGGTTCGGCCAGAGAAACAGAACTAGTAGGAGATATGTATTCTGATTTATTGCAAAGAATTGGCTTATGTGATGTTGGGGATTGGCCAGGCAAATCCAAAAGCCATAGAATAGGCTGTTAGGAAAAGCAGGCTGGAGCTTTTGGCTCAAGCTGCTGTCCACAGCTTGAGTTTCTTTTTCTGCAGGGAAGCCTCAGCCCTGCTCTTAAGGTCTTTCAACTGATTGAATCAGACCCACTCAACTTATGTAGGATAATCTCCCATACTGAAAACCAACTGATTAAGGAATTTAATTACAGTCACAAAATACATTCCCAGCAAGTCCTAGATTAGTGTTTGATTAAAAACTGGAGACTGTAACCTAACCAAGTTGACACGTAAAACTGACCATCACAGTCAGCAAAACCAGTTGAAGCTCCCTGCTAATGTCTTCAGGATCCCTTCCCTTCTCTCTGCCCTCATTTATACCACCCAAAGTCAAGCCCCAAGGTCAGTGGCTCCTCTCTGGTGTCCATATATCCAGGCCCATGGTCTCTACCCCAACTCAGTGTAGCATACTTCAGGTCAGAAATCGCTTGGCATTCCCCACTGATTATGGGATAAATACCAAAATCTTAAGTTGAGCAGTTAATACTATTCATTTTGTATCAAAGCTCTAAGCCACACTGGTTTTCTCATCTACTTCAAACCTTTCCTTCTGCAAATCATGATAAGAGCTGGTGTTTCTTGGCCCTTGCCAGTTCCCAAGCACCGTGCCCACTGCTTTCACATAGATTGTCTAATTTAATAATGAGAACAATTGCGTTTTTTCACATGGGGAAACTGAGTTACAGAGCGATTAGAGTAATCTATTTCAGTCACCAAGTTAGTCCCTGACCTGACCTATAATCTCACCAGTCTGACTCCGTAGTCCGCGACTTCGAGTATTACGTCACGCTGCTGCTCTGAAGGGTCTGTCCTCATTTATCCAATGATCTTCTACTTATCCGCAATGTCCATCTCAAATATCAACTCTTCTCTGAAGCCTTTCATATTTCACAGGTAGAATCTGCAGTCCTGTCTTCTGTGCTCACTGAGTTTTTTGTGTCCTTTCTATAATAATTTGCTAACTTGACTGCATCGTTTCGCACTTGATGTGAACTCGTCAAGGAGAGGCAAGTTGTTGGCCTCACCTGTTTCCCTAAAGCCCAACAGGGTCTGATGTAACTTCTAGTTACCAATAACTGTTGTCAAAAGATTGACTTATCTGGGGATTTGTTATCTCTCCCAAGCCCCACTAATGACCATTCATTGCTGACCGCCATGCATTGCTCTGCTCTTTGGTCTCTACCCATGCGTTCCTGCAATAAAATGGAAGCTGATTTCTAAACTTCTTAGTTTCCGTTGCAGCAGGGTGCTGATGACTGATAGCACCCTGCCAATAGAATTATCTGACTAGTTACTGAAGGAATGGTGGTATGTGCTTTCCTCCCTTGAAGGAGCTAGGTAACTGTCTCCACTGCCAACTTCATCTCAGCTATGTTTCCCCAGTGTCTGAATGGCTGAATCCAGTGAATTATTCGCTGGCAAAGCAGTTGTCTGGGAGGCTCCAAGCATCAGATGACATGTTGTCACTGGTGTGCCCATCTGGGGCACCCTGACATCTCTGGGGTGGCTGCAAGGAACTTAATTTGCATGAGACCTTAAGATGCCTTCTAGGACCAAAAGGCAAGCAGGGGCCCCCAATGCACCAAAACTAAGATTCTGAATATGGGCATCACATGTGACTGCCAATCTTTTAGATTCAGGTTTCTGTAGATTAAAAAATAAATCAATGGACTTGCCCTGAGGTGGGCAAGCTTCCAGATGCCTGGGCTGTTAATGGGAAGTGACAGTGTTTGCTGCCAGTTGGCTGTCAGCCCATCCAGCCTCCAAATGATCCATGCCCGAGTCCTCCAGATCCTACCTAGGATGCTGTTATACTTTGCCCTAAGTGAGAAAGCCTCCCTTGTTTGACAGGGCAATGCGTATCCCTTGGGTGGGATGGGGATTCTGTCCAACCAAGGGAGAGCATCAGGGATGAATAAGGTAGCATAAAGTGACCAATTCTGGCATGGAGGAGAGATGTGAGGCTCAAATGGCAGGCACATGAAGTATCATGATTAGCCTCCTGTGCATGAAGACTGCTCGTGCTATGGGCTGAATGTTTGTGTCCTCCCAAATTTCAAGTCCTAACCCCCCAGTGTCATTCTATTAGGAGGTGGGGCCTTTGGGAGGTATGATGAGTGCTTGTAAGAAGACATGAGAGTGCTGTAGCCATGTGAAGACACAACTAGAGGACAGCCATCTGCAAACCAGGAGAGCGCCCTTACCAAACACCAGATCTACCAGTGCCTTGATCTTGAACACCCCAGTTTCCAGAGCTGTGAGATATAAATGTTTTTGTTTAAATCATCCATTCAATGGTGATTTATTATAGCAGCCTTAACCGACTAAGACAGCTAGTCATCACAGAAAGATATGAATGGTGGCTACTCCAGACCCTGAGGAGGGAAAGGAGAAATCTAAGCTGTTGCAGTCCCTTTTATTCTGCTTGAGGGTCTCAGAGTGAGTTGCTAGCTGTATTTCCATTGCAGTTTGGCTGGTCTGCCCTAAGCTTGCATGATTTCCCAACCTTCATCTGCTTGCTCCAGTGGGTTCTTCCTGGGAGCTGCATTCTACGGCTTTCCTGGACTGCATGCTTCCCAAGGGTGGGGACCATGGCAGTCATCTGTGTCATCTCAACTTCCAGCACAGGGCTTGACACATCACTGGTACCCAATAAATTTTTGATGAATAAAAATGAGGTGCAGATCACAGACAAGACACAATTGCTTCACCCTTATAGACACGTTGATTGGCTAAGAACTGCTACAGTCTTGTTTGGGTGCAGATACACAGCTACATGTCCTTGGTTAATTTTATTTGTTTTGGCAATTATGATAACAATTATGATAATAAGAATTCTCTTTCACTCCCAAATCTTCTGGCTTGAATGTCTAAGATACTTGCCAAATTCTCCTGGGTATTTGCCAATTCTCCTTTTTTTGCTCTGTACTCTGTGGCTATGGCCTTGATCCTCCAGAGCACTGGTGCAGAAGTGAGTTTGGGAGTTTAAATTAGTCAGTTAATCTGTTCTTTATTTGGACTAGATAGATTAACTGGGGGATTGTGAGAAGAACGTGAAACTTGGGGACCAAAGAGACTTGAGTCCCATTATGATTAAGGCATTTAGTCTCTATGTAATTCTGAGTAAACCTCTAACCTCAGTTTCCACATCTGTAAACTGGAATATATCTCCCACACAGCATTGTTCAGAATATTAAGGAACTACAGGAAAGATCTGGAGATAGGGAGCTCAGGCTGATGAGGGAGATAGACAATACCAGCACTTTGGGAGGCCAAGACGGGCGGATCACGAGGTCAGGAGATTGAGACCATCCTGGCTAACACGGTGAAACCCCGTCTCTCTACTAAAAATACAAAAATTTAGCCCGGCATATTGGTGGGCGCCAGTAGTCCCAGCTACTTGGGAGGCTGAGGCAGGAGAATGGTGTGAACCCGGGAGGCAGAGCTTGCAGTGAGCTGAGCTCACACCACTGCACTCCAGTCTGGGGGACAGAGCAAGACTCCATCTCAAAAAAAAAAAAAATCACTCTACAATATCTGTATCCTGGCAGGGGTGAGTCCGAGGCCCACTGTAGGAGCCTGAATTACTGCATATCCACCCTGTGTCTCAGACTGTGCAGGGGAGAGAGGCCATGGAGGTTTCTGCCCATGCATGCGTAAATGCAATACTCGTGGCTCACCACAGCCTCTGGCATGCATGGGTCCTGGTTTGGGGTTGAGAGCCCTGTCAATGGACGATGATGAAACATGTCTTTGGAAGTAGGGTCCTGCACACGTGTGTGAATTTAGCCCCCAGTGCACATTAGTCACGGGAAATAGAAAATGATAGCTTTCAGGAGGCAACAGTTAAATGGATACAGAAGGCACTGGCTGCGGACACTTGTTAGAAACATGAACTTTCATTGTAGGGATCAAAACCCGTCCTTATAGTAAACTGCATGAAAAGAGGGGCACATTTTGCTACTTTGTTCAGGATGGAGGATTTAAATGGTAAGAGAGGGGCCGAGGTGGAGGCCAGGAAGGGAGGTGGGTAATTTGTCCTGCTGGATCCCTGCACCTGCCCCAGTGGGAATGAGGGTGATTTCAACAGGGAACATTTAAATAATGGTGTCTAGGATGGGTAAAGGTGGGGGTGGGATTTGGGGCTGGGGAGAAAGGGGCAGTCAGGCAGAGGCACAGTGCTGAAGGCCCTGGAGAAAGAGTGTGGAGTGGGGACTAAGCTGTGGTGAGGTGTCAGATAATCTATGCCGGTTCACCTGGCCTCTCTGTGCCTCACTTTCCTCATTTGAGAACATGGTGCTGAGCTGTGTTCTGGGCACGGCGAAAGAAAAAAAAGTGACAGTTAGAAAGTTCTTTGATTACCCAAATCACTAAATAATGGTATTTAATTATTCATAATGTGTTTTGAGATCTTGGGATGAAAGCTATGCAGGTTATGTCCTGTTATTAGCTGGTTGTTAGGAACCTCTGTGCGGGTAGAAGACATAATTACAGCAAGAATTTGATATCATGGGGGAGAGGAGTAGAGGTGCATCCTCTGATTCCCACTCCCAGGTCTTCCTAGCTATTCCAGGGTGCGAATGTGCACCCACTTGTTCTGAGCCTTTTTCTTTATCTTGTGCAGGGCCTGGGCTCCACCACTGTTATCTCCAGGGAGTACATTCTGAGGGCTTCCTGGGGTTTTTGGAGTTGATGAGGCTGGTCTCTGCTGTCCCTGTCTATCAATCATCAGCTCTAATTTGATTGAAAACATCCTCTCCCACCCCCAAGTTTGTGACAGGTCATGTGGCTGCTATGTAAGTCTCAGCCCCTGGAGCAGTTTAACGACTGCGGTGACCATAGGTAGTAACTCAGCCGCCTCTATAAATGGAAAATAAAAACAACAACCCATTACAGATGATGGTAGGTCTGCAACCTGCACGCAGCGCATCGTAAACTTGAGCGATTGCTTATGTGCTTGGCTGAGGACAGGACTGGGGAGGAGGGACAAAGTGGCAGGAGAGGAGATTTGTGACCTGCAACTTCCAGGTTGCCTCTCCCCTCTCTGTCCTGGCCCAGCCCAATCACAGGTGCTAAAGAACTTCAACCTGCCCCGCCCTGAGCAAGCAGGACATGGCTTCACATCAGGCTCCCTCTCCACCTGTGGCGGGCTTTAGCATTGGCTGATTAGTCTTGATGCTCTCGTTCTAAACCTGCTGCATGTGCTGGACTTTACTGGGGCCACTGCAGTCCTGTTGCCCCTCTTATGTTGTGCCACCAGCTTTAGAGGAGAGGAGGGGGGGCATGACAGAGGGGAAGTGTAAATGCCATAAATATGGGGACTCTTTAATCACTTGCCTCAGTCACTGCTGTATCCCCAGCATCTAGAGCTGTGCCAACCATACAGTGAGTGCTCAATACAGATTTTTCTGAATGCAGCAGTAAATGAATAAGCAACGTCTCTGGGTTGAGGGGCCTGGTCCGATCCCAGCTCTGCTGCTTACTAGCTGTGGTAAAGTGGGAAAGTTACTCAACCTCTCTGAACCTCCATTTTCCTCATCAAGTGCTCATGTGCCTTGATTGTTGTGAGGGCTAAAACAGATGGAGTTTCTAAACATACCTAGCCCTGGCCGGCACATGAGTTACTTCAGAGTGACAAATGAGGCAATTGAGGCCTAGATAGGTTAAGAGGTTTGCCAAAGTGGTGAAAAATGTATGAGGGAAAGCTCAGGTGTCCTGAGTCATCCAGATTTAGTTATTTTAATTGTTGTGAACTATGTGTATGTCCCAGATATCAGAGGGAATTTGGTGGTTCCTCTCTCCACCCCTGAGGGACTTGGAGTCCTCAGAACTTATTCAGGTCTGATGTCCATTTCAGCAGGCATTTATTAAGCACCTACTCCATGCCCGGTTAGGCTGGACCTAGAGGTAAGGGTGGATAAAACCAAGTCCTTATCCTCAAAGAGCTCACAGTCTGGTGGAGAACACAGACACAGTGGAAATGAGAATAGAATATGACAAACATCATACTGGCATTATATACAGAGTTCTTCAGAAACTCACAGGTGGGAGAGTCTAACTCTGTCCAGGGGTATCTGGGAAAGCCTTAGAGAGAATAGGATGCAAACCGAGTGTTGAACGATGAGAGGAAACACTCCTGGAGGAGAAGAAACACTCCTGATGGAGAAAGGAGTGGAGTATTAGAGATAGAAAGAATAGGGCAGAGGGCAAAATCTGAAAGTCCGAATATATGTGTAGTGTGCATGGATTAATGAGTGGGTTGGTGTAGAAGAAGTAGAGACAAGTGGAGGAGTAGAGGAAGACCAGACTGGGCCAGATGATGAAGGGCTTATGGGCTATTCCAAAGACATATTAATATTTTTTCTTAAGGGCACCGGGGAACCATAGTGGACTAAAAGCAGGAGAATGACAAATATATTTATGACTTGATAAGATTACTGTTGACTGACTGATGAAAGATACGGAAGGCTTCAAAACTGGGCATAGTAAACGTAAATTCAGATGCAACTGAAGGTAACCAACTGTGTATAACATGCCTGACTGTCATCTCATTGTAGCTACAGGCAAGGGAGCTCCGAGGAATGATAGCAACCATCAGAAACTAAAGAAAACAGGGAATGACCCTCCCCTAGAACTTTCAGAGATTGGCCCTGTGACACCTTGATTTTGCACTCTTGCTCTCTAGAACTGTTAGAGAATAAATTTCTGCTGTTTAAGCCACTCAGTTTGTGGTGAGTTGTTATGGCAACCCTAAGACACTAATACACCTTACACAACAGCCTGTGAAGGAGATGTTGTTTTGTTTTAAGGAAATCTAATTCTGGTAGAAAACTGAGGATCCTGGTTATCTTCCAATTATGGGAAAGGGGGGAACATCATGCAAATAATCATACAAATAATCATGCCATTATGAAGGTGATAAGTGTGATAAAATTAAAGCTGTCCTCCCAGTAAGTACAGGATCTGGGGTTCAAAATCAGGTTTATCTGAAATCAAACTCATTCTCTTTTCATTAGACTGGTTTAGGAATTTTGTGAGGAGCTTATTTGGGAGGGGGGTTAGCCGTGTGTGGGAGCTCCAGGTCTGGAAGGTGAACAAAGATGCAGATTGTTTTTGGAAAGCCCCACAGAACATTCTACAGACTCACTTGAAGCCAGTAGGAATCACTTAATCAGCTCAAGGGACACTAGGGCCGTTGCTCCTTTATTTTTTCCAATTACTTGAGTCTCACATTATTAGCATAAAGAGAAAATTTCTGAGGACCACTTGGCATCTTGTTTAGTAAGAAGGGGACCCATTATGTTCCAAATGTCAGCTGAGAACTAGAAATCTTCACCTTCACTAGAGTATCGTTTTGGTCCTGTCCACATGGTGGCGCTGTTGAACACCAGTCTCATACAGTCCAGTGGATCCTTGTTCACTGAAGCAGTAATGTTCTTGCTGGCCTAAATTTCTTCAGAAGTCACAGTGGTGGGGGCTTCAGATGTGAGGTGTCCCAGAATGGGCCAAACTTTCATTAGAGCAAGATCTTAGACTTTCATTACAGTTATATGTATGTGGGTGCCTGTGTGTACATGTTGTACGTATGTGTGTGTGTTTCTGTGTATGTGTCTGTAGGTGTATATGTGTTTACATATGCATGCATGTGTGTATGTGTGCATAAAGCACTTGGATTCCCAAGCCTTTTTGTAGAATAAGGTAGATTGTCTCTAAAATGATTATTGAAATAGTCTTCCTGATTTGAGGGTATAGGGGCTCTGTCTTCTCTTCCTTCCTGGTAGTATGTTGATGGGAAGGCATTTGAACAGAGCTGGGGCAAATAGGCTGGGGACATGCTTAAATGTGACTCTCACAGGGGGGCCTTTGTTCACCCCTAAGGTTAAGTTGGGGCTGTTCTGTTATAACCATGCATGGTGTCCTGTGCTTTAATTTTATCATATTTATCAGCTTTGTAATTGCATGATTATGTGTCTGATTATTTGCATAATATTTCCCCCCACTTCCCATAATTGGGAAATCCATGCATACCGGAAACATTTTCTTACTTCTGTATTTCCAGGGCCTAGAATCTGGCACTTAAGAAGAATTTGGTGACTATGAATACACTATCAGAGACAACAGCTCATACCTCAGCTCTGTTGCTAACCATTTGGCCTATGAGATCTGGGGCTAGTTGTAAAATCTCTCCAAGCCTCTGCTTCTCCACTGGAAAAATAAAAATAAAAATATACCCACTTCAAAAGGATGCTGTGAGGACTACTGAGTAACATAAAGCATGGAAAACACAGCATAATACCTGGCACAGAGCAAGCACTCCCCATACAGTAATTTAAAAAGATCTTCCTCCATCCTGCACTCCTCTCCCTCCCTTCCTTCCTTTTTCTCTTCCTTTTTCCTTCCTCTTTTCATTGCCATCCTCCTGCTCACTTGCTACTCTCTCAGAGCATTGTGTGTACATGTGTATGTGAGTCCATGTTGTGTGCATGTGTATGTATGTGCATATGTGGTTATGTGTATGTGGATGCCTGTGTGTATATGTTGTATGCATGTGTGTGTGTTTGTGTGTATAAGTGTCTGTAGGTATATATGTGTTTACATATGCATGCATGTATGCATATCTATGTGTGTATCCATGTTAGTTGTATGTGTGTACATATTATATGTGTATGTGCACATGTATTTTTGCGCATATGTGTATATGCACATACATGTATATATGTGTGCATGTGTATACATATGTGTGTTTGTGTGTTTGTATGTGTGTGTGTCTTTGAGTGTGTGTGTATGTGTGGGCTTTTTTTGTGTGTATGTGTACCTCCAGCATGGGAGACTCTCACCCTTGAGGAGTAGGGCTGTGAGTAAATCTTAGGTAGAGGAGTCTGTGCCACCAGTTTAGGGGCTCCACTGCCTGGAAGGCCCAGCCCTTCCAGGGCATGTAAGGACAGTGCCGTGCTTAGAGCTGTTCTCACCTGCCTGGCGGCAGCTCCACCCCTGCAAGCCATCAGCAGGGGAGGAGGCCTGATTGTGATGAGGGCCAGATATCCATGCATCTGAGTTTGTCTTTTGCCTGCGTCATCCTGGGTCTTCTCTAGCTCCTCCTGGCCTCCAGGCTTGGTAGGTAAGGATCATGGGAGGTAGAGAACAGGGCTGTTGAGGAAGATGCCTTTACTTTCACAGGCATTGCAGAAGGGCAGCTATCAGGAAGACCCTAGGGATGCCACCCACTAGTGACCTTGCAAGTTGTTAAGCTCTTGATGTCTCTGCTTTCTCATCTGCATAGTGGGAATTTTTGAGATGAGAGTCTTAAACTCAACTCAGTCTTAAACATACCCAGTAGCCAAACGAGTGAAGAAGGTTAATTTTGGGGAAAAAAGCATGATGCAGGGAAAATATTCTGACCCATATATAATTAAACCTCAGCTGATTGCTGCTGTGTGAGAAGTTCATCTGAGAACGTCCAATTTTCCAACCATTCAAGAGAAGGCAGAAATCTAACTTTGTACACTAAATCCTATAATACTTCATGTTGAAAAAACATCAAGATTTCTTAAAACACTCTGTGTTGTAAATAAAACATCTCTACGGTCCAGATACGGTGGTCAGGCCACTAGTTCATGTTCTCAATGTCGTGCATATATTAAACACTCAAATATATTTGTAAATAATCAGATGCTGCTTGCTCCAAGAATGAAAGAAGGAGAGAACTGGGGAGAGGGAGAGAAACAGAAGTGAGTAGTGGAGCAGTGGAAGGTGGCCTAGTCAGGGGGGGTGGTTGAGGGCCAGTGAAGGGAGAGTCCAGTTGTGAAAGTGTGTTTGGCTTCTGTCTGATCCCAGGGCAGAGCCCCAAGGACGCACCTGGCTTCCCCATCTCCTCTGATGCAGATAAAAACCAATCTCGAAGCTGGGATGTTCAAGATGGGGGCTACCAGCCAGATCGCTTCTGTCCGCATACATATGCTCTTCCCCTACCTTGCTGTCATTGTAGAATATGCTGTTTCAGAATAAGGGGATTCCATTCAGAAATGGAGGGGTTTTTGAGTTGTTCAACTTGGCATTTGATATCACCAGACTAAGTCAGATAATATTGCACCAGCTGGGTTTACAGAAATCACCCTGTGCCTTACAGGGCTGGGGCCAAGGTAGGAAGGTGGGTGCCTGTCAGTGAGCTCAGCTACCCACTTACCCAGATGCATTTCTTCCAGTACATCAATCCATGTGCAGGGAGCTGTAACTGCCCTGGGCAAATGACTTCAACTTCCTGAACTTCAGTTTCTTCATCTTTAAAATAGGGATAATGACACTTGGCTCATGTTTGTTGGGAGGACTGGGTAGTATTCCTGCTCCTTTCTTTATTCCCACCTTGCGTTGGCCAGTGTTACACAGATCTCATCACCATACTTGCTTCCCTTCTGTGTGTCCAAGCTTTCTGAGAAGTCCACCTGACTCTAGCCCTGTTCCTTCTCCCAACAGCCACCTAGGGACCTGGCTTCTAAACCCTAACTCACTCAGGTCATCTGTTGACATGTGTGAGTGTAGACTTCAACAAGCACACTCTGAAAGAGTTCAGGCTTCTTCAGATTCAGGATTGGCAGGGAGACAGTGGACCCACTTTTCAACTTCCTTTGGTCAGGAGGGATGGAGTATGTGGTTGGGGCCAATTCCTCTTTTTCTTCTGGGATCCACATTGGCTCATTTATCCTTGGGGACAGTAAAGCATGGAATTAAGAGTGTGGATCAGCAGAGAAAAAAATGCATATACACTGTTGGTGGGAGTGTAAATTCATTCAACCATTTTGGAAAGCAGTGTGGCAATTCCTCAAAGAGCTAAAACCCAAACTACCATTCAACCCAACAATCCCACTATTGGGTATGTACCCAAAGGAATATAAATTGTTCTGCCATAAAGATACATGCACATGTATGTTCACTGCAGCACTATTCACAATAGCAAAGACATGGAATCAACCTAAATGCTTATCATTGGAAAACTGGATAAAGAAAATGTGGTATATATATACCATGGAATACTACACAATCATAAAAAGGAATGATATCATGTCCTTTGAGGGAACATGAGTGGAGCTGAAGGCCATTATCCTTAGCAAACTAATGTGGGAACAGAGGACCAAATTCCTCACGTTCTCACTTGTAAGTGAGAACTGAATGATGAGGACATATGGACACAAAGAGGAGAACAACAGGCCCTGGAGTCTGCTTGAGGGTGGAGTGTGGGAGGAGGAAAAGGAGCAGGAAAAATAACTATTGGGTACTGGGCTTAATACCTGGGTGATGAAATAATCTCTGTACATCAAACTCCTGTGATCCAAGTTTACCTACGTAACAAACCTACCCATGCACCCCTGAACCTAAAATAAGATTTTTTTAATAAAGCAACTGTCTCTTTTAAAAAAAAGAAAAGCAATTAGCCTGCCTAACATGATGAAACCAAACCGTATCTCCACTAAAAATACAAAAATTAGTCAGTTGTGGTGGTGCATGCCTGTGGTCCCAGCTACTTTGGAGGCTGAGGTATGGGAGGTGGAGGCTGCAGTGAGCTGAGATCGTGCCACTGCACTCCAGCTTGGGCAATAGAGTAAGACTCTGTCTTAAAAAAAAAAAAATGGCATGTGGATTCAGAGTCTGTTCCAATCCCAGGTCTGCCATTTACAAACTGGATATCTTTGGGCAAATGACTTAACCTCTCTGAGTTTCAGCTGTAAAATAGGCAAAACAATAATGTTGACCTCAACACAGAACCAGTGTCAAGAGTAAATAAGACAATTTTTGCCGGGCGCGGTGGCTCAACCCTGTAATCCAAGCACTTTGGGAGGCCGAGACGGGTGGATCACGAGGTCAGGAGATCGAGACCATCCTGGCTAACACGGTGAAACCCTGTCTCTACTAAAAAATACAAAAAACTAGCCAGGCGAGGTGGCAGGCGTCTGTAGTCCCAGCTACTCGGGAGGCTGAGGCAGGAGAATGGCGTAAACCCAGGAGGCGGAGCTTGCAGTGAGCTGAGATCCGGCCACTGCACTCCAGCCTGGGCGACAGAGCGAGACTCTGTCTCAAAAAAAAAAAAAAAAAGAGTAAATAAGACAATGCACAGGGCGTGGCAAGTAGAAGCACTCCAGATTATCAAGTTTACACATTTACTACATTGATGTAAATTTATAATTCCGTCAATAAACTTTAACAACAAATAGCACCTTTATTGTTTGATGGCATCCAAATCAGAAGGCAAAAAATTCCAGAAGTCTTAGAATCCAGTCCAAAAAAAAACCTGACGATTAGAAAGACAATGCTTTTCTTCTGAATATGTCAGGGCACAGTGCAGAGTCTATTTTATTTCCCTCTCAGACTCCAAGGACATTGAGCAGAGCTCTGGATTGGACTGTGTGTCCAATGCAGGGGAAGTGGTAGAGATGAACAAGATGGAAGGATTATCTGGAGGGTCTGAGAGGGACAGGGGTAGGGAGGTTAAAAAACTTCAGAGAAGAGAAGCTGAAGTGGGAATGGGTAGAATGGGAATAAATCAAGTTGAAAATACTTTTTGAGCATTTACTGTGATTCTAGACACTCAATATAGTGGGGAACAAGATGAATGTGGTCTGTGAGCCACTCATGGGGCAACAGATACTGAGCAGGAATTACAGGTGTGGGGAAAGCTACAAAGGAGGATGTTTGTGGTGCTATGAAGATTCACATAAGGGCATCTAGCCCTTATATGAATGGTGTGGTGCAGAATCTCCCTAATTAAGCATGCTTGTGTTTTTAATAGTAATAGTGACAGCAACAACAACAATTAACAATTACCAAGCTCTCACTATCTGCCAGGCATTTTGGATGTATGATCTCATCACATCCCTCCCAGAGCAAGCCACTGAAATAGATATTTTAAAGAAGCTGTGGCTCTGGGAGGTGGAATAATGCCTATAGTCACTTGGCCATCAAGTGCTGAAGTCCAATTTGGGGTCAAAACTTCATAGCTGTCCAGTGCATGAACACAGCGAATTCTGGGCTTCAACTAGTCCTACTTGGGCTAGTTGAGTGCAATCTGAGTGTAACCAAGGAACGGCCTTAAGACTCCCTTCTGTTCTCTTCCTCCAGGGTATACACAAGTTCTCGTAAGGTAGGAGGAGAGACCCTGGAAAAGTAGACACACTGAAGGAAAGACTGGCATACAAAAAGGAAGCGAGGGAGGGTCATTTCCATCTCCTCCCTTTGGTGTTGATTTTGTGTCTCTTTTCTTCAGGAATGCACAATCTCACTGCATTCAAACTTCCTGGGCACCTATTTCTCTAGGAGGCTCATACTGTCTATGGAGTGAGGTCTCCCATGGGTATGTTTCCAACTTTTCCTTTTTATTTGGCATCATTTGAGGTTGAGGAGGGGGCTGAGGTCTATTCCTCTGAGGATTGAGGGAGGAAAGAAATTGCCTGATTTCCAGCTCTTTGCGCTGCCACCTTGGGCTTCATGCACTATCCCAGGGACCAGCCCCTCAATTCAGCAAAGGAAGGGGAAGTGTATTTTTCTGATCTTTCCAACACTTGGACAAATCCAGAGGCCCATGTGGGAGAAGACAGATTCATAAGGTAAAATCTTCCCAGACTTAGGGATAACATGAAGTGTGACTGCTAGAAGGGTGCTTGGTATTGGAAGTTATTTTCTTTCCAGATCTTGCACAGTTGCTTGCATGCATGAATGTGGCAAAGTCCCTACTGAAATTCCATTTCTCAGGAAAGGTGAAGGTTGAGCAAATTTTTGCTAGGCCTGGTTAAACCTGGGCAATGAGAAGAACAAGAGGCACAAGGCACATTTTTAGAATCAAACTGGACAACTCCTCTTTGTGGTTCTAAATGTTCAGACACTTTAAAACAAACAAACTTCTGTTTTCCATCTCAGCTGGAAGTGGTTAGGGCCAAAACTGAAAGCAGTGGCATCTAGGAGTGAGGCTGACCTCTCTCTAGTGGAATCTCCTGTCCTGGTTTGGCCAGGGTGAGACCCAGGTGCTGGGTCAGTTTGGTGAAGACTTCACAAAATAGCTTACTGTTTAGTTGCATATTCAACAAGAATCAATTGCTACTTTTTCTACATCAAGACTTGTTCTGGAAACCGGACGTTGAGAGATGGTGAAGAGATAGCCATCCCTGATCTCTCAGGATCCCAAGGACTGCTGACAGAGAAAATATGTAGTCAAATAAAATATCCCAAATGTTAAGACTTAAAACAAAGGTCTGTATGAAGTGTTCTGGTTACAGAGAGGAGTGACTAATTCTGCTGGTTCAGGGAAGGTGGTCAGGCAAGCTTTAAGAGCTTCAGTTTAAACTCTAAAGAATGTGTAACCTAAATAATTCTTGACATATCCCATGTGGCTCAGTCTGATTTTGGTGTAGCTGAAGAGATAGTAAAAAGAGGCAAACGTGATTGTTGGAAGTCATTCAAGCTTTGATTCAGTTTCTGAAGGAAGTGTTAAATGGGGACAGGCTACTCTTATAAATACTGTCTTCTTATAGCTCCCTCACTCAATATCCTCTATGTGGGACCCCTGAAGTTCCTTCTATTTTCCAATCTCAACTATCAATGCCACAAGACTCTCAGACACTCAGCTCTCTTGGATTTTAAAAAATATATCTTCCTAAAACCATAAAAACCCTAGAAGAAAACCTAGGTAGTACCATTCAGGACATAGGCATGGGCAAGGACTTCATGTCTAAAACACCAAAAGCAACAGCAACAAAAGCCAAAATTGACAAATGGGATCTAATTAAACTAAAGAGCTTCTGCACAGCAAAAGCAACTACCATCAGAGTATGGGAGAAAATTTTTGCAATCTACTCATCTGACAAAGGGCTAATATCCAGAACCTATAAAGAACTCAATCAAATTTACAAGAAAAAAGCAAACAACCCCATCAAAAAGTGGGCAAAGGATATGAACAGACACTTCTCAAAAGAAGACATTCATACAGCCAACAGACACATGAAAAAATGCTCATCATCACTCGCCGTCAGAGAAATGCAAATCAAAACCACAATGAGATACCATCTCACACCAGTTAGAATGGCAATCATTAAAAAATCAGGAAACAACAGGTGCTGGAGAGGATGTGGAGAAATAGGAACACTTTTACACTGTTGGTGGGACTGTAAACTAGTTTAACCATTGTGGAAAACAGTGTGGCGATTCCTCAAGGATTTAGAACTAGAAATACCATTTGACCCAGCCATCCCATTACTGGGGATATACCCAAAGGATTATAAGTCATGCTGCTATAAAGACACATGCACACATATGTTTATTGCGGCACTATTCACAATAGCAAAGACTTGGAATCAACCCAAATGTCCATCAGTGACAGACTGGATTAAGAAAATGTGGCACATATACACCATGGAATACTATGCAGCCATAAAAAAGGATGAGTTCATGTCCTTTGTAGGGACATGGATGCAGCTGGAAACCATCATTCTCAGCAAACTATCGCAAGAACAGAAAGCCAAACACCGCATGTTCTCGCTCATAGGTGGGAATTGAACAGTGAGATCACTGGGACACGGGAAGGGGAACACCACACACCGGGTCCTATTGTGGGGAGGGGCTGAGGGGAGGGATAGCATTAGGAGATATACCTAATGTAAATGACGAGTTAATGGGTGCAGCACACCAACATGGGACATGTATACATATGTAACAAACCTGCACATTGTGCACATGTACCCTAGAACTTAAAGTATAATAAAAAAAATATATCTTCCCCATATTACCTATGTCTCAGCTCTTTGTTAAATAGGGGACTCAGTCTCTGCATTCTCTGGTATCTTTATGAAGACTGTTGCCCCGATTCTGTCTCCTAAGGAAGTATAGTGGGGAGGGAAGGAAGATCCTGAATACTCACATTTCAGTAAATTTTTTTCCTGTTACTGTTAAATGGGGTTTCTCTAAGACAAGAAGTGGGAGAAGAGCCACCCTGGTAAAGAAGACCTTGTCAAAGGTATGGAGGCAAAAAAGAAGACATGAGAGGGCAATTAGATGTGAACAGAGCTGGGGATGTGCATGAGGAAGAAAGCAGGGAGATAAGTTTGGAGAATTTAAAAGCCACTGGAGTGTGAGTGGCCTTGAGGCCAATGTGTAGGAATCTGGACTTGATCCCGAGAGTCATGGAATCTATGGAGGATTTTTTTTTGCTTGTTTTTAATTTGGATAAGACAGGATCAGGTTTGCATTTTAAGAGGATGGCTCTGATGGCTTGTGGGAAAATTGGGTGGGATGGAGACAGAGGCTTGTAGCCAGAAAATCAGTCAGAAAACTATTGCAAAAGCCTGGGCACATGAGACCTGAATTGATGTGACCAGGGAGACAGGGAGGAAGGGATGAATATCCAAGCTATTTCCAGGTGGAACAGGCAGGGGAAATAGCTTTGCCTGTTGACCAGTGTCCACTCATTTGTCAAGGTGGTCATGAAAGAAGGCATCAGGCACAGAACACATGGATACTCAATGCCTTGGCACCCAATCTATGTGCGCAGTAGGTTAATTGCACCCGTAATTAATTACAAGTTCAGGCTTGGAAGCCTTTTTCTGAAGACATAGGCCAATGGCCTCAGAACAAGCATCTGGGTGAGGCTTATCCATGTTCCCAGCTTTCCTGGCCACTTCCCACACAGACTCTGATCGCCAAAGACCAGCCTGGGAGCACTGCCCTCTTTCTCAATCCATTGTTCCTCCCTGCTTGGCTTGAAATCTAGGTGGAGGCAATGATAACTTCTTTCCCAGGGTGCACTGAAAAGCACAAAGAGGAGGACATATGGCCTTCTGAGGCAGAAAACCAGGACTCAACTCCAAACACCACTGGGCTCAATGAGTCACTGCACCTCTCAGAGCTTTAGATTCTTCATCGGTAAAATGGAAAAGAGTGCCTTCCTTTAAAAGTTGTGAAAATTATGAAGTAACACATACAAACCCCATGTCATGCACTTGGCACATAGTAGGTGCTCAATAAATGTTTACTTCCTTCTACTGAATTTTGACTTCCAGTGTAAGCCTCAAGTCATTGCTTAGGGGGATAAGCAACTGTGTCTGGTACCTGTTATGATTATTTTATAGATAAGAACATTGAGGCACACACACACTACATATATCACTATTTGTAAAATATGACTTGTACTACCTTACAGCCAGAAACTTGGCCTGCTTCAAGCTAGATCCTGAAACTTACTCCACCTCAAGCTGGGTTCTGGCTTCTGGCTCCAAAGGACCTTCAGAACCAAGGTTATGAAACACACAACACTTTAGCTGACCAGGGACCTGGAAAGTTGGATTCTAAGGGATGCCATAGAAAGTTTGAGTCTCTGAGCATCAAGCCTATCTTCTGTCCCATCAGCTGGGTGACTGGCCAAGTGGTCCCCTCACCAGGAGGCTGGTTCATTAAGTGTTTGTTATGGACTTTGATGAAGCTGGGACTAAATTTCTCTGAAGCAGTTGTGTTTAGAAGGAAAACAGCAGGAGAGAAGGAGTGAGGCATGTCGTAGATGCTGAAGGGGAGACATTGGAGGCCTTAGAAGGACAGGTCTCCGGCTGGGGACTTAATGAAGACAGCCTTAGGGAACTCTTTTCTTTCTACCACGAGGGGCAGCTGAATTCCAGAAAGTTGTATTAGTATAGAGCTTTCTGTCTTACAGGCATTCAACATTTCAGCTTTGAAACAAAAAGAAAGAGAGGAAACAAAAATGTAAAGACAGAGATAATTCTGACCATGATTCTACTCAGTGAGTGTAGGCACGGAGGGAGCACGTGGTGTGGGGAAAGTGAACCTTCCAACTGGGCATTCACATGCCTCTCTATGTATGAGTGCCTTACAGCACCAGGTGTGATTCTGGGGGTTAAGGATTTTAATATTTCCATGCAACATTGCCCCAAGCATACATCTATTTTATTCTCTAAGTGCTTAAGGGAAGCAATGGTAATTTGTTCCAATACTAGAGAGATAATCTGGCCTTGTGGACAGATTGAGAAATGTGTATGAGTCTCCAGTAGGGATCCTAGGATGGTGATTCACAATACTCGCCAGCTCCCTGTCCTTTTCTCCGTCTGTGGACACAGACGACTGAGCAACTTTTAGCTTAAGTGGGGCCATGAGATGGGTTTTAACCAGGTTCTAACCAATAGGTTGTGAGCACAAATGATATGCCCCACTATAGGGTTGAAGTTTGTAATTGCCAGTGCAAGAATCTCCAGAGCTGTTTTTCTTTGACCACTTATGACTGCCTTGTAGGCCCTGGATCCTGAGTGACTGTAGCTAACAGAGTCTCCCTACCTGCCTGCATGAGAAATATGCAGCACTGAATGAGAGAGAAACCTTCATGGTTTCATCTGAGATCTTTGGGCCTCCTTGTCTTAGCAGCATAACCCAACCTGTCCTGACTGATACAGAGATTTTTTAAAGGGGAATTTTGGGTATACATGATTGCCATCTTACACTGTGACTTTTGAATCTATGCCCCTGTGGTCTCATTAGAGTAGTAGCTCAGTACTTCACATGCATAATCTAATTCAATACTTACCAGTACCCTAAGAGGTTGGTAGGATGTTCCCCGTTTTGTAGGTGAGGAAATGAGCATAGAGTGGTCAGATACCTTGTCCATATTCACCATAGCAGGTCTGGATTTTAAAGTCAGGTTTTTCTGATGCTGAAGCCAGTGTTCTCTCCATAGTATCACCTGTCCTTAATAGCTTCAGAGCTAGGTTCCCCCAAGAGGGAGGTGAAGCAGTGAAGGTTAGGCAATGGAGCTGCTCCACCAGGCTTTGGCCTTTCCAATGTCAGCCAGTCCCTGCCATGTGCTAGGTGTCCCTGCTCCTCCACTTGCCCCATACTCCCTCCTACACTAATGATATTTACCCTAGCCACCCTGGCAGGGTGTTCCACTGCCTAATTACTGTTTAGAAACTTCTGAGGTTAGAAAACACGATGTTAAGTACTTAATGGTTAAAGGATTTATGTCAAGTCTAGAGTAGAGTGGGAGACCTGGGTTGCTGGCCCAGGGCAGAGTGGAGAAACTGGGGATTGAGACCAGAGAAGGTGCATTGAGTCACGGAAAAGCAGGGTGGGAACAGAGGCTCTGGCAATGCCTACTTAGGGTTAAGCCAAGACTCATATTTTCTGGGTCATGTGGCCATGGGGAATGTCACCCACCACTGTCAACTCTTGATTTCTCTCTGGGGTCAAACTCTTGGATTTGCCATTGTACCACATATACAGCAAACTATTTATTGAACAGTTGCTAAGTGCCAAAAAGCTGGCTAAGAACCAGACAGTCATAATTTCATGTATTCTTCACCATCATGAGACAGGCTTTTTGTCCCCCTATGGAATCTGAGGCTGACAGGGTGACATGACTTGTTCAAAGATGCACGGGTGATGAATGGTAGATTCTAACCAAGATCTTTCTGGATCCTGAGCTTGGGCTCTTAAACTCCAAGCAGTCATATGTCTCTTTTGAATGAAGTTTGAAAGAACAAAGTCAGGCATCTTTGGAGTCACAATGATATGACTTTGAGACTTCAAACCCTGTGCCTCCAATCCCTGTACTTTTTAGTCTGTCTGAATCATGGTGCCCACTTCATTAATGTGGGAATTTTGATTATAGAAAGTAATAAAAATTAGTGTCCTTCCTGAAGATTCTTAGGTTTTTGCTTAAAAAGACTGTTCAGTGATAATCCTCTCTACCCTAGACTTACAAATTCATTCCTCTCTTGAATATCTCCCAAGATGGGGAACTCACCACTTCTCCAGACAGCCCTTTCCCAAGTTGCACAGAGCTCTGTCTCAGAAGGCTCTACCTGAGTAAAGATGCAGGCAGAGGAACAGCCCTCATCCCCAGGGGGTGTGAGAAGAGTAGGAGGAGAGGGTAGGAGTGGACATTTAGTGGCTGCATCCTGGTGGGTGTCCAGGGGTGCACGCCTGTGTTAGTGATGACTCCATAGTGATAATGGGCCCATTTCCCTAATTGGCATTAGTGACGCCATTTGGTCTGAGCACCCACTTCTGCTTTTCCTTGAGCCACACCTCACTGAAGCTCTGCTCTGAATGGTCACACCTGACCTGACGATATCCCAACTTGTCTTGCTAACACTGATTGGTCTTGGAAGCCTAGGCAGAAGGTGTGTGTCTGTCTGTTCTGGGTACTTCTAGACTGAGGCTTCTGGCCGGTTTTGCCCTGGATACAAGTGAAAGCCTGGTTTCCTTTCAAAATGAGATGATCATTTTCTGAGAGCAAATGCCTATTATGACCCAGATAATGGCCTGGACCAGACATTGCTCCTCTTTGGGATTCGACATGGCTTCCAGGGGCCAGAGGCTGGCTATCAGCCAACTCACAGGAGGGAAGGGGACATGCTGACTGACAGAGATAGAGAGAGACAGACTTACAGATCCATAGGCAGAGGGAGACACAGAGCATCAGACTGAGAAATAGGGAAGGAGGTACGGAAGGAAGAAAAAAGAATGGAAGGGAGGAAAAGGGAAAAGGAGGAAGGAAAAGGGAAAGGAAGGAAGGAAAGAGGAAAGAAAGAAAGAAAAGAAGGAAGGGAGAGAGGGAGGGAGGAAGGAAGCAATAGTACGTACTTTCATGAATGTTGCTTCTTTTGGGAGGCTCCTCAGTTCCCTGACCTGCTCTCTCCCTCCCTATGCTATCATATGCTAGTTACACAGAGACTCACAAGTACAAGGGCAGCTGGGAAGAAGAGAAAACAGGTATTCTGGCTCCACCACGCAGCTGAGTCCCTTCAGTCATGTGTCTTAGCATGTCTGAGACGTAGCCTTGGCTATCAAACAGAGACTCCTCCCTTTGGGTGGTCCTGGATCTGCTCTGAGTTGTGGATAGGGAAGTTCCTTGGACTCCGGGGGTTGCCTAGAGGAAAGTGTGGGTCAGACTTCATAGGTCTAGGCCTGGGACACTGCGGGAAGCCATCAATAGGCCGAGGTTGCCTGACACCTAGGTGCTGCATGGTGGCTGGGGGTGGGTGGCCAGGTTCAGCTGCCTCCTGAGGTGAGAGGTCCTGAATGCCTCTGTGGATTCCAGGGGGAATCTCCTGGGGGAAGAGGGGTGAGAGAGGATTAACCCATGGGGGTGGGGTTGGTAGGAGAATGATGTGAGATGAGGGGACTATTTCCTGAGTCCTCTGCCCTGTGTTTCTGACTGGTGCTGCTCTCATTGACTCCAAGTGGCTTTTATGATTCCCATTTTACAGATAAGAAAATTGAGGCCTTGAGAAGCTCAAGTCACACCTTCTGATTATGAGAGGTGGGGTGGGGTCAGTATCTAGTGGTGTCTGCCCCTTCTTCAGGCATAAAAACAGGCAAGTGATCATTCCCACGTGAGAATTCTGATGCTCTGAATCCACCAGTTCATACCAGAGCGTGACCAGGCTAGGGTTTCCCCTGGCGGGCTCTGCAGCCCAGTAGAAGAGAGCCAGGGGCTGGTGAAGGATCACTGCCTGCTCTGGACTCTGGCAGGAGCCATCAGGAAGGCTCTCTGAGGCAGCCAGCAAGAAGCCACTCACCTTCCTGTCCTCTCCCTGCCTCTCCCTGTCCTCTGGCCAGGGCTGAGCATGAGGTGGGTGATGCAAGGCCTATGGTTCTCTAAATATTACCCTCCCCTTGCTGGATCTCTGTCTTTCTAGCTGCAGAGGCGAGAGGTGGCGCTGAGTGGCCTTGCAGGGCTGTCTTCCAGATCTGAAACTGTTTCTGCTGAGTGGGACCACCTGAGAGTAGGAAGGAGGAGCCCCTGAGGTCCCTGACCTCGGGAAGTTCACAGTTGAGAGAAAACAGATCTTAAATACATAATCTTAAATTACATAAATGCAAATTGTTCTAAGTGCCATGAAGGAAAAGCGCAAGATTCTTTGAAATACTATAACAGAGTGACAATGCAAATTGA
>NW_012121820.1:13275306-13275607 GCF_000951035.1 Colobus angolensis palliatus
TAGGAAGGAGGAGTCCCTGAGGTCCCGGACCTCGGGAAGTTCACAGTTGAGAGAAAACAGATCTTAAATACATAATCTTAAATTGCATAAATGCAAATTGTTCTAAGTGCCATGAAGGAAAAGCGCAAGATTCTTTGAAATACTATAACAGAGTGACAATGCAAATTGAGCCTTAATTTAGAAGGAATCCCTAAGGAAATGACAGGTCACCTGAGACACAGAGGGTGAGTAGAAGTAGCCAGCATTGCAGGGAGAGTGTTCCTGGTAGAGGGGATAACATGAGACAGACCTGAGGCAGGAA
>NW_012121820.1:13275985-13277727 GCF_000951035.1 Colobus angolensis palliatus
TTTTTTGATGGTCTGCTTTTATTCTCATCTCCTATGCTCTGCCCTGAATCTCAGAGACCAGAAGCCCAGCAACCACATGCTGCTGAGATTCCCTTGCCTCTAGAGTTCTAGATGTGATCAGTGTTTTGCCAGTGAGATGGACTTGTGCAAGATTTGGAAGAAGAGGGGCCCAGAAGACATTCTTTCTCTTCAAGCAGTGATGCAGACATGTGAACTGCCATAAGCTCTGCTTATCACCTGCCCTGACCTGAAAGTATGGCAGCTGTGAGGGTCAGCAGTGGCTTCCTGGAATCTCCTGACTTCTGCATCAGGAGGAAATTGCTGGGTTTCTGAAGCACAGCCAGAAAACCTGAACACTAGGGACAGACTCTGATTCTTTCTCCTCCAACTGTTCCACAGGTTTTATAAGCACCCAATTTTCTGAAATAAATTTCCTTCTGCTGGGGATGCCTGGAGTGCTTTCCATATTTTGGACTGACTGCATCCTGGCTGATACAGCAGATAGGAAATTTGTCCAAGATCACAAGCGAACAAGTGGAATCAGGAGTCAAACCTAGGTGTGTCTGATTTCAGAGCCTGCACTAAAGAAAACAAAACCACAAAACTTAAAATAATAAAACATTAAAAAAATTGTGGTAAAATATACATAACATAAAATTTGTCATATTGACCATATTAAATAAATGTTACCATTGTAACCATTTCTAAGTATACAGTTCAGTGGCATTAAGGACACTCACACCGTCACACAGCCATCACCACCATCCATCTTCAGAACTCTTTCCATCTTGTAAAACTAAAGCATTGTACCTGTTAAACAAAAACTCTTGATTCTCCTTCCCCACCAACTCCTCGCAACTACCCTTATAGTTTCTGTCTCTATGAACTTGACTACTCTAGGAACCTCACATAAGTGGAATCATATGGTATGGATGCTTTTGTGACTGTCTTATTTCACCTAGTATTTTGACATTAAGTTTTATCCATGTTGTAGCATGTGTAAGAGTTTTCTCCTTTGTTTAGGCTGAATAATATTCCATTCTGTGTATATACCACGTTTTACTTATCCATTCGTCTGCTGATGGGCACCTGGTTTGCTTTCATAGTTTGGTTATTGTGACTAGTGCCACTGTGAACATAGGTGTACAAAAGGGCCTATACACTCAACCTATCCACCATGTGGTTTCTAGCTGCCCAGTGATTTCCATTTCACAGCATTCTGAAGACATGTGATTACTCTCCTACCTTTGAGTCTGAAGAATGGGACATCATTTCTCCAAAGTTGAAATGCAAGATTAACAATCATTTCGTAGAAAACCAGGCTGCTTTTCAGCATGGTACTGGTACCAAAACAGATATATAGACCAGTGGAACAGAACAGAGGCCTCAGAAATAATGTCACACATCTACAACCATCTGATCTTTGACAAACCTGACAAAAACAAGAAATGGGGAAAGGATTCCCTGTTTAATAAATGGTGCTGGGAAAACTGGCTAGCCATATGTAGAAAGCTGAAACTAGATCCCTTCCTTATACCTTATACAAAAACTAATTAAAGATGGATTGAAGACTTAAATGTTAGACCTAAAACCATAGAAACCCTAGAAGAAAACCTAGGCAATACCATTCACGACATAGACATGGGCAAGGACTTCATGACTAAAACACCAAAAGCAGTGGCAACAAAAGCCAAAATAGACAGATGAGATCTAATTAAACTAAAGAGCTTCTGCACAGCAAA